>NW_027507784.1:71459669-72034669 GCF_037356315.1 Lithobates pipiens
TTAGTGCCTGTAATGTCTGGTAATCTGAGATGCACATATATGATGAGAACCCTTGAGTATATTACCTGCTTTTAGCTCATCTCTATCTCCAGGTTTGTGAACCCCAGGGGCCATTAATCCTTTTGTAACTTAATACTGGGCAACGTCTAGACTCCACATAGCAAATGCCTCCTGTACTAATTTGCTTGTATTTCCTTTCTTTAACCTGAACAGATTACCACGTGTTAAGACCAAGGAGAGAGCAATGAGTGAGCAGCTTTCGGTTACTCCGGGACACCTCGGGCTCAGCGAGCAGGTGGTATCCCTATTATGCACAGCTGCTCACGAAACCTTAGCAGACATTTGACTATGGGCAAATGAAAAAAGACACATTATGATTCACAAATAAAACAAGATGGACGATTGAACTTTGTTTCAGAGGCATGTTCCACATTTTTCAGGTTTCATGTTGCATCTGCGCTGGTAACAGTCATAAGCTAGCCATTTTTTTTTTTATTCCATATTTAGAGATAATGCAATAATATACAGCACTTTAGAACATACACAGAATTGTTATCTTTACTTGTAAAAAAAGATTTCAGTCTAAAACTCCACCACAGTCATAAAACAATATGATCTTGGGTGGAAAAAGCAGATTTTGCTAATATATCTGGATACAGAAAGGTTAATTGGACCTGTCAGGAGTTAATTGGTGTAATGGTTTTGGTTAAGAGCTAGGCTTAAAGTGAACTTGTGGTTTACACAGGACACAACTCCCTGATGTCTACATTCAGCTTCCTTGAGTGAAGAAAAGCAGCTTGTGAAACCACCAGGGCTGAGGCTCCTTCCTCAACCCTTAAATCCCTGAGTGGCCACTCAGGAAGTACAAGTGCTGTTATGCAGGGGAGAGGGAAATAAAAACTTCCAAGTACCCCATACCTGGCCATACTGTCAAAAACCATGAATCAGACTGAGACAGAAGTACAGTTAAATCACACTTGTTTAATAATAATAAAAAGGTAAACAGAGTAAACGTAGTCAAAACATAGCCAGAGTTCAGGAACCGGAACGGATAGTCAGACAAGCCAAAACGTCTGGGAGCCAGAGATGAGTGTAGTAGAACAGCACAAGCAGGATCTGGAGCCAGAAGGAATTCAGCCAAGCAAGTCTTTAACAGGAACACAGGAGAGCGTCTCTAGAGATGTGACCAAGGCGAAGGCAGAGATTATCTGGGCTGGACGGCTTAAGTAGGCAGGACTGACGAGCAGGATATCATCTACAGGTGAGTCAGTGTGGAGAGAAAGGAGCTGGCAATTAGCCGACAGCTGAGTGGCCAGCTTTGAGAAGGAAGGGCTGAGCCCAGCCCTGACACGTACCATGTATTTCCTGCACTTCCCCTTGCTGAGCGGAGCATTAGGGAAGCAAATGGAAGGTGTGTTTGGGGGGAATTTGGCATTTATGTGAATCTTATTTTGCCATGCATGGACAAAACACACATTCACTTTAAGTTTTGGGTTTAGGGGCTTGGTTAAAGTGATAGGTTAAAGCAAACCTGTTATTAGCATAAACATACTGAACAGGCTGTAGCAGTATAATGAAGACAGCTAGCAGTGGCTGTATATGGCTTTAGGTTATTCTTATGGTTTAGTAGTGCCTCAGGTCCTAGGCAACGCCAAGATGCCATGTTTGAATGTTCCTGATAGTATGGCCAACCCTGCTGTTCGTTCCACATGTCTCAGTAACTATGATGGTGATGGGCAACCGTGGTAGGCAATGAGATTGTGCAGTTTTGGTGGGGGGGGGGGGGCAGGCTAAACTTTGACACTAAGAAAGTATCAGAACTGACAGCGCAGTAGTGTAATGGGGTGGTAAGTCCCCTTAAGGGTTAGCCCCACCTTTTGGATAGGTTATCTAAGAAAAGGTGTGTGGGGCTAGTGAGTGGAGTGCATCCTGCAGAGTATGTGGTTGTTAAAATGGACAAGAGTTCATGCTGTGTCATAGACTGTACCCCTCAGAATCGAAAAAACAGGAAGACTTTAGAGAAAGCATCCTAATTATGGGATTGAGTACCGGGGCACTTAAAAGGGAAATTAACTTGCCACTTAAATATAGATTTATTTTATGTCTTTATTGGGGAAGATTATTGATGTTGATCATTTCCTTTTTTAATCTTCTATTTCACTTGATGGATTAAAGATTGCCTTTTATTAAAATGAACCCAACTGGACATTCTTCTCTTGAATGATGGGAATGTGAAGAGGAACAGTGATGCTTAGCATCTGAGTGGGCACTATTCTTGCAACGAGGATCGGTGTGCCTGATGTCCATTCTGCCCTAGGATAAAGTAAATGAAGTTACATAGTTAGTAAGATTGAATAAATACACCAGTCCATCCAGTTCAACATTATTATCCCTATGCTCAAGGAGCCCACAATCCAAGGTCCCCATTCATATACTAGGGCCAATTTTGGACAGAAGCCAATTAACCTACCTGCATGTCTTTGGAGTGTGGGAGGAAACCGGAGTACACAGAGGAAACCCACGCAGGCACAGGGAGAACATGCAAACTCTGGGCAGGTAGTGTCATGGTTGGGATTTGAACCAGCAACCCTTTTTACTGCTAGGTGAGAGTGCTACCACTACACCACTGTGCCACCCTAAGTGCTGAAGATTACACTCATAGGTTCTGCCTGGGTTATTTTGGACAAGGGATCCCTAACGTTTGTGTAGAGGGAGCCGGAGGAAGACAATCTATGCAGTGCAGAGGTTGTCATGGGGCACCAGAGGGACCATGTAAAGAGTTCAACTGGCATGCATTGTGCTGTTACATGTTGGGTACGGTTGTCATGCTGATGAAGGTTAGGGGCCCTGGCGTAGGGTCACAATTCAGCTGGGTCACACCTTTGCACTGCAAGGGTCAGTAGGTCTTTTTGACCAGGAGGTAATAAATAATAATAAATGATGTGAAATACTTATCTTATTTTTCACTACTCTGGCATCTGGCACTCTCTAACATTCTTAATGTGTGGTTGGCCCCTATAAGTCCTTGTGTGTAATGTAAGGACCTTTCATCCTGCATTTTACATGATGATGTAGGTAGTGTCCGGACAAGCTCATCCAGTGCAAAGGGCAAAGATGCCAAATTACACCCCCACCTTTTTGTTATGTACAAACTTAGGAGAGAGGGGGAGAGGGATAGCACAGCCAGCAGCTCTTCCTGGTTCTCTCCTTCTTTCCTCGCCGCGCTCCAGCGCTGGGCTGACAGATGTATTGATCTACTGGTACTACTCCTGTCAGCCTTATAGTAGAAAGAACTTGCAGTACCCCTCATTCCTTAAATACACACTGTGCCCAGGGCAGCCGCCCCCTTCTGCCCAACCCTTGTCCCGACCCTGAATATAGGAAAGCTGTGGCTGGTCAAGAGACCAAGAGGCCCAGCTTCCAAGGATCAGTTGTACAGTTGGGAGGGAATAAGCTGGCATGAGAAAAAATGGGGACACTGCAACATGACTAAAGTTCATATTTAAAGGGATTGTAAAAACTCAAGGTTTTTCACCGTAATGCATGCAGATGCCCCCCAGAGCCCCCCTTTTTCTTACTTGAACCCAATCGTTCCAGTGCTGAGCACGAGCCCAGTGGCTCCAGCCACTGGCTCTATCCTTAATTGGGTAGATTGATAGCGGGGGGAGCCATTCGCTCCCGCTGCTATCAATCAAATCCAGTGACACGAGATCAGGGGGGGCGGGGCTGCGTCCTGCTGTCTGTGCCAATGGATGCAGCAGCGGGATTTGTGAGCACGCCTGCATGGAGGAGGATCAGAGCTGCTCTGTGCAAAACCCTTGCACAGAGAAGGTAAGTATAAAATGTTTGTTATTTAAAAAAAAAAAAAACCTTTACAAACCCGTTAAGGCTCCTGTGCAACAATCAAAACTGGTCCAAATCCAGTTGCTAACAGTTAATAACAGCATTATGTCTGCAATTAATTCATAGGAACTGTAGCAACATTTTTTTTTTTTTTTTTATGCTGAGTGCTTTGCACTGTTAAAAAAAAAGCATATTGTTCTGAGCCCAGTGTATAAGCAGCTGTTAAATTTAATTTCACATGATCTATGGCATAAGTTTAAATTAGAAAAGCAATAACAATTTATTTTAATAGTATCTTAATTAATACTGAATTACAATGCAGTTCCTATGTAAGAACACGCAACATCTACTTGAAATGCCAAATTAATTCTTTATGGCCGGTGCTGTTAAAATCAATACTAAATGAATACATAATGATGGCGTACTTAGAATGAAAAGTGACCACACGCAACAATAAAAAGAGGCCGTCGCGACCCTTATCTGTAGCCCGCTAATAAAAGAATTTTCACAACAAGCTGACGGGCGCTATAAAAATAGCTGTTTCCAAACTGTATATCTAAATAACGTGCACATTTATGTTTGCGACTTTATTATGTCAGAATTTTATAGGTTATGGTAAATTGTCGCCCTTGTAAGAACGGTTGTATGGAGTCTGCACTGTGAGTACCAAAGTGAACCTGTCCCTAAAATTCACAATTCTTAAATTGACTGGGTACATCGCAGCATTACCAAATCACACTTTTTATTCAAAACAGTTCTTCTCTTTCTTGATGCAGGGTAAAAAGTACGACCCCTGAGATCCCTTGGGTGAGGAAGTGCCCATTCTAAGATGATGTGGTCTATAGCTACAGGGAACATTGTGGCAGTTTCACATATTTAAAGACTGCAGAGAGTTTAAAGGCAGATAGACCCACTGAGATAAGACGATCAAGAAGACACAGGAAACAACCTGTATAATTATAAACGATTTTTAAAACGCAGATCACAAAGGACCAAAACCGCGCTAGGTGGTATACGTGGATACGCCAAAAAACATAAACCAGCAAAAACACTGGAACAGGTGTCGCTGCCCCTATACCTCGCAATCCTACATAGAGGGTCGTGAGTTGTATCAGTTATAAAAATTATATTGAAAGGGCCCAGGCGCTACCTATAATAACTAAATAGAGATCTGTATATATATGTATACATATGTATGTACACACACACACGTGTACCCCCAAAAAGGCTAAAAACCAAAAACCAAAATGAGTAATGGTTAAAATCCCCAACGCCCACTAGTAAGAGAAGACCAGGAGGGAGGAGTAGGCAGGGCAGGCTTAAGAAAAATACTAAATAATTTATAATTCTCGCCCAAGAAAGTGAATATAAAACAGAGTTTAAAAAATTACAAATAGGTTAAAAAGAAAACAAATCTTCTTCTTCAAAAAAAACCTCTATCCTTAAAGTGGATGTAAACCCACTCTCTCATGCTTTCTAAACTACTGCAATATTGGTTATCTAGAAGGATATACATACCTCCTGCATGTATACGTATCTGTCAAATGTCTCCCCTCTGTCTGCTATGAGACCCGAAAAACTGCAGATTTTGTGGGCGGGTCTGCTTTCCAGGGCTCAGTGGGTGGAGTCGTGATGTCAGTAGACTCCCCGCCAACCTCTACAATCCCCTTATCAACATGCATTTTCTCCTGTGTATTTCTTACACTGAACTTCTGCTATGATCACTAACATCCAGTCAAAACCCAGAAAAGTCCCCACATGACTTCAGCATCGCAAATCATGCTGAGGGGTGGAACAGCCAATCCTTTCAGAGCAGAAGAAGAAATGAGTGAGAGGGAATTAAAAAATAATGCATGTCTCTTAGGCTAGTGCACGAGATATGTAAATCACCTGTCACTCACAGCAAGGGGGAGGATTTGACAAAGTTTTTCTCTGTTTGTCAAGATTTATCTCATTGAACAATAACATTGCTCAGGGCTGTATTAACTCTTTGTGGCAAGACTGGGCTCAAATGATAGGAAATATTATACTCTACATTATGACATAAAAAAAATAAAAAAAATCAGGTTTACATCCACTTTAAAGTGGTTGTAAAGGCAGAATGTTTTTTTTATCTTAATGCATTCTATGCATTAAGATAAAAAGCCTTCTGTGTGCAGCAGCCCCCCTAATACTTACCCGAGCCCCATCTCTATCCAGCAATGTGCTCGAGAGACTTGGCTGTCCCTCCTGATTGGCTGAGACATCAGCAAAGCACCATTGGCTTCCGCTGCTGTCAATCAAAGTCAGTGAGCCAATGAGGAGAGAGAGAGAGTGGGGTCGGGCTGTGGTTCCATGTCTGAATGGACACAGCGCAGCGGCTCAACTCAGGTGCCCCCATTGCAAGCTGCTTGCTGTGGGGGCAATTAACAGGTGGGAGGGGCCAGGAGAGCCGAAGAGGGACCCAAGAAGAGGAGGACCTGGGCTGCTCTGGGCAAAACCATTACACAGAGCAGGTAAGTATAACATGTTGATACTTTATAAGACTTTAGTATCACTTTAACTGTATACAGACTGCAATGAAACAGCTGCTAAAATCTAGGTTTCAATCACACCTTTGCAATGCAGTGAGTAATGCACGTATGTTGAATTGCATGTTGACGCGCGTTGTGTGAAAGTGGTTCTAAACTCTTATGCCTCGTACACACGATCTGATTGTTGGCCAACAAAACCGTGGAATTTTGTCCGAAGGGTGTTGTGCATACACACGGTCACACAAATGTTGGCCAACCCAACAATTACGAACGTAGTGTCATACTAGACGTACAATGTAGTTTTTAAGCTCTTTAGCGCCACCCTTTGGACTTCTTCTGCTAATTTCTAGTTAGTAGAAGTTTGATGAGTGTTGATTTGCGCTTTTCATTTTGTGCTTTTCTGTTCATTTCTGAATGGCCGTTCGTCAACCAGACATGTTGCGGAATTGGAAGACATAGCGTGTTATTTATTATTGGCCTTGGAGTTATTGCTTTGACATTATTATTTTTGGTTGAATAATGATTTATAATAATAATAACAATAATGATCATTTGATTTGGTATATTTTCTATATTTTTTGATGCATAGAATGCACTTTTTGGTTAAGTTCTATTGGCAGATAGCATGTCTAATTACATTTTTTAATTTTTTTTAATGCACAATAAAAAAAAATAGTGGAGAATAATACTTGGCTATGTGTTTTACTTCAAATGACAGTTTGGGAGTAGGCAGTTAAATTTTTAAAAATACAAAAAAGAAAGTCAGACAACAATTGTCCGATGGAGCATACACACGGTTGGCTCACTTCCAACATTTCCCGTTGGAAAGTCTGATCGTGTGTACAGGGCATTAAGCCCCATACATACTATTAGATTTTCTGCTGATTTTTGTCTTCATACTTACCAAAACCATGTATTGCAAGGGCCTGCCTGATTGTAGACAAATTGAAACGCCTAAGGTTTGACCTCATATTATATGGTTTTGGTAAATCTGAAGACAAAAATCAGCAGAAAATCTGATAGTGTGCGCTTTACTGTTGAAGTGACTGAGATGAAGCAAATCTTACATAAGTTTTTGCATATCTGCAGTGTTCTCTTCTCTACATCTGTTCAAAGTGCAGAATTTCTAAAGCTTGTCTGAGCTGTCATAAAACAGTGATAGAGCTGAAATCTAATTAAAGGGAAGGGAAGAAACACCCCCCCCCCCCCCAACACAAGAACAGAGCTGAGGCTGTCAATCAGCTGGAGATCCCTCCCCTGTCACCATTTTTCTCTTGGTGCCAGAAAAACTTGTCAGAAGTGACTGATGTTGATAGCAGAGAAATGAGGGAGCAGACAAAAATTACAGTATTCTTAACTGAGACAAGTACACACTATAGAGGGATATGCTTTGTTCATATTTCATGTTTGAGGTTGACAACCAATTTAAGGGAGACTATTAACTACTTCCTGACCGGCGCACGAATGGCACGGGCAGGCAAATTGGCGTACAGGTACGTCCATTTAAAATTGCCCCCGTGCCATCACGTGCGCACCGCCGGCAGCCCCATGAGTCCGACCTCAGGCCACAGGGATACGCACGATCATCTCACGGGGAGGGAGAACGGGGAGATGCCAATGTAAACAGCATCTCCCCGTTCTGCCTAGCAACAAGTGACACTGATCTCTGCTCCCTGTGATTGGAGCAGAGATCAGTGTTCTGTAAATCACAGCCACGCCCCCTACTGTTATAAACATGTCCCTAGGACTCACTTAACCCCTGCACTGCCACCTCCTGGTTAACCCCTTCACTGCCAGTGTCATTTACACAGGAATCACTGCATTTGTATAGCACTGATTGCTGTATAAATGACAATGGTCCCAAAAATGTGTCAAAAATGTCCGATGTGTCCGCCATAATGTCGCAGTCACAATAAAAATGGCTGATCGCCGACATTACTAGTAAAAAAAAAAAAAATTAATAAAAATGCCATAAAAGTATCCCCTATTTTGTAAACGCTATAACTTTTGCGCCAACCAATCAATAATTGCTTATTGAGATTTTTTTTACCAAAAAAAAACGCAGAGGTGATCAAATACCACCATCTATTTGTGGGAAAAAAAGGACATCAATTTTGTTTGGGAGCCACATCGCACGACCACGCAATTGTCAGTTAAAGCAACACAGTGCCGAATCGCAAAAAGTGCTCTGGTCTTAAGCCAGCAAAATGGTCTGGGGCTTAAGTGGTTAATGATTGCTAATGCACCGTATTGGACAAAAAATGCATCTGTGTTTCAGTGCATTGGCCTCTACTGTACAATAAATTGTGTTGCTTTTCGCTGAAAACAGTGCCTCAATGCACCACACATTGCAGCCAGTAACATGTGCATTTTACCCTTTGTTACTCCATGCACAAGTGTGAATCAGCCATCAATAACATTTTTAATAATTGCCTTCAGTTCCCAGCTCCAGCAGAGCTGATAATATGCAAATTAGCATCATTCTGACTTCTGACACCCTGACAAATGCAGTGTTGGTATTGCTCTGTCCATGTACCGCTGTCCATGTACCGCTGTCCATGTACCGCTGTCCATGTACCGTCCATGTACAGCAGATCACTAAACAAGGACAAGGGAAGTCTGGTGGCTTTATTGAAGTTTAATATTTCCAGTATCTGTGACTGATTCAGTGCGACCCGTCAGAGCTGTAGAGCAGGAAGACAATCATTGTAATATTATGTTATGAGCAAATGGGGTTGCCCTCGTGTTTGCATATCATTATGAAGTGTACAGAATAGAAACAATATGGCTGTGTAGTTCAATAGGCAATAGAGTGTGACCACTCCATCCAGTATATTCTGTAATTTAACAGTCCTGGTCAGACGTTCTACCAGTACAATGAGGATGATTGTGAAGAATTACAAATCATAACACATAGGGGTAGAGTGATAAAAAAAAAGGTGTGAAACTTCAACTGGACTTTCAGATAATGACAATGGGAGGGCAGAAAGCACATTCCCATTTCCTACTTGTCCTAACTCCAGCCAAATATATATTTTTTTTCAGTTCTAGTACAGTGATGATAGGAGGGTCGCTCTCTCTCCATTCTGTCTATTCATAAAAGGTCTTGTATTCTTTTCACTGAATACAAGGCAATTCTGTGAATGGCTGGGAAGAGGGTTGAGTAAACCATAAGATCTCCTCTCATCCATTCACCCAACCCCTTGTATTTAATGCAAAGAACACAAGGCTATTCGTGAGTGGATAAGGTGGAGTGTGAGCGACCCACTATCTCCACTGTGATAGAGCCAGAACTCTCTGGCTCGGAGTGGCTGAAGTTCACAGCTGACACTAGTATCCGGCAGGATAAAACAAAAAATGTTAGCATCCTCAACCACTATCTGGACATAGTTGGCAAAGCATTTCTCAAAACTTTTCTACAATAAATAACTATAACTATAAATAATAAAAACTTTTTCTACAATAAAGTTGCCAGGTTTTTATTTCTGCGTGTGACGGTGAGGCAGGCAATTACTGAAGTCCAGAAAGCTCAACGGATTATGAGAGCGCTCACCAGCGACCTCACAGTTCATTGAGAACTACAACCTGCCTCAATAGCTGATGGTACTTGTAGGTGTTCATTCACAGAACTCTGTAAATAAATTACATAGACATGTGGGCACGTTCAGTTTTCAAATTGTAACAGTGGGTGTAGGGAGAAGGTCACCCGGTCACAAGGAGGGAGGTGAATGAGGGAGGTGAGGTGGTGGATGTTCCATGTTCCATCTTACACCATGGGTGCTCAACCTGTGGCCCTCCCTCTGTTGTGGGACTACAAGTCTCTTGATGGCATTGCAAGACTGGCAGTTACAAGCATGACTCTCAAAGGCATAGGCGTGATGAGACTTGTAGTTCCGCAAGAGCTGGAGGGCCACAGGTTGAGCACCCATGTCTTACACCCTAAATAGGGTGTAACATGTTAAGAAAAGTGAACTTATCCTTTAACGGCAGACATATATTAGCCTGGCAGGAAAAAATCAAGGTTCAGCTTCCATAGACTAGTGGGGTTAAGTACGTGGCGGGTGCTCATAAGGGACATGTGGGCGCCGCCCCCTAATACATGCGCCCAGGCTGTAATCGCCATGCGCCAGATGTATGGACTTTTTATTTTATTTGAAGCACATGATTAGAGCCTGAGACACTAATTGGCTTAAAAAACAGTTGGCTCAGGGCGCTGAGCGCTGCGCTCCGAGCACACCCACTTGTGTGATGATTTAATATTCACTAATGTCTGCTTCTCCTGCTGGCCTATCGGGTCTCAGGATCGGGAGTTCTAAGATGGGATTGGCCACGAGTCATAAGACCCGATTCGCCGGGAGGAGAAGGGACCGCCGGGACTCGGGAAGAGATGCAGGGGGAGGCTGCCAAAGCCGCAACCTTGATGGGGTAAGTGTGGGGCTGACGAGCGAGTGAGCAGCCGAACAAACGCGCGATCGGTCGATTGAGCGACGGAAGGGGGGGGGGGGAGTGAGGAGGCCAGGCTTGTTTGCCCCCCCACCAAAAAAATTGAGCACCAGCCACTACTGGGTTGGTTCAGTATTATGTTCAGTATTTGCAAACATGCAGCAAACTGAACATTGCCTAGTTTACTCTTCACTATTGATGGAGTATGGGAGGAAACATATGCAAACCCAGAGAGGGAGAACATACACACTTCAGGAAGATAGGTTCCTTAGTAGGAATCATAACCAGTATTCAAGGTGGACTTTGGTCTTCTTTTTAAACGTACCAGTATTTAGTTTACAACCAGAATATACAACACGGCACCGTCTGCATGGCTACCTTGGCATGGGCTACCAATATGTCTGTTTAAAAACTGTTGATATTTCTTTCCATGTACCAATCAGGCTCCAAATTTTAAATTCCGACTGTTGTTTTCCAAGGCAAGTTTGAACATAACTGATGGCCGTGGGGGAAGTAACAGTTCTTAGTACTGACACTTTGATACAAAAGGCTCTATGTTACCTTCTGATGTTTTCTAGTGCAGTGAAAAACCATTGCAGTCTTGCATACGCAGACCTACATTGCCAGATCCTCTCGCTGGAAAGAATCAGCCTGCCTGTACCGTGTGAAGCTCAGTATCAGCTCTTTGTGTTTGATTTGTAGAATAAAGTCTAAAAAGGGAACGTATCTCTTGAGGCACCAGCATGTCTAGCTGCCTCTGAGTATTATGGGACTGGTGGAGATGGGCCAAGCAATGCTTGCTCTCTCACAACAAGTAATATGTAATGAGTTTGATACGTTTCATGCTGCCTTTTATTTTAATATGCTTTCTCTCGCTTTTTTTTTTTTTTTCTTTGGCTTTGAAAAGAAGACTAGCTGGTATAAGGGGAGCTTAACCACAAGAAAGCCCATAATGTTTAATAGGTATCACTCTATCTCCAACAAGATGCCCCCTTTTCCCTCCTTCCCCTTTCACAAGGGCGCCAGCCTTCAGCACTTCCTGGCGCACATTTGGAGCCTGTTTCTGCACGCTTACTTCTAACAGGATGATTTCCAAACCTAATTGCCTTTGTTCCTATCACAATCAGTATTAATTGGGCCACAGCAGATCTGTTTTCTTTAATACATCGCTTTTTGTTGATTTTTTTTTCTCTTTTTCTTATTTTTTTTAAAGAGTTGTAGGCAAAGAATTTTATGAGAGTTGTCAGTTGTAAAAATATGTTGGAAATGTATCACATAGTAATTCCAGGGTTCCGCCCCTATGTTGTCAATGCATTTGGTTTAGTTGTGGAATTGTTTGGATGGGTAGGATCCAAAATAGCTTAAAAATTACGGTGCGTTGTAAAACGCAGGCTATTGTGTATTGTTCGTATTTTAAACTAAATACAGGTTTCCATGAAACCATTGTGTACTGCCAATAAGTAATACTCCTTAGGTACTACTGGAATATAACACAGAAGACCCCTCTGTTCACTCTGTAAAGACAAAATAATAATAAAAATAATAGTAATAATAATAATAATATTATTATTATTACTATTATTATTATTATTATTACTATCATTATTATTGTTATTATTATTATTACTATTATTATTATCATTATTATTATTATAAACGTATTATTACTATTATTATTATCATTATTGTTATTATTACTACTACTAATAATAATAATAATAATACTGCATGTCGTGAAATTATATGTAAAGTTTAATTCCAGGCAAAGGGATAGTACATGTAACCCTGATTGCCCCTGTTTAGTTTTAGTCAAATAAAAAAAAAGTCAAATAAAAATAATAAAATAAAATAATAAATAAAAAAAATAATAAATAAAAAAATAATAAAAATAATAAATAAAAAGGCAGACCAATAAAAATAAATAAAATAATGGCACCTTCAGAACTCTAAACCAAATGTGCTGTCTTGGTCCCTGGATGAATCCTGTTTACATCTAAAAGATACATGTATGCCCAGTTTAATTAAAAGACAATAAATAACTAAAAATTAAATGTAAAAGAAAAACAAGAAATATTGCGTTCTTTGATCCCTAAACCAAATGGGCTGTCTCACCATCTGGATTGCTCCTGTTTAACTCATAAAATACCACTTGCACCACTGTAGCAGCCTGCAAGCTGTGATTCTCTAAGACTGGGTGACCTTGCCAAAGTACAGCGCTATTCTGAACAATAATGCTGATCATCCAACACTGTGCTTACTATATAGCTTAGAAGCATGAACTGGACCCAGACAAGCAGAAAAGATGTTATCAGGTAGCTCATAAGGTAGCATTATGGGGGCATTTCTAATAGAAAATTAAGGTACTTCCAGTGACCTTTATTAAATTTAGGGTCCATGCACACTGAGCAAAATAAATATTGCTTATGCAGGATTTACGGCTGGGTTTTTTCAGCCTTTATAAAACGTTCTATGTTAACCACTTGACCTCTGGAAGATTTACCTCCCCTCATGACCAGGCCATTTTTTGGGATATGGCACTGTGTTACTTTAACCACTTTCCGACCACCCACCACATTTATACTGCGGCAAGGTGGCTTGGCTGCACCACTCACCGTAAGTGTACATCGGTTCGTGCATGGCCCTGTGCAAGCAGGGGGATTGGCCAGCCAATAAGTGGGTCCGGCGAACGGGGATCTGCCAAAGTAAACAAGGCAGATCTCCGTTCTGACAGGCGATTACACTGAGATTTTGTCTTTCTGCTATGCAGGAAGATGGTTCTCTGTGTTATCCCAGGCAGCCCTGCCCCCATACAGTTAGTAAACACACCCAGGGAACACAATTAACCCCTTGATCGTCACTGATGTGAATACCTTCCCTGCCAGTGTCTTTAGTACAATGTCAGTATATATTTTTAGCACTGATCACTGTAATAATGTCACTGGTTACCAAAAACGTGTCAAAAATGTCACGCTAATCACTGATCACCGCCATTATTAGTAAAAAAAAAATAATAATAAAAATGCCAAAAATCTATCCCAAATTTTGTAGACACTATAACTTTTGCACAAACCAATCAATATTCACTTATTGTTTTGTTTTGTTTTTTACCAAAAATATGTAGCAGAATACATATTGACCTAAATTGATGAAGAAATTCAATTTTTTATTGGGTATGTTTTATAGCAGAAAATTAAAAATATTGTTTTTTTTTTAAATTGACTGTCTTTTTTGTTTATAGCACAAAAAATAAAAACCGCTGAGGTGATCAAATACCAACAAAAGCTCTATTTGTGGGAAAATCTATTTTATTTTTGTACAGCATCGCACAATCGCGCAATTGTCTGTTAAAGTAACCCAGTACTGTATCACAAAAAATGGCCTGGTTAATAAGGGGGCAAATCCTTCCGGTCCTTAAATGTTTAAAGTGATATTAAAGTCTGTTTTTTTTTTATTTTATTTTAAAATAACAAACAAGTTATACTTACTTGCTCTGTGTATTCGTTTTGAACAGAGCAGCCAGATCCTATTGTTCTCAGGTCCCTTGCTGACGCTCCGGGCCCCTCCCTCTTGCTGAGTGCCCCCACAGCAAGCAGCTTGCTATGGGGGCACTCGCGCCGCTGCTCTGTGTGTCCATTCAGATATGGAGCTATGGTTCGGCTCTGCTCCCTCTCTCTCCTCACTGGCTCACTGACTTTGACAGCAGTGGGAGCCAATGGCTCCCAGCTTCTCCTTCAACAATATTGGATTGGGATGGGCTCAGGTAAGTATTAGGGGGGTTGAGGGGGCTGCTGCAGACTGACTTTTTTTTTTTATCGTAATGCACAGAATGCATTATGATAAAAAAACCTCTGACTTTACAACCAAAGCTGTACCCAAATAAAATGTATTTAATTTTTTCTCCATTGCTATAAACAAAAATTACGACAATTTTTAAAAAGACAAAACAATATTTTTTACTTTCTGCTAAAAAATCATATCCAATAAAAACATTTAAAAAAAAATTATTTATAAATTTAGGCCAATAGGTATTCTGTTACATGTTTTTGGTAACAAAAAATTCTAATAAGTGTATCTTGATTGGTTTCCTCCAAAGGTTTAGCATCTGCAAGCTATGGTATATATACTGAATTTTTTATTCATTTTACATTTTTTATAATAGTAATGGTTGGCTGTTGAATCCAAATGCACCCTCATATTAACTTTATTTGCCAATATACCAAATTTGCCCTTGAAAGAAATTATTTCCAACTCAATTGGTCATTTTACAGGCAGATATCTGGCACAGCTATGGGTGCACATTTTGCACCATGCTATGCCAATTTTTTTATGGAATTCGGGGAGAAGCATAACACCTGGACCCAGAATCTGTTTGCCAGGCATTTAGTCTATTATGGGTGCTATATTGATGATGTGCTCATCATTTGGGACAGCCCACTTGAGACTATTTCCAAATTAGTTTCATACTGTAACTCCAATACATACCTAATTAAATTTACGCATGTGGTGGATGCTAACTCGTATTTTTGCTTAGTTGTATTTAAAGCATTTAGAGCATTTGGAATGTGGAAGGTAAGATCATTTCCAAGACCCATTTCCTACCTTCATAAGAACAGTTACCATCATCCCAAGTGAAAGGATAACACCCCTTATAGCCTGTTCCAATACCTCAGACTATTAAGCTGAGGTATTGACAAATACATTTCTTGAAAAAGGCTATGATAGGCACATTCAGAAAGTGACTGACCACTATTGCAATGGCTCGGATACCTATAGACAGGAAAAACAGTCAGACAAGTCTAGGAAAATATTATTTATTACTAGATTTAATGATCAGCATTGAGCCATCAAAGGGGACATCAAAAAGCATTGACCTATCCTGAAACAGGACTTGGCTCTAAGCAGGGTGCTTCCAGACATGCCTAAGGTTGTGTTCAGGAGGGCAAGCAATGTTAAGAGAATCATTGCTCCTAGTCGCATAAAAGATGGACAGCATCACAGCATAGGGTTAAAGACATGCTGACATTTCTCAATATGACAGGATCCTTCAAAATGTAAAGGGATGTCCAAGGGGGCGGAGCTGAACCGGGAAGATGGCGGCACCCTTGTTGGTGACATGCATGTGGCGAGGTGTGCACAGGACATCTGTATTATGCACATTTAAAAGAAACTTGCAGAACAATGCTGTGCTCTTTGGGGGACAAGACTGGAGAAAACAGCATGGCTTTGCTCGCAGTGATTCTGAGTATGGACCCTTGACAGACCTTCCAGACTGGAGCTTTGCAGATGGATGTCCCACCCCACTATGGAAAAGCAAGATCAGGAGACAAGAGGAAAACATTTTTTTGGCTAGCCAAATTGTTCTTCTCAGTAATGAAATTGATGAAGAAGTGGTCTGAGAAACAGGAGGACCTCAAACAACAAAAAACTTTTAAAACAGAAGACCAAACTGAAGTCTAAGTTGTTATTTAATAAAACACCAAGCTCTAAATAAAAAAGATGGTCTACCTTTTCAGATAAAACAGTTTATATGCTGTAGTACACAATTTGTATTTTATGGGTTGAAGTGCCCCTGTGGGCTTTATTATGTGGGAAGGACGATATGCACAATGCGCAAAGATTTGGGAAACACCTGCACTTTATAGAGAAGGAGTGTGAAAAGCACAGTGTCCCCCGGCAGTTTTCTTAGGTGCATGGTGGAAGTACACAGGGGCTTGAGCTTTTTGCCATTGAAGCCATACCAATGTCTGTTCCGGAAGGGGAGAGGTTTTCCAGATTATGCTCACGAGAGACATTCTGGATTTTTACATTGAACACAATGTCCCTGTGGACAGTACACACCAAAAGGTGGCAGATAACCCTGTGCGCCGAACAGCTCATGCCCTAATCTCAGCATCCCCCAAAAGAATTGACTTTGCATGTATAAAGAATGTAGACACAACCCCTCCCCCAAGGTACTGGACCCAAGCCTGAATGACCTATCATTATTAGGACTGTCACAAGGGGGGCAGGCTAAACTTATGCAAATACAGACTTTCGGGAAAGAACTGGAAGTTTAGAGCGCAGCATCACTCTTAATTGATTTTCCCCAAATGTAGGGATACTGGTCTACAGAACAGCCTGAGAATTGCAGTACATTGTAAAACTGAGCCTATTGTGTATTGTTCCTAAACCAAAGACAGGTTTTCCTGTGCTTTCTTAACATATAAAATGCATGACGTTTTTCATATGCTGGACATTAAGCTAAGCAGCGCTGACGCCCCCTCGCTCATGGATTTTGGAACAGAGCAGCCTATTGTCACATGCGTAAGGGACAATTCCGAGCTGATTTTCATTTCCATGAGATTAAAAATGAAACATGTAACCACAAAGCTGGTTTATGTCATCCTCTCTCCGAGCCAGCAGCGGTGCCAAAAAGCTAGATATTTGATAGGTTTGCGAGAGAAACAGATGCGGAAAATGCCATTCCCATAATTTAAACAGCTCCTTATCTTTGTATGAAGAGAGAACTTGCACGGTGAAAAAGTATTAAAATATTGAATGTTTTGGCTTAATAAAAAAAAAAAAGGATGAAAAAATCGGGACGTTAATTTGAAACCAATAATTTTTTTTTATTCCAAAGTAAAAATGCCCGATCTTTGCACACTTCACTGGAAAGAAAATGATGCATTTGGTAAAAAGACTATTTGATAATTAAATGGACTCAAGTCTACCAAAATGGACGTCAAGTACCAGGAACAGGAGATGCTTTGAAGATTTCTACAGAGTTTACTAAACCGCATAGCTTAAGACTAATGACAACACCTGTGCACAGTGGGCCATTACAGGGAAAACATGGTGGGACTTGAGTTTGGGAGTTCTGACTGACTGATACTGGTAATTAGGAATGGGCTCAGGCATGTTCGGATCCTAGTCTAGACCCACCTGAACAATCCTGCCAGGAAGCCGTCACTGCACACCGCCAATCATAGGCAGTGAGGCATTTTCCGGCCCGCAGCTGCACATACACACGCCCTGACTAGGCTGCTCATAATTGGCAGTGTGCAGTGATGGCTTCCTGGCCTGATTGCTCAGGTGGGTTGGGACTAGGATCTGAACACGCCTGAGCCCATCCCTACTGGTAATGACAGTTTTTATTATTCAGACCGCTATTGTTTTACATTATTGTTTTCTTAGATGTGTTAACTGATACATTTGTAGGAAAGCATGTTCTTTTGAAAAACAACATACTTACTGACCAGATCACCAGATGAAAATAAAGGAAAGAAGCCTAAAAAGAAAACTAATAGCGTCATCACATCTAGGAAGTGGTAAACTGTAATATAATGAATGTTTACTTTTGAGTTTAAAGGAGAAGTACAGCCAAAGCTTGTTTGGCTGTACTTCTCCTGTGGATCATAGGAGTGCAGATCTTTTTGCACTCCTGTGACCCATTTCCAGCAGACGGCTGACATCGCAGAGCCGGTCCAGGCTTGGGGAATATTTTACGACCATCGGTGCCGGTCCAGGCATGCTAAATTTTCAACCTCTTTAACATTTTCTTCATTGCCACTTCCTGTCTACACACACTTGCATAGCTGTTGACCAGTTTGTGGAGATTGACAATGCATGGTGCCGGCATGACCACTTGTAGTCTCCAATATGGGCACATGTAAAAGGGTAGCAATGCAAAAACATGACTAAGAGACAGTTGAACCTGAACATCGGACCCTCACGCAAAGGATCGTCAGGCATTATTTTAATGAACACTGCAGATTAATGTCGATTAAAAAAAAAACTTTTGAAATTACATTCACATGTTACACTTATATATTATAAGATTATAGTGACTGGAGTTGGATCTACTCTAACATATGATGAGAATATTATACACACTAAGACGACCACCTTTACACACATCTTGCAAAAAGCCTTTAAATATGTTGGAAATAAAATCAATAGCCATGGTTATATCTCACGAAGAGATTTTGGCTTTATCTTACAGGCAGTTTGTTCTTTTTTTTTTTTTTTTTTTATTAAATTTTGCCAGCTGTCAGCTAAACAAAGCTAGCCAGGTGGAGCTCACAGTCCATGACTAAGAAACCTAAGAGTACAGCTGGCCAGTTCGCCTTAAGGAAGAATTCAAACAAATGGCAACCCTGGCAGGGTCTGCACTGTTCTCCGAATAAAAATAACAGCTACCTACTTTCCTTAATTTCTCGTCTGATTAGTTTATTTAATGTTGTGGCTCACATGTTTTTTGTTTTTTTTTTAAATCTCCCGCATAGCTCCCAAGTGTTCATAGTTTGGCAGGACAGTCCCCTTGCGGAAGCCAAATGCTTTCTTTTTTTTTTTTTTACACAATCTTTGAATCTAAGGTGGATCTTGGATCTTTGGACCTTTGTTTAAAACCCACCATATAAAGCACTTATTTTAAAATACCATTACAATAAATGTCTGCAGTATATTTTTTAAAAACAGAAAAAAAACATTGATTTGGTACACCATTTTAATACAATCCCTGCAGTTTAAATGTAAATGTATTTTTAAATATTTTTTAATTATGAATTAATTTATTTAATTTATTTTTAAAAATGTAACCGGATCTAACAATCATTCTATTAAATAAATATAAAAAGTAAGAAAACTGTGCTCATGTATGCAAACTCAGTATCATATAAATAGCAGCACCACAACGGAGTGTGGCTCCTATCTTTCAATATTCCTTGTTGGAGTAGAGATGAGTCGTAAAGAGCCAGCACCTGAATGGTCTGTGAACATCAGGAGGTAGGGGTTTGAGTGGTGCCGTGTATCTGGGTTATCTATTATTAAATAGATGGCACTGCAAATCCCACTGCAGCTTTTGTTCATTGTTCTTACTGATTTTCCATTATCAGTGGGGACCCGAGCTGTCAAAAACAACTGGGATTGTGAGCCAACAGCTGTACAAAGTGTGAGCTCATGGCTCTCAACAACGGATATTAACATACCCCCAGCATGTAGCAGAACAGAAAAAGAAAAGGAACAGCGCTGTGGGAGGTTAAACAAGCACTGCTGTGTGTAAAGTGGATCCTTTAATAAAAAAACTGTAGCCTTTATCATTAAATCTGGTATAGGTCATTATCTGTCATAGGTCTGGAGCTATTTTTTCATGGCATTATACATATTATTTTTTTTTCCAGAGTCAACTATCCTGCTAGAGAAACAGTCTGGTCGTAATATTTTTGAATGGGAAATAGACTTTGGATGAACAACCAGCAACCTGAACAGAGGGGGAGGAGAAATAGATCTTGCGCACAATGGGGCATCTCCTGATCAGACTGTTATTGGCTAGAATCAGTAGCTGTTGACAGGTTATCAATCCAAGATTGAATTGTTTTGGACTTCTAATAACCATTAGCTGTTGTTGTGAATAGTATGGTTATTATGCCTGGGTGGTTTAAATTCTGGTGGGATCTGCAGAAGGCAAGGAACATTTAGGTATTTTTTATAGCCAATCTTGGATAGCTTGAGATACATTACTTGTGTTCCATAGCAGGGCCACTGTGAAGTCATTGTGTTAGCCCATTTAAATTTAACAACGTTGTCATTTTAATAATTAGGTGTGGTGAAGGGTGTTGTTCTTCCATTATTTTGTAGTTAGATTAATACTTGAGATGCTATCTAAAGAAATAAATTGGATATATTTTGATTAGAAAAATAAGTCAAGTGAGTCATTTGAAGCAACCTCTATTTTTTACGTAGACATCTATGCATCTATGCTTCTGTAACTCTTCGTTTTTCAATGCTTTATTGGTTGGTTACCAAACTGGAAAATAGTGAGCTTACACGCAATTCATTAATTGCTCTCATAGGTGTTTTAATTATAATTGGTTTATCAATCCACGATGCCCACACAGCATAACATTTATGAGCATGACCTCTATTTTCATAGGTGGCCAAGTATAGTAGTGAGTTAGAGTTCACCAATTTTTTCCAGAAGAAAACAGGAGGGTCCAGTTTTTTCCAACCCATGGCGATAGCTTTCTGTGGCAGTGGACTAGACCAAGCAGTAGTGGAGGTTGGGTCTTTTACCCACCCCAGGAGGCACAACTCTAGAGAAATACTGAGGTGGATCTTCATTAGAGACATCTAACAATCCACCACATACTGCCAGAAAGCTGAAATCTTGGTACAAGTTCAAAATATTTGGAAGAGGTCTCTCTGTCTGCCCACAATGCCAACAAGTGGGAGAAATGGCAGGGTTCACATTTTGAAGACGGTGGGGCTTAAAGTATCCTATGTGGAATTAACCAAACAAAATTATTCAATAAGCTACCCACTGCTAATACAAAACAACAATACAGTATATATACTGCACAATACTGCACAAACTGTTGGTGCTATATAAATTGTGTATAATTATATTATTACTTTAGTGTTCCCACATTTAAATATCCCAAAAATTTAGTGCAACTGTTTGTGACAATCAATCCATTCCTTGAGAAATGTTGTTATACCTTGAATAGCTTAAAGTGTTACTAAATCCACAACAGTAAAATCAGTCTGTATATGCAGTAAAGCATGCTTGTTATATTCACTGTGGAGCCTAAGGTGTTAATCCTCTGCATTGTGTAAAAAGGCTGTTTGATCCTGTATGCACAGATCCTCCTCTTCTTGCACTGACTCCAAAACAGGTCCGGATAAGACAGAGTTACTGTAGTCAGGCTGCACATGCTCAGTTGGTGTGTATTGCTAAAGAGGTTTTTTTCTTGGTGCACGTGATCAGCTCAGAGCCAATCAGCACTGCCTAGACAAAGGGTCAGGGGTCCTGCAGCCTCATAGGACAATCATGGGAAAATTAAAACTCTTCCTACAAGCTTTAACGAGACAC
Source organism: Lithobates pipiens (assembly GCF_037356315.1). NCBI lineage: Eukaryota > Metazoa > Chordata > Amphibia > Anura > Ranidae > Lithobates > Lithobates pipiens. Next base: position 71,481,318 of record NW_027507784.1, read on the forward strand.
TGATAGAAGTCACAAGACTGTAATATACTGCTTATGAGAAAAGGTATTTAGCAGTTTATATATACTAAAATAATTTCATGTCCATGTTCTGTGGGAGACCAGACATAGTGAATGCAGGGTCCTGGGTTTAGTAACACTTTCATCAATTTACTCCTTGATATAGTGCAAACAACAAATGCTGTTATATGTTGAATAGCTTAAATTGCACAAGTCTATCTGTGGAAGACACTAGTTGTTTGATAGGCGCGTTCCAAATCTCAGTCCAGTCTTCCTCATTGAGGTTTAATATATGGGATTATTTTTTGTTGCTTGATAGGTATGCTTCTTAGCGATATCTGTAAATCATATATACATTTTCATTACTTCTTCCCGTGGGGACAACTGGCAATTGATATACCCTCTCCAACTGCTTGAAGCCTTCTGCATCAAGAATGGCAAGGTGGTGGGGCTCAACGGGAAGGGTAGGGCTTAGCAAACATGGTCCATATCTGTACGTCTGCCTGGAGCCCAAAGTATGGAAAGTCTATGTTAGCAGACCTTGCATTATCATACCCATGAGGCTGCATTTGCACAAATCCATTTATAAAAAAGTATATTGTTTTCATTCATTATGTTTAGTGACCCCTTAAGAAAAATCCTTAAATTCCGACAATCCGGGGGGAAAGGAACAGGCAACAATTCTCGTCATGTCTATGTAAATGCCTCAGTTTAATATTCCTGACAGAGGGAACAGCGTGTGCCTCCACGTAGGGGTCTCCCTTGTCTATCCACAACAAGATTATGCTGAGCTTCGAAGCCAAGCACAAAACATATGTGTAGCTACCACAAAGCATTCCGCTGCATCCTTCATTTCTGGAGGAGGCACAGGGTGTTTTGCATTTAAGTGTAAAGTCTGTTGTGAGTTATATTGGTGTATGAGATTTTTTTTCCCCGAAATTAAAATATTTGGGGCCATTTTTACTTAGCAGTGATTTTGTAAAACAATGTCTATACTTAGACCGGCATTGTAGATGGCACTGCCACAGTGTTGCTAAAGTGTTGCTAAAAGCCTAAACCGTGGCATAACTTTGATTCCTGGCTCAATACACTTTTATTATAATTAGGACCATCTCAATAAAATGCAGGCCTGAGGGGCATATGGAACGTGGAGCCTAAAAGCAGTGTTTATTGCTCTGCATGTTTACAGCTTCTGGTGTCATCATAACAACTGCTGATATCAGTAAAAAGCAAAATGCCAGCCAATGGAGTCAGGAAACATACTGCATAATTCCAAACTGATATTTGGAAAAACACAATAGTTTTGTCTCCTGTCAGTAGAAGGCAGTTGCTGAAACCCAGGATAACTGATATTTCCATACCTATCATAAGAAATAAGTGGATGTGGCTCCAGTACAAGGACCTTAAGTTGGCCACATACAGTATAAATTTGGTGGGGCAAATCCACCATAATTTCACAAATTGGGGTCCATCACACACATTGTAGTTTTTTAATTAATTGTCAAGGACTGGTCTGGGTATATTTTGTTCAGTTGACCATTTAATATTTTACTACAAGGCCAGATTAAGTGGATGCAAAACGTCTAGAAGTGAGTGAGTGCCACACCTAAAGTACAGGTTTATCAATCCTTAATTGAGAAAACACAAGGTGAAATATCCAACACGTTTCAGGGATTGTAAACCCACACTTTTCATCACTATGAGAAGCACATTAGCAGGAAATTGAATGTATTAAAATAATAAACAAATTTACATAGTATGAAAAATAAATAAACAAATTAAAATGGATAGAAATAAATTATGTTATTATTAACTATTATTATTAGAATTTTTGAAAACTTTAAGGCTTTTGAGGTCCCTGGGTGCGACCTGACTTAGCCAGAGCACAATGCTCCATGAATCAAGCCAACTTTTTCTGATAATGGATTAAAACAAAGATCCAGTGCCTGATACCCATACCAGCTAGATTTTTGAGGATGGACATACAATTGGACAAAATGATCTGCTTGCTGGGGCTTATTGGCCCAAGACACCTTAGTTAATTTCTTAAAAAATGAACCTTTTTTGTTTCATATAGAAGGGAAAAAACAGGCTAAGTTTATAGTGGGCACAGTACTTAACATGTTGCTACCCGTACTGTACCTCCATAATCCTCCCTCCGCTCCTGTTACTCTGCCATAGAAACAGGTGTTACTTTTTGTTAGTACGTTTTTTACTAATCCGTTTTAGAGAAAGATGCCAAACTATATAAAGAGAGAGATACAGGATCATTTAAGAACCTGTAGTTTAATTCTGATTGCTAGTTCTTTAGCCAGTCAGCCCATTTTCTGCCATTTTTCTCTTTATTGGGCCCTTTCTTTCTTTTTTTTTTATTTGAAATCAATGCTCAATTTAAGCTGCTGTTTCACTCATACCTGTATGCCTTCCTTTTGAAAAAAAAAAAAAGTGCTTTTGTTTTATGAGTGCAGTATTTTGAGGTTTTTATTTATTTTGGCAGTGTATTTTCTATCCAATATTGCTAGAGTCTTTATTTTAGAATATACCGTGGGGGGGCTGCAGCTAAGAAATATTTATTATTTGAAATTTTTTATTTACTTGGGATATTTATTGTTTTTGTGTAGGTTAATAGAGCTGGTTTAGGGTTAAACTGCTGTTTTATCTGCAGGGTTTATCCTTTAGAAAAGTGGACTATTGTTTCAGGGGTCATCATTTTTTGTTTTGTCTTGTTTTCATTGCTTTTATTGTTTTATTGATTTTAATTTTGTGTTGATGAGAATTTTTTTTATTATTTTAGAGAAGCTCAAAGCACAGCATTCACTTATTCCTGAAAATTTCAAAATTTTCCTGCTGATATTCAGTTTGACACTGCTGTATCTTCTACAACATCTTAATTCTTCTGGTAAAACGTGTGTGTTTGTTCTTTTTTCGAATAACTCTGTCACCAATATTCAATTGTGCTGCGCTATGAACAAATAAATGTGCTTCAAAGAAGCTGATCCCAGATACGTCTTCTGATGACGAAGGTAGACGCACTGACGTGATTGCGCTTCTCTCAGCGGCGGGTGTTTGCTTGTTTTGTGGCCGGCTGTTTTTATACCATGTTCGTTTTATCTTCTTATATGTAAGTGCAATATTTTTCTATCTATTAAACATATTGTGTTACCATCTACACTATGGAGATCTTCATTTTATTTTTTGGGAGCATTCCTTGTTATTCTGGTTGTTAATCCGTCCTTGAGTCAGTTTGAAGTTGTGTCCAGGCTTCCTCCATTTCTGGTGGTATGATCCAACTTCGCAATATATAAGCCCTGGTGGGTTAATTGCAGGCTCATCTTAGCTTGCCTCTGGTAAGCGCAATATATATTTGTGGTGGCAGTACTGTTGAGACAAGGTGGTTTCCGTCAGCACTGATATACATGACAATTTGGATTGTGGGTCCTTCATATTTCAATAATCTTTACTTCATTGTTGGGTTACGGTATTATTTTTTATTTTTTTGTGTGTGATTGAATTGTGTTTTATTTCATCTAGATTTTACATTCTTCAATCATCATATCACTTTTGTTCTCTTATATCAATATACACCCTATTGCATATTTTCATATTTGTGGTATCGCTGCTGTTTTTATCGTATAAAATATAAAATATTATAAAGCCTTAAAGCGGGAGTCCACCGGGACTCCGCGTTTTATTTTTTTTTAAAAGCCAGCAGCTACAAATACTGCAGCTGCTGACTTTTAAAATAGTGACACTTACCTGTCCAGCGCGCCCGCGATGTCGGCACCCGAAGCCGATCTCTAGATCGACACTCGAGTGCTGCCGCCGCCATCTTGGATATGGGAATCAGGAAATGGAGCCTTTCGGCTTCATTTCCCGGTTCCCTACTGCGCATGCGCGAGCCGCGCTGCGCAATGAGGACGGTCCCCGCTGCCTCTGGGATCTGTGTGTTTCCCAGCAGGCAGCGGGGCACTTGCGGGAAGGGGCGGGCACTTGCGGAAAGGGGCGTAAGTTACGCCCCTTTCCGCAGAGAGCTATCCCGGAAGTGGGTGCAGTTACCTGGATTATCCAGGTAACTGCACCCCCCTCCCCCCTGAAAGGTGCCGATTGTGGCACCGGAGGGGGGGAGGGTTCCGATGAGCGGAAGGTCCACTTTAGGGTGGACCTCCACTTTAAATGTGACTAGTTGTGTCACTATACATACAATGCCTTGAAAAAGTATTCATACCTCTTGACATTTTCCACATTTGTCATGTAACAAACAAAAACGTAAGTGGATTGTATTGGGATTTTATTTATAGACCAACACAAAGTGGAACATAATTGTGAAGTGGAAGGAAAATGATAAATGGTTTTAATTTTTTTTTTTTTTTGTACAAATAAATATGTGAAAAGCGTGGTGTGCATTTGTATTCAGCCCCCTTTACTCTGATACCCCTAACAAAATTCTAGTTGAACCAATTGCCTTGCTGTTGTGTGAAGCCCTCAGAGGTTTGTTAGGGAACCTTAGTGAACAAACAGCATCATGACAGCCAAGGAACACACCAGACAGGTCCGGGATAAAGTTGTGGAGAAGTCTGAACTAGGTTCAGGTTATAAAAAAAATCCCAAGCTTTGAAAATCTCACGGAGCATTGTTCAATCCATCATCCAAAGAATTGAAAGAGTATGGCACAACTGCAAAACTACCAAGACATGACCGTCCACCTAAACTGACAGGCTGCACAAGGAGAGCAGCCAAGAGTCCCATGGTAACTCTGGAGGAGCTGCAGAGATCCACAGCTCAGGTAGGAGAATCTGTCCACAGGACAACTATTAGTCGTGCTCTCCACAAATCTGGCCTTTATGGAAGAGTGGCAAGAAGAAAGCCATTGTTGAAAGCAAGCCATAAAAAGTCCCGTTTGCAGTTTGCGAGAAGCCATGTGGGGGACACAGCAAACATGTGGAAGATCCTCTGGTCAGATGAGACCAGCCGGTATGGCTGGCAGAAACTAACACTGCACATCACTCTAAATTCACCATCCCCACCGTGAAATATGGTGGTGGCAGCATCATGCTATGAGGATGCCTTTCTTCTGCAGGGACAGGGAAGCTGGTCAGAGTTGACAGGAAGATAGATGGAGCCAAATACAGGGCAATCAGGGCAATCTTAGAAGAAAACCTGTAATGCCGTACACACGATCTGAAATTCGGCCAGCGAAAGACTGATGAGAGCTTTTAGTCGGAAAATGGGATCATGTGTATGCTCCATTGGACTTTTGCTGGCCGAATTCCCGATCGGCCAGCAAAAGATTGAGAGCATGTTCTCAATTTTTCGGTTGGAGAAAGTTCCTATCCGAAAATCCGTTTGCGTGTATGCAATTCTGACGCGCAAATACTCATGCATGCTCAGATTCAACTACGAGATGGAAGCTATTGGCTACTGGCTATTGAACTTCTGTTGTACGTCACCTAGTGCTCCACCCCCCCCCCCCCCCTTGGGAAGCACTCTCACCTTCAACACTGTGACCTTGCAGTTAAAGTGTTGCTAAAACCACAACAGTAAAATCAGTCTGTATATGCAGACTAGCATGCTCACTGTGGAACTTAAGTGATTAATCCTCTGCATTGTGTAAAAAGGTTCTTTGATCCTGTATGCACAGATCCCCCCCTCCTGCAGGGTCACTCTGGACAAGTCCAGATAAGACATAGTCAGAGTAGTCCTGCTGCACATGCTCAGTTTGGTCTCTATTGCTGGAGAGAACATTTCCTGTTTCTGAGCTTTTCAGATCACATGACACATGTGGGTGTGTACACAGATCCTAAATGACAGCATAGTCCCTCCCTCCTCCTCCACGCTCAGTAACAAAAAAAGAACACAGTGGGTGGGTTGTGACATCCATCTTGATTGATGGATGCTCTGGCTCCCATATCAGCATGAGCACACAGACTGGGGAGGATTTCAAGAGCCAGGGATTCCCATAAACAAGATAACACCACTATACGTGTTTTTGCATTGTTCTTTTTTTTAACCTCTCCAAGCATCAGTTACAGCCTGCAGACATGCATATGACCCTTCCCTACACACTACCCTCCTCCACCATCCTCCTCCTCCTCCCACCTGGCACCCCACTGCACCCTTCCTTACACACTACCCCTTGTCATTCTCCTTCTCATCCCACCTGGTACTCCACTGCACCCTTCCTTACACACTACCCCCTGTCATCCTCATCCCACCTGGTACTCCACTGTACCCTTCCTTACACACTACCCCCTGTCATCCTCCTCCCACCTGGCACCCCACTGCACCTTTCCTTACACACTACCCCTTGTCATTCTCCTTCTCATCCCACCTGGTACTCCACTGCACCCTTCCTTACACACTACCCCCTGTCATCCTCATCCCACCTGGTACTCCACTGTACCCTTCCTTACACATTACCCCCTGTCATCCTCCTCCCACCTGGCACCCCACTGCACCCTTCCTTACAAACTACCCCCTGTCATCCTCCTCCTCCTCCCACCTGGTACTCCACTGCAACCTTCCTTACACACTACCCCCTGTGATCCTCATGCCACCTGGCACCCCACTGCACCCTTCCTTACACTACCCCTGTCACTCTCCTCCTCCTCCCACCTGGCACTCCACTGCACGCTTCCTTACACACTACCCCCTGTCATCCTACTTCCTCCTCCTATCTGGCACTCCACTGCACTCTTCCTTACACACTACCCCCTGTCATCCTCCTCCTCCTCCTACCTGCCACTCCACTTCACTCTTCCTTACACACTACCCCCTGTCATCCTCCTCCTCCTCCCACCTGGTACTCCACTGCACTCTTCCTTACACACTAACGCCTGTCATCCTCCTCCTCCTCCCACCTGGTACTCCACTGCAAGCTTCCTTACACACTAACCCCTGTCATCCTCCTCCTCCCACCTGGTACTCCACTGCAATCTTCCTAACACACTACTCCCTGTCATCCTCCTCCCACCTGGTACTCCACTGCAATCTTCCTAACACACTACCTCCTTACACACTACCCCCTGTCATCCTCCTCCTTCCACCTGGCACTCCACTGCAATCTTCCTTACACACTAACGCCTGTCATCCTCCTCCTCCTCCCACCCGGTACTCCACTGCAAGCTTCCTTACACACTACCCCCTGTCATCCTCCTCCTCCTCCCACCTGGTACTCCACTGCACCCTTCCTTACACACTACCCCCTGTCATCCTCATCCTCCTCCCACCTGGCACTCCACTGCACTCTTCCTTACACACTACCCCCTGTCATCCTCCTCCTACCACCTGGTACTCCACTGCAATCTTCCTAACACACTACCTCCTGTCATAATTACATAGTTACTCAGGTTGAAAAAAAATACACAAGTCCATCTAGTTCATCCTCATCCTCCTCCCACCTAGTACCCTACTGAAAGCTTTTTAACAACCTACCCTCTGTCAACCTCATCCTGTGCATCACACCTAACACCCCACTGCAACCTTGCTAACACCCTTCTCCCTGTCATCCTCATGCTGTTCATCACACCTGGCACCTCACTGCAAGCTTGTTAACACCCTACCCCCTGTCATCCTCATGTTCATCACACCCGGCAATCCACTGCAACCTTGCTAACACCCTACCCCTCATCCTCATCACTCCTGACACCCCACTGCAAACATCCTACCCCCTGCCATCCTCCTCTTCATGTTCATTACACCTGGCACCCCACTGCAACCTTGAAAACACCCTACCCCCTGTCATCCTCACCCTCATGTTCATCACACCTAACACTCCACTGCAACCTCGCTAACAACCTACCCCCCTGTCATCCTGATCACACCAGGCACTCCACTGCAGTCTTGCTAACACCCTACCCCGTCATCCTCATCTTTATCATACCTGGAACCCCACTGCCAGCTTACTTACAACCTACCTCCTTATTATCATCTTCCTCATACCTGGCACATCACTGACAGCTTGCTAACACCTACCCCCTGTCATCCTCATCCTCATCACACTTGGCACCCCAATGCCACCTTGCTAACAACCTACCCCGTCATTCTCATCCTCATTCTACCTGGCACTCCACTGCCACCTTGCTAACACCCTACCCCCTGTCATCCTCATCCCCCCTATAACCCATTGCCAGCTACCAAATACCTGCATTGACAAAGAAGCTTATTCGAATGTTGAGAGGACAAGGGTCTCTTCCCCACAAATGTGTTGTCGGAGGTAACATTGTCCACAGATGGGGCATTGAAATATGAAACACTATGTTACCACCCCAGGTGAATGATTAAAGTGTTACTAAACCCAAAACAGTAATATCAGTCTGTATATGCAGTAAAGCATGCTTGTTATACCCCTTAGTGTGGAACATAAGGGGTTAATCCTCTGTATTGTGTTAAAAGGCTGTTTGATCCTGGCTGCTTTGATCATCTTTTTCTTCCACAGACTCCAAAAAAAAATAACCTGATATTTAGAGAGTGTATGGAGTGTTCAGTTTGGTGTGTATTGCTAGAGAGTTTTTTTTTTTTCTTGTGAACGTGCATATGATCAGCACAGAGCCAATCAGCGCTGTCCAGACATGTCCAGATAGAGGATCAGGGATCTTGAAGCCTGATAGGATAATCTGTGGGAGAAATGAAAACTCTTCCTAAATGGAGGAGTCTTCAGCACACACAATTGCTCTAATTGCTTTATACCACTGATGAAAATTTTTTAATATGTGAGTACCTGATTGATTATGTTTTAAATAAAGCGATTGTTTTTAAAGATAGAAGCACTATCAGGACTTTTTTGAATATGTTGTCTGGATGCCATCGGTTTGCTGTGGGGGGTGACGCTGTGAGTGTTGGGGTTACACAGAAAACCTTGGTTCTAGCCCAGAAGAGGCTAAAAAGTAGACATGTGCGATTAGTTTCTTCCGAAACGAAAAATCTTACGAATTTCCAAAAATTCTTACGAATCCAAAATACTAATTTTTATGCATTCGAATTCCGTATGAAATACGAAATTTCGTTTATGAATTTCGGATCCAAATTCATAACGAAAATTCGTAATTGTTACGAAAAGTTAACAGACCTAAAAGTTAAAAACCCAGGAAGTCAGCACAGGGATGGTGGGGACCCTATGGGAATTTCTATACTTACGCATTTCATACGAAATACGAAATTTCGTTAAAGAATTTCGGATCCAAATTAACAGAAGCATGACTGGTGTTTTGTTCACCAATCAGAGGAAGTCAGCACAGCACAGGGATGGTGGGAGCCCCACATAATGATACATTCATCATAATGAACTTTCGTTATTTTACCGAAAAGTTTACGAATCTAATTAAAATTCGTCGTACACGAATTACGAAATACCATTTTTTTTCGTATGAAACGGAACAAAACGAAACGAGCACTACAATGGAAGGGGGACTGAGAAGCACTTATAGAGGATAATGATTGGCTAGCAGGATTAGCATCACAGTTTTTATGAACTGCACTGTTTTGGACTACATCATAATTTGATTACTGTATGTTTTCAATGCACTGAGAAAGCATGGATTAAGTGATATTTATGTGAAAGTTTTTTGATAAAAAAAATAAAAATAATAAAGTTTATGCATAGTGACACAACTCTTCCCATTTAAGGCTTTATAATATTTTATATATTTTTTGAAGCACATTTATTTGTTCATAGCACAGCACAATTGAATATTGTTATATACACATACACATTGGTATGGGATGGCGAATAGTGCCTGCAGCTTTAACTGATATTAATTAGCTCTTGGAATATACATAGTAGCTCGCAGGATCTCCCGATTTTCATTTGGCACCAAAATTACTTTTTAAAATTGTTCTGATGTATTACCTGCTGTCTTTTAATTCTAACTAAGAGTTTGATTAAAAAAAAAAAAAAACAACAACAACTTCTGGACCCTTTAATGATGTGTATAGGATCAATGACATCATCTGGGATCCCCCGGTGCTGTGTTTGCAATAGTTGTAGGACAACAAGTCCTCATGATTGACAATGGATATACTTCCCTAGATTTCATGATTTACTATAGATGTTGAGAGTCGAGACTGAAAATGGATTTACATTGGCGGGATATTTTTAAATTATTATTAAGAACTTTTTCTAAGGTCTTTGCATTCATTCACTTTTAAATTCTTGTACTCATCCCCCATGTGATTGTGGGGCGTTTTTTCCGGATTATTACAGTATGTAGCGCCGGTACTCCTGAAGAGCACCTGCTATGTTTTGTAAATTTAGTTTTTCTAAGACCATAGTTGGGTCATAGGGTTAAATTATGTAAATTGTGATTCTGGCATCAGTTTGGCTTGACTGTATTTTGTTCTGCCTCGTCATAGGTGTATGTACCATCTCTGATAGGCATTGGAACGCAGTCTGGTTGGATGCATTGGGTACCAATCTGTCTCTCTGAGCCAATCGGTGGATGCGTTGTCTCGCTGTGTATTCTGGGAGAGGGTACTTAAGGTGCTGAGGTCACGTGGTTCTGGGTTCTGGTCCAGAAGTATGTTCTGACTCCATGGTCCTGGTCCTCCTGACCAGCCCCCAGAGGCCCTCATGGCCTGGGGTGCGGATCCATCCATTTCAGAGTCTTGGGACTGGCTAGTCCGAGGCACAGTAACTGGAAGGAGGATTTCAAGGTGGTCCAGTGCCATCTCGGATTTGGAGAGGCCCAGCAACTCAAAACGCAACCAGGGGAGGACTCTTCAGAAGAGGGCCACGTACGAGGCTGGCTGCTCGGTAAGAGCCTGGAAGCTGAGCTGAAAGGACACTAAGTAAATCTGCATTCTTATGGTATCGCCGGGCCGGCTGCAAGATACTGGTACTGTAAGAAAATTCCTAATTTCATCCTTCGGTTACACCTAAGTTTCTGTGCTAATTTAAAGTTCTACAGTCAAGTCTGTGGCAGAGACTTCGTTAAGCTTAAATCACCTGCCGGCTGCTAAATCCACAAACAGGGATTTATCAGGTAGTTGAAATATCCAGTTGCGAATGGCTATTCCCTGGATCATCTAGAGAGAGACATTTCAAGTGTCAGCAGTTTCCAAAAAGTACCTGAGCTTTACTACCCATACCTTCTATTCCTAACTGAGAGACTGTGTTCTGTTCAACGCTTTATGCCTGAATAAGGGTCTAGAAGAATTTTTATAGATAACCGCACTCCTTTTTTTAAGTTTGATAGCTGCAGGTGTCAAAAGGGCATCAATTTTCTCCCTGATGTCACTGACCAATCATGATCATATTCATATTTGGTCAATGATGTCACCTGAGAGACCCTGGCCTTTTGTTTATTTCAGCATTGGAGCACAAAAATCATCATTTGGTGATACTGAAGTAACCAAGGTAATGTACATCGAGTTGGCAGTTGGCAGGTATTTTGCTTTTGGCCATCATTCTTCATGTTTGACGTTGATCTGCATTGGTGGACAATGTGATTGATAATGAATTTATATTGTGGGACTTTTTTTTTCTTTCTTTTTTTTGACGGACTTGTCAAAAACTCTGTGTCTGTTTTTTTGTGAATGAGTAGGGTTACTGCATGCCCCTTACTTATTCAGACTATAGCTATGATGGGGTTTCTAGATTCTAATAGGCCCCCTGCCTGCAGGCCCCCACAATTACAGGGTTCAAGAAGGGGCAGGATCTGGTGTAGATTTTTTTAAATAATGTTGGGAGTTTTGGGACTTTAAATGAAGCATATGTGTGCCTCCATCGGTGGTTCAGAATGAACAAAAAAAATGAGGGAAATTGGGACTTTGAATGAAACTGGTTGAGGTGGAAATGTATTCAAACATGTTCAAATGGCACGATTAGATATAAATGCATTACAAAGGTACATATCATATATAAAGTAGTAACACATGTATAGATGCACACATGGCAAAGGCATCAAAAAATCATGAATATATATTATTATTATACACAATTTATATAGCGCCAACAATTTACGCAGCGCTTTACAGGCGCTGTATAGGGGGGGACAACACAATTACAGTACAATACAAAATGTACAGGAGGACTCTGCTCGTAGAGCTTACATTCTAAAGGGAGGGGGTGGTGGTACAAAAGATAATAGCTGCAGAGAATGATTTGATGGGGGGGGGGGGGTGGGGGGTGGCTCGGGGACATTTGTTAGGTGGGTGTGGGATAGGCTTCCCTGAATAAATTAGTTTTCAGGGATCTCCTAAAGGTGGACAGGGTAGGGGCTGATCAGACAGACTGGAGCAGGGAGTTCCAGAGGATAAGGGAGGCTCTGGAAAAGTCTTGAAGGCGAGCATGAGAGGAGGTAACAAGGGAGCTAGAAAGCAGGAGGTCCTGGGAGGAGGGGAGGGGATGATTTGGGCGATATCTGCTAATGAGGGTGGTGATGTAGATGGGGGCGATGTTGTGGATGGCTTTGTATGTTATATATATATATATATATATATATATATTTCACAGTAAATGGCAGTACAAAATAGTTGAATAGAGCTTTATAATTCACATATGCATACTATTGTGCTCTGTTGTATATACCCTATAGCACCCACCCACGAGGAAGTGTTCATACACAAAATGGTTTGGTAATTAAGGATGTAGTTACATGCCTTACCAGGACTCTATCTAGAACATCCAATATTTTTACAATGTTTTTTACTTCAATTGTCCAACATTGTCCAGTGATGCCAAGCTGACGTGTGTGTGTGTATGTATATATATATATATATATATATATATATATATATATATATGTGTGTGTGTGTGAGTATAATAACTGTATTATACAGCTCTATTCAATGATTTTTCTACTGCCATTTACTGTGTTATATATGTATTCATTAATTTATGACGGTGTTGCCATGTGTGAATACATTTCTACCTCAACCAGTCAACAACCTCATTCAAAGGACCAACTTCCCTCTTTTTTTTTTTGTAGATTTTTTAAAGTACCACACATTTTTTGCGGCGGGTTCCCCCCTTAAAAGCCATACCCCACCCTCATTAAGGATAAGGGTCTGGTATTTATTCTAAGGGGGAACCCCATGCTATTTTTTATTATGTTGTGTGCAATTTCCCCATTAACATCTAGGATATCTGGGGTCTGTTATAAATAGAGTGAATCCCTGCCAATTTGTTTAAAACAGAAGTAAGCAACCAAAGATGTAATTTGCCTGCAATTTAAACAGCAATTCTTTCCTTTGTAAATATCAGTTTTGTTGTGGTAGGCTGTATACAATACATCATGGCGACGTGCCACTTCACAGGTAGATTAAGGACATCCCCTAGGCATGTTATTTTAAGGAACATTTTAATGTTGCCCTTAAAGCATAATTAAAATTGCTGCTACCCACTAAACATAATTTTTTGAATATTTATTTTCTGCTTTGGTCTATTCCTCCCAGGTCAGTGACCAGCCCCCTCCATGTCATTTTTTTTTGAGAATCACATGGCCTATTATCAGAGAAATTGCCATTACTGTGTTTTATTATGCGGCTCACGTTGACCTAAATGGGATTTGGATCCGCACCTGAACTTTGATCACGTTCTGCGAACCTGTCTCATACTGGACCCAGGTTCATTTGATTCATCTCTAATCCCTTCTTGGATCTACCAGATGTGTCTTGGGGCTCTAAATATATGTAACAACATACTTTATTTCCATTGGACCATTCTAAATTCAGAGCACCAAAAGGCGTAGGATTAACAACAAATGCTTGTGGTTGTTAGAATTTTCTTGTCTGTAAATGTTTCTGCTTGAAATCTGGGTTCTTAGTGGGGCTTGTGTGGAACAAGGGCGACGTTTATTATTGTCTTGGACTTGGACCCCCAAACTCAGGCTGTTTCAAAGTTTAGAGAGATAGCACTTGTCCCTGTGGAACACAGGACTGTCCTGGGAAAATCTAGGAAGTTGTCTATCATAATAGTTTAGAGAAACGCGATAAGTTTTCCCATCGGAATAAACTCTGAAGGTTTTTACGACGGAATTCCACTGAAACTGTCTTGCGTACACACGATCACACCAAAGTCCGATCGTCAAGAACGCAGTGACGTACAGCATGTATGACGGGACTAGAAAAAAGAATTTCAATAACCAGTAGCCAATAGCTTCCGTCTTGTATTTGCTTCAGAGCACGCACCGTTTTTGGTCCGTCGGAACAGCATACAGATGCCCAGTCTTCCCGATAGGAATTGGTTCCATCGGAAATATTTAGAACATGTTCCATTTATAGGTCAGAATTTTCAACGTAAAAAGTCAGATGGGGCATACACACAATCGGAATATACCATGAAAAGCTCCCGTTGGACTTTTTCGGTCAGACATTCCGCTCGTGTGTACACGGCATTAGAGTTTGCAATGCTGTTGATACCAAGTGTAGCTTTTATGCCTTGATATCCTTCTAAGCAATTTGCCTTGGATTGCACTGCATATCATGACTTTGTGTTGTATCTTAGAGTAAAAAAATATATACATAACATTTCATACATAAACACATAACCAAAATGCACACAAGGAGGCTACAAAGAGAGCAATGTATCAACTTAAAGCTACAGAAAGGCGTGCACAAGCTGTTAGATTAAAGTCATCTGAAAGTGGAAAATCCCTTTAATTTGTTGGCAGTCAAAATGCATAAATATTTGTACTTTGACACAAATGCAGAAAGCTCCATTGCCTTCGTAAAATAAATAAGACCAGATAGAACCAGAAAAAAAAAAACAGCTCGAGGGAATGTGAGGCTTCCCCAGCTGTTGAAGAACTATAACTCCTCAGCTGCCAGGCTCCACATTCCCCATACTTGGTTCATCCTCTTCTTTCTGCCCAGCAATGCTAATATGTGTAGTTTCCCCATCCGCTGAGGACATGCTATAACTTGAATATTGTCCTTTTAGAGGCTATATGAAAGTCATATCTCTCTAAGATACATGTGGAGGAATCCTTTGTATTTACAAAATCAGTCCTAACCCAACCCCTGACTCTCTTCATTACAAGTGTAACAAATGTTGCAGAGCCCGGATTTACTATTAGCTGATTGCTGTGTCCTGCCCACAGTGACAGTAGAACAGAAGACCAGATTTTTACCTGCTGCAGTTAAAGCGGAGTTCCACCCAAAAGTGGAACTTCCGCTTTGAGCACTCCTCACCTCCTTACATACCACATTTGGCGTGTAATTTTTTTTGGGGGGGAGGAGTGGTTTTGACAGGTACTTCCTCTCCCACTTCCTCCTTCCATCACTTGGCCGCCTAGGTGACTCCTCTCCTCCTAGGCAGCCCCTTCCTCTCTGGAATCTTCTGGGACACGTCACAGGTCCCAGAAGATTACCCAACCACTAGGAGAGCCCAGTGCACACCCAGCTGTGAAGCTGCAGGCTATCACAGCTGGGTGCCCACAGTAGTAATGAAGGTGCTGCGGAGATGGAGAGGAACGAGGCTTCGGGCGCCCGCATCACTGGACCGTGGGACAGGCGAGTGTCTGTTTATTAAAAGTCAGCAGCTACACATTTTGTAGCTGCTGACTTTTAATAAACGTACAAAACATTGGAACTCCGCTTTAAGTGTCACTTGCAGGTCTTGTTCCTTTTCCAGCCTGTAAATGGACAGTGAAAGGAGGAGTATCAGACTGATGAGTTCCTCTCTCAATCACTTTGCCCTCCTATAACAGTTTTGCCAATCTACTAGATTAAAATTTACTGACACAATACCCAACATTTACTGGCATAGCCAAGTTTTTACTGGCATTTCCAAAAGAAACAAAATTACAGTTGTAAGTGCAAATTTCTGTATTTAGGCTACAAACAAGTACAATATGCAATTTGCAATGAGATTTAAAACTGATTTCCACCCAAAAGGGGAAGCTGCATGTGTCTGCCCACCCCCCCTTTTCCACGTTTGGCACCTTTTGGGAGGGAGGGAGAACTGTGCCTGGTTTTGACAGGTACCCGCTCTCACTTCTGGCTCAGTTTGCCGCGGCAACGTGAAACAGAAGTTCCCCCCCTTCCTTCCCCCCGCAGCCTACCCATTCACAAAGCGCAGCGCGATTCATGCATGTGCAGTAGGAAACTGTCTGTTTCCCTTAGCCAAGATGGTAGCACCAGCACCCGAAAGTCGATTTAAGATGCCTGGACAGGTAAATGCCCTAATAGTAAAAGTCAGGAGCTACAGTATTTGTAGCTGCTGACTTCAATTTTTTTTTTGGGGGGTGGGGGTGGGGCTGAACTCCTCTTTAACCCGCATGAGAAGGTTTACTCTGTTTATGACCACGCCATTTTTTATGCGATACGGCACTACGTTATTTTAACTTATAATTTTATTTTATAATAATATAGAGGTCCTCTTTTCCCCACAAATAGAGCTTTCTTTTGGTGCTATTTGATCATCACTGTAGTTTTTATTTTTTGCGCTATAAACAAAAAAAGACTGACGTTTGTGAAAAAAAATAATATATTTTTTACTTTCTGCTGTAAAACCTATCCAATAACAAAATGTAAAAAATCGAATTTCTTCATCAGTTTAGGCCAATATCTACTCTGCTACATGTTTTCAGTAAAAAAATAAAAAATCCCAATAAGCGCATATTGATTGCTTTGCGCAAAAGTTATAGCGTTTACAAACTCTGGGATACATTTATGGATTTATTTTGACTTTTTACTAGTAATGGCGGCAATCTTCAATTTTTCTGACACTTTTTAGGGACTGGCGACACCAATACAGTGATCAGTGCTAAGAAAATGCACTGTCACTGTACCGACACTGGCAGGGAAGAGGTTAACATCAGGGACGATCAATGTGTTAAATGTGTTCCCTGGGAGTGCTTTCTAACTGTGGAGGATGTGCTTTGACTGGTGCAAGACAGAGATCCGTGTTCCTGCTTAGCAGAAATACAAGATCTCCATCTTCCCCTTTGACAGAACTTCGATCTGCCTTGTTTACATATGCAGACTGCCGTTCTGTCTCCCATGGAAATGATCGGCGGGTCACTGGTTGGCTCCTGCTGTGTCCAATCCTCAGACCTGGCAAAACGAAATCATGTACAGGTATGTGATTTCATGCTGAAGGGCCTCCCTGCTGCAGTAAATGTATGTGGGGCGGTCCGGAAGCAGTTAAGGAGCTCTTCTTTGGCTCAGGGACAGGACTCAGGGGGACAAAAAATTAAAATGGGCGGCACACACACATAAAACTGACTCTCACATGACACTGACAGCAGTGTGTAGAAGCACAGATGATGATGACACCTCACCGACACGACACGTCCCCTCCTGGGTCACAGTGACAGTCTCTCTCCACACCAGGTGGTCCCTTCAGTCCCCTCCAGTCCAAAGAACATTGACTGCCCCACTGTCGGCTTGCCTTGCTCCCATCTTGCAGACCTGCACACGAGGTTCTGGGCGTTCCGCTCGGCTCCCTCGCACTATGACATCATGCAACACACTCAGGTACTGCCTCCGCCAGACCCGTTTCCGGTTGGCTCTGGTTCGGAGCAGTTTGCAGCACTTTCTTATAAGCATGTCAACTGTTGGAGCAGCACAAGAGACTGGCTTCTTGAACTGCTTCTCTATCTTTTCCATTTCCTAGCTTGAACGCTGCTGTACAAGGGATTACAAAATGTTGATACCAGTTTAACTTCAAGTAATTAATTTGCCTGCATTAAAAATACATCTCATGGTGTACTAATACAGAATAACATTTTTGGACTTTGCATTAATTATATTTATACACGGACTCATTCATTCATTTTTGGGATGCACTTTATTGATGAACTTTATTAATTTTTGTTCATTTATTTTTTGGTCATTTATGAATTTTACACAGGACTGATTCTGATTATTATGGACACTATGGGGGTTATTTACGAAAAAGGCAAATCCACTTTGCACTGCAAGTGCACTTGGAAGTGCAGTCGCTCTAAATATGAGAGGTAGATCTGAAATGAGGGGAAGCTCTGCTGATTTTATCATCCAATCATGTGCAAGCTAAAATGCTGTTTTTTATTTTCCTTGCACAGGGCCGCTGATAGAAATCATGGGGCCCCGTACAGCCTAACTAGTGGGGCCCCCTTCAGCTCCACCCCTGGTCCCGCCCCTGGTACCTCCTTCAGCCCCACCCATGGCCCCTCCCCTGGCCCCTCCCCAGACCCCGCCTTAAAACACAGTGCAGGTTTGTCTACAAGTGATATTTATTTTTCTCACAGCAACCCAGGAAGGCCACTTGCCCTCTGGAAGATTTACCCCCCTTCATGACCAGGCAATTTTTTGCGATACAGCACTGCGTTATTTTAACTGACAATTGCTTGGTCATGCGACTCTGTACTTAAATAAAATGTATGTAATTTTTTTCCCTCACAAATAGAGATTTCTTTTGGTGGTATTTGGTCACCTCTGCGTTTTTTTACTTTTTGCTTTTCTAAACAAAAAATAAAAACTATTTTGAAAAAATATATATATTTTTTACTTTCTGCAATAAAACGTATCCAATAAAAAAATTTAACAAATCAAATTTCTTCAATAGTTTAGGCCAATATGTATTCTGCAACATATTTTTTGTAAAAAAATAATCCCAAAAAGCGTTGATTGGTTTGCGCAAAAGTTATAGCATCTACAATCTATTTGATGTATTTATGTATTTTTTTATTTATTTTTACTAGTAATGGTAGCAATCAGCGACTTCACAGCGGGACATGGCAATGCCATAATGTACTGCAGAGACAATGTTACCCATGCCATGCCACCAATACGATATTGTGCTGCAGACAGTGCCACCGATGCAGCCAATGCCATATTGTGCTGCAGACACTGCCACCCATGCCGCCAATGGCATAATTGCCATTGGCAGCATGGGTGGCACTGTCTCTGCAGGCAGCACATGCATTATGGCATTAGCATCATGGGTGGCACTGTCTGCTGCACATTACGGCATTGGCAGCATGGATGGGTAGCATTGTCTCTGCAGGCAGGACATGCGTTATGGGCCATAATGCATGTGATACCTGCAGACAGTGTCACCCATGCTGCCAATGCCATAATGTATAGATGCTGCAGCAGTAGTAGTAGTTCTTGAAGCCCCTACCCCCCCCCCCCCCCCCAACCAAGCACATACCTGTGTAATTGTTAGCTGGGCCCCAGGAGTCACTTCCTCCGTGATCCTGCTGCTGCCTGGACTTGAGGGTCCACAAACTAGTTAGATGGGATGCCTCTGCTAATGTCCTCTTCTGACTGCCGCCGCTGCTCGCCTGTTGCCTCCCTGCCAGTGCAACTTCTGCTAATTCTCATGTGGAGAGAGATATCACTCCGCAGCACCACCAGGGGGGGCGGCACGCACTGCCACTACAGAGGACGCGCTGGCCGGGATGAGGAGCGGGTGCAGAATAGGCATTCTTTTGCGGCCGAAATAGAAGAAATAGTCCCTCCCCTTCCTCCACCTAATCGTGAGCACAAAAAAAAAAAGTCAAATGTAATGAGCGGGGGGGGGGGGGGGCAGGGCAGTGTGTTGGGCGCTGGCGGCGGGATGGGGCGGTGTTGTGTTGTGTATGGCGGGATGGTGATTGTCGGAGGTTTACTCTGATCGCAGATTTTTTTTTTTTTTTTTTTACATTAAATTGCTTATCTGTTAAGGTTGCCCGGGCCCCCCTGCTGGTCAGGCCCGGTACAACAGGGCCAGTTGTACTGGCCTATCAGCGGCCCTGTCCTTGCATGTCCCCCTTGGATCTACAGCGACTGCACTTCCAAGTGCACTTGCAGTGCAAAGTGGAGTTTCCTTTAGTAAATAACCCCCTATGATTCAGCATGTAGTATATTGCTGAACTATATTATTTGTATGTTTTTATTTTTGGTAACATGAATTTTACACAATATTGATTCACGTGGCACTTATTCTGATTAATATTGGTAATTTTGATGATTTTCACAGAATTTTAATACACGTTTAGGTTGCATTTAGCGAAGTCATTTTTGTATGGATATAGTTATTTTAATATTTATTGTGTTTTATGAACATAGTCAAATATTCTTTGGTATATTTTTGCTGCACCCCAGTGGTCTTTTAGTGACTGCAGCTGTATTCAGTGTACAGACGATACCCATGACGCAGACTTTTTTATAACTGGTATTTCTCCGGGACAGAGTTGCATTAACCTCCCTAGCGGTAATCCCGAGTCTGGCTCGGGTTGGGATTTTAGCAACATAAGCGGTAACCCCGAGCCAGACTCGGGATCGCATCGCTGGATACAGGGAGGACACAGGGAGAGTTACTTACCTTGTCCCCTGGATCCAGCAATGTCCTACGCGATGTGTGATCGAGCTGTCCTCCGCTCGATTCACACAGTGCCCGAGTGCCGCCGTTTCCTGCGACGTTACGGCGCACGGGAGCAGAGATCGGCACCAAATTAAAAAAAGTGAAAACACAGAGATCAGCGTCACTTGTTGCTAGGCAGAACTGGGAGATGCTGTTTACAATGGCATCTCCTAGTTCAGCCACCCCGCGAGACAATCGCGGGTATGCCCGCGGCGATCCAGCCCACGGGACCCGCGACCGGACTCATGGGGGTCCCAACCGGCATGCGAGCGTGCCGCCGGTAGTGCGCTCGCGATGGCAGGGTGGCAAATTTAAGGGGACGTACAGGTACGCCCATTTGCCTGCCCGTGCCATTCTGCCGAAGTACATCGGGAAGTGGTTAAATGATTCAGATCATCAAACAAATTTTAACATTACACAAAGATAACCCGAATAAATCCAAGATGCAATTTTTTAATTATTATACATTTTTTTAAGGGAAAAAAATCTGTTCAAACCTGCCTGGCCCTATGTGTAAAAAATTAATTGCCCCCTCCCATGCTGAATCATGAATGAACTGTGATTAACCACTTTTTTTTTGAAAGCTGAATTAAGTTTCACTTGCCACACCCAGGCCTCATTACTGCCAGACCTGTTGAATCAAGAAATCACATAAATAAAAGCTGTCTGACAAAGTGAAGCATGCTAACAGATCACAAAAGAACCACACATCATGCCACAATCTAAAGACATTTCAGAACAGATTAGAAACAAACATGTATCGGTATAGGAAGGGTTTCAAAGCCATTTCTAAGGTTTTGAAACTACAGTGAACCATGGGGAGAGCCATTATACACAAATGGAGATAACCTGGAACAGTGGTGTACCTTCCCAGGAGTGGCCGGCCTACAAAAATGACTCCAAGAGTATGGCGACAACTCCAGGAGGTCATAAAAGAACCCAGAACAACATTTAAAGAACTGCAGTCCTCACTTGCCTTAGGTAAGATCAGTGTTCATGATTCATCAATAAGAAAGAGACTGGGCAAAAATGGCCTCCATGGGAGAGTTCCAAGGCCAAAGCCACTGCTGACCAAAAAGAAGGCTCATCTCACATTTACCAAAAAATTATTGATTATCCCCAAGACTTTTAGGCAAATATTCTGTGGACTGATGAGACAAAAATTTAACTTTTTGGAAGGTGTGCATCCCGTTACATCTGGCATAAAATTAATACAGCATTTCATAACATCATACCAACAGTCAGACACGGTGGTGGTAGCGTGATGGTCTGGGGCTGCTTTGCAGCCTCAGGACCTGGATGACTTACCATAGTTGATGGAACCATGAATTCTGAGCTCTACCAGAAAATTATAAGTAAACAGAGGAGAATGTCTGACCATCAATTTGCGACCTCAAGCTCAAGTGCACTTGAGTTATGCAGCAGGACAAGGATCCAAAACACAACAGCAAGTCCATCTCCAAATGGTTTAAACAAAGCAAAATTTAGGTTTTGGAGTGGCCTAGTCAAAGCCTGGACTTAAATCCAATTGAGATGCTGTATCATGACCTTACACAGGCCATTCATGCTGGAAAACCCTCCAATGTGGCTGAATGAAAACAGTTCTGCAAAGAAGACTAAAATTTCTCCACAGCAATGTGAAAGACTCATTGCCAGTTATCACAAATGCTTGATTGCAGTTGTTGCCGCCAAGGGTGGCACAACCAGTTATTAGATTTAGAGGGCAAATACTTTTTCAAATAAAGCCAGGCTGGTTTGGACAGCTTTTTTGCCTTAATAAATGAAACCATCATTTAAAAACTGCATTTTGTATTTACTCGGGTTATCTTTGTGTAATAATAAAATTTGTTTGATGATCGGAGTCATTTAAGTGGGAAAAAATCAGAAAGGGGTTCAAATACTTTTTTCACAGCATTGTATGTGTGTGTTTATATATATATTTTTTTTCTTTTTTTTTTCCTTCAGTATGGTGGTATGTACCTGACTGTACAGAAAGCTGATTTGAAGACCTAATTGTGTACTCAATAAATTGCGGTCATAATTATTCCACTAATTGTCTTGACACTGACATGAATTGGGGGTCAGTGATGTTAAAATACTCTGACACTTTTACATTAATGCTGATGCTAAAGATTTTCACTTGTTGAAGAATAGATAAAGGAAGTGACTAATTAGCAGTTGACAAGATGTATGTTGCTGGGCACACTGTGTAAAAGCAGAGGATCTTGGATAGTCATTTCAGTACTATATATGTACCTTTAAACATTTACTGTAAAGGGAAACTGTTGTTTAATTTTTATATTTTTATTTAGATAGGATCTAAACTCAAAAAAA
This sequence comes from Lithobates pipiens, assembly GCF_037356315.1. Classification (NCBI taxonomy): domain Eukaryota; kingdom Metazoa; phylum Chordata; class Amphibia; order Anura; family Ranidae; genus Lithobates; species Lithobates pipiens. The sequence goes on from NW_027507784.1 coordinate 71,503,918, forward strand.
GAAGATTTGCTGTGTTTATTGAGTCTAATCAAACACTTCCTGGAATATGGGGGTGTCTAGGAACTCCTGTTCCCTCACAAAACTTGTTTTAGGGTGTATACACCTACTGCTCCCCTCAATGAGCCTCTATGGAGCTGTGCTGTAATTACATTTTAGTTATGTTGTATTCCCTTGTTTAGATGCAAATGGTGTTTAGCTGATTTATGTTTTAAAAAGTAACAGTAGTTTTACCACCTTATGCCGCGTACACACGACGGGACTTTTTGACAGCAAAGTTCCGACGGAACAAATCCATTGGACAATTAGATCGAGCGTGAGCTTCATCGGACCTTTTCTGTCGAAAAATCTGACGGACTTTAGAAATAGACATGTTTCAAATCTTTCCGCCGGAAACCAGTTCCTATCGAGAAAACCGCTCGCCTGTATGCAGGTCCGATGGACCAACAACGACGCAAGGGCGGCTATTGGCTACTGGCTATTGAATGTCCTTTTTCTAGTCCTGTCGTATGTCATCACATTAAACGATCAGACTTTGGTGTGATCCTGTGTAGGCAAGTCCTTTTCAGCAGAACTCCATCAGAACTCCGTCGAAAAGTCCGTCAGAGTTCATTCAGGCGGAAAGTCCGGTCGTGTGTATGCAGCATAACCCCAATCTAAAACCCTTTTATCTTCCTTATACGAGTAGTATGACCAAAGCTTTTTTGGCTATACTTCTCCTGTGGGTCACAAGAGTAAAGTTAATTCTGCACTCATGTGCCCATTTTTAGCCGACATGACTAAAGTATACTCTTGGCTGATGTCACAGAGCCAGTCCAGGCTCTCAAAAGGATCCAGATCATATGGCCGGAATCTGCCCAGAAGCCTGGACCAAAAGCCAGCTCAGCCTCTCAATAAGTCACTGAGAGACTGAGCCAGCCACTTCTGCCCCCTCCACAGCCCGGCACTCCAGTGAGTGTGTGGGTGGGGGGGGGGGCAGAGCGGTGATCTGGTGACTGAAAGTCAGGCTGAGGACTGAGAGATAAGTGATCAGTGGTGTTTTATTGTATACATCTCAGTCTTAGAGGCGGTGGGGTACAGCTGGAGCCTGGGATCAGTGCTGCAGCCATCTAGTTGAGTATGATTTTTGTTTTTGTGATTTCCATACTTTTGTTTTAAAAACCGTCTACAGTTCTAGAGACCTGAGATACAAAAATACCTCTGCTCTCACAGTTTTGGCTTTTGGGGCAGTTGTTTGCATCTTAGGTCTGTAGTTCCATTGGCAGTTTTGATGTATCCTTAAAGTTGATGGAAAGACTACATACTCCCAGCTGTCACAGCCGGAGCAGTGTTCAGGGGATCAGGGTAAATGGGGAACTGAAATGGACTGAACAAATAAGTATCATTTTAATGTTTATTATCTGCTTTGAACTATGCACTATGACACTTTTGGATGATTAAGACCCAAGGGGTACTGCTCCAGCCTGGCGCCTCTCTCTGACTTCCAGGATCTGTCCGAGAAGCCCAGGCACGCCCCTAATCACAAGCAAACAATAAAATGCACACTAATGACGTCAACTTTTTTGTAAAACCGTCATTGAACCACAAGCAGCATGCAAAGTGTCCCTGCCCAGGGACTGCCCCTTCTTCATGGATTTAACCCCGATGGGCTTATTCTTAAGGATGCACTGTGCCACTTTAATCGCTTGATTTCTGGAATATTTACCCCCCTTCCTGACCAGACCATTTTTTGTGACACGGCACTGCATTGCTTTAACCACCTCCTTCCCATGCTATAGCCAAAAGAGGCCTACAGTGTGGCCCTTAAATGGCAGGAGGGCGTTCATGTATGTCCTCCTGAGAATGCGCCGCCTCGGCTGATCACAGATCGGACTAATACCCTGTACACACGGTCAGACTTTCCGCTGGAAAATGTGTGATTGGATCATGTTGTTGGAAAAATTGCATTGTGTGTGGGCTCCATCTGACTTTTTCCGTCGGAATTTCAGACACACAAAATCCGATCGTTTAAATTCCAATCACGTGTAAACAATTGCGACGGACAAAGTGCCACGCATGCTCAGAACAAATTACCAGACGAAAGCTATTGGCTACTGGCCTGTTTATAGTCCCGTCATACGTGTTCTACATCACCGCTTTCAGAACGAACAACTTTCTGCGACCGTGTGCATGCTAGACAAGTTTGGGCCAAGATTTTTGCAGACGGATTTTGTCGTCTGAAAAAATCTGATGGATTTTGTCGTCGGAAAGTCCTACCGTGTGTACAGGGCATAAGGGGCTGATCCCGGCACCTTACCACGTGATCAGCTTTCAGCCAATGATGGGGTAAACAGAAGATCACAATCTGCTTTTTGTTCCCCTCACGCTAAAAACGTGAGGAGGAAAAAAACATTTGATTAGCGGCTTCTGTCAGAGGGACATTGGTCCCGATCACGGAGAGCCACTGTTGCCATGCAGTGTCTGCCAGTGCCACCTACCAGTGCATATAAGTGTTGCCTATCAGTGCCCACCAGTGCCACCCAGTGCTGCCAATCAGTGCCCATCAGTGGCTCATCAGTGCCACCTATCAGTGCCGCCTATCAGTGCTGCCTATCAGTGTCACCTGCCAGTGCCACCCATCAGTGCTCATCAGTGCCACCTATCAGTGCCACCTGTCATTGCCCTTCAGTGCCACCTAGCAGTGCCCACCAGTGCTGCTTGAGTGCCCACCAGTGTCACCTATCAGTGCCGCCCTTATCAGTGCCGCCCTTATCAGTGCCGCCCTTATCAGTGCCTATCTTTGCAGCCTATCAGTGCCTATCAGTGCTGCCTCATCAGCGCACATCAACGAAGTTACCTGTTTTCAAAATTTTATAACAAACTATGAAACTTTTTTTTGTTTTCAAAATGTTTAGTCTATTTTTGTTTTGTTTTTTAGAAAAAAAAACTAGCAGTGGTTAAATACCACCAAAATGAAGCTCTATTTGTGTGAAAAAAATTCTAAATATTTAATTTTGTTACAGTGTTTCATGACCAAGCAATTGTCATGCAAAATGTAAGAGCGCTGATAGCTGAAAATTGGCCTGGGCAGGAAAGGGGGTTTAAGTGCTCCATTAGCAAGTGGTTAACTGACAATTGCGTGGTCATGTGACGCTGTACTCAAAAAGAAATTGCCTTTTTTACCCCACAAATAGAGCTTTTTTTTCGTGATCACCTTTTTTTATTTTTTGCTCTGTAAACAAAAAAAGACCAACAATTTTGAAAAAAAAATAAAAAAATGTTTTACTTTATGCTATAAAACATATCGAATTAAAAAAAATCGAATTTCTTCATATATTTAGGCCAATATTTATTCTGCTACATATTTTTGGTAAAAAAAATCCCAATAAGCATATATTAATTTGTTTATGCAAATGTTACAATATAGCGTTTACAAACTATGGGATATTTCGATTTTGAAAAAATAAATTTTAATAGTAATGGTGCCGATCAGCATCTTATAATGGGACTGTGATTTTGCGGAGGACAAATCGGACACTAACTGACACTTTTTGGGGACCGCGTACACACGAGCGGAATGTCCGAAAAAGTCAGACGGGAGCTTTTCATCATATATTCCAATTGTGTGTATGCCCCATCTGACTTTTTACGTCAAAAATTCTGACGGACCTAGAAATGGAACATGTTCTAAATATTTCCGACGGAACCAATTCCTATCAGGAAAACCGCTTGTCTGTATGCTGTTCCGACAGACCAAAAACGACAAATGCTCTGAAGCAAGTATGAAATGGAAGCAATGGATCCATACCAAGTCCTCCACCACCTCTGCTTCTTACTGAGCCCATCCCTACCCACCCACCATCACTTCTACAACAGAGGTGATGGGGGGATAGGGTAGGGATGAGATCAGTGGTGGTGGGGGATGGGATCAGTAAGAGGCAGAGGTGGTGGTGGTGGGAGAGGATGGCACCACCACCGCTGCCACCCCCCCAAGTACCACGCTGCCTGCCACCCCCCCAGTACACTACCGCTACCACCCACCGAAGTACCACCGCTGCCACCTCCCCAAGTACACCACCAGCACTGCCACCTCCCCAAGTACCACCGCTGCCACCCCCCTAAGTACACCACAACCACTGCCACCCCCCAAGTACTACCGCTGCCACCCCCTCAAGTACCACCACTGCCACCCCCTCAAGTACCACCACTGCCACCCCCTCAAGTACCACCGCTGCCACCCCCTCAAGTACCACTGCTGACACCCCTCAAGTACCACCGCTGACACCTCCCTCAACATTTGGGTTCAAATAAATACCAAATGTTCTAAAATACTGTATATAGTGTTTTTATTCTTCAATCAGTTAATATAAACATCTTTGATATTAAAGATGTTATAGAACCTAATTGCATTATAGAATATTTAAATAAAAGTCACAGTTACTTTGCCGAGTAACCAATTACTTTTCCAATGTAGTAATTGAGTTACTAACACAATTACTTTTTGGGAGAAGTAATTTGTAACTTAACTAATTACTTTTTTAAAGTAAGATGACCAACACTGTATATAAGTACCTTAAAAAATAATAATAACGTTAGCCTGATATAAAATTTCAGCTGGCATACAAGCATTGAGAGGGATTCATTTTAATGAAGGATTGCAGCTCGGAGCATACAGTACAGTTAGAATACCCTTAGCATTTTATCACTGAATATGTACAGGATAAACTGTTGGTTTTTTGTTTTTCCTGGGCTGTCCCTTTAAGCGAGAGAAGTCCGTTACCATCTCGCAATTATTACCCTGGATGTCAGATGTAACGGAAATATTAAACTGTATTTTTTTAATATCCCACCATTTTATCATTCACCATAGCAACGCAAAAAATAAAAATGACTTCTAAAATTGGGATAATTCTATGTATACAGCAAAGTTAATTGGGTAATTAAGTGTTAAATCAAGGAAACTTAAATCGGTTCCAAGCCAGTGAGTTAGATGGTCCTGTTCTTGGGGACTGTGTTATTTAATTTAAACATAATAATCTAATTATGATTAATTACATTATGTAATTAAGTTAAGGGAAAAAGTGGAAAATCAGTACTTGACTGCCAATCAACATTCTCAGTGGCCTCGTGCAGCTCACGATGAAGTGATCCACTCTGATTTGTATTTTTTTTTCTCAAAGAAAAAAAAAGAAAAAATGGTGCTTTGCGGTAGAAAATGAGAAACAATTTAAATACAGAATAATATTTTGCAGATTTTTTTAAACAAATGAAATTGTAATTATTTAAAGAGCTGTAAGTGGCCACTCTTGCTAAAGTTGTGGCCAACAGATAGATATGTAGATGGCATAGAAAATTCAGTTTTACCCATTAGGCAGCCAGCAACTGCCCTCCAGGTGACCTCCCAGCAACATGGACTGAAACTGAGCAATGCATTACAGCCTGGTCAAATCTTTAACCTGTGATTGGACAATTAAGTAGAAGCCGATCACTGATGATGTCATCTCTGTACTTTCTTTGGACAGTACTGTGCACTGCAGCAGAACCTGATTGGCTTTTGGTGCTCCCCTCTACCTCTCCCTCGCCCTCTATGAGTGCAGCAGATTTGAATACTTTTGCTGGCTGTGTTTAAAATTAAATTAATTCATTTTGAATGTTCCCATAACTGGATAAAATGTGTTTAGTATTTAGCTCTAAATATACATTTTTATACTAGCACAGACACACACATAAGTTATTATATTAGTTAACCCCCCCCCCCCACCGTATTACTAACTGGGGATGAGCAAGCAACAGACTATTTTTTGCCGCGGGCTTTATAAAACGTTTGGTCCTAATTCTGTATTCATCTCCTAACTGAATAGTTAGATCCAGGAAATTAGTGTTGGAAACTATACTCACTGCTGAACTTAAAGTTATGCTAATTCTTTTCTAAACTCTCCAAATATTTGTGAATTTTCTTCCTTGTACCTGTCCACAAAATGAGTATGTTGTTAATGTACAGTGCCTTGCAAAAGTATTCACCCCCTTGGCATTTTTCGTGTTTTGTTGCCTCACAACCTGGAATTAACATTGTTTGAGGATTTGCATCATTTAATTTACAGAACACGCCCACAACTTTGAAGACTTTTTTTTTTATTGTGAAGCAAACAACAAATAGGACAAAATAACAGAAAAAGTTAATGTGTATAACTATTCACCCCCCTAAAGTCAATACTTTGTAGATCCATCTTTTGCAGCTATCACAACTCCAAGTCACTTTGGATAAATCTCACATCTTACCACTGGGATTTTTGCACAATCCTCCTTGCAAAACTGCTCCAGCTCCTTCAAGTTGGATGGCTTGCACTTGTGAACAGAAATCTTTAAGTGTGACCACAGATTTTCTATTGGGTTGAGGTCTGGGCTTGAACTAGGCCATTCCAACACATTTAAATGTTTCCCCTTAAACCACTCAAGTGTTGCTTAAGCAGTGTGTTTGGGGTCATTGTCCTGCTGGAAGGTGAACCTCCGTCTTAGCCTCAAATCACACAGAGTGGTACAGGTTTTGCTCAAGAAGATCCCTGTATTTAGCACCATCCATAATTCTCTCAACTCTGACCAGTTTCCCAGTCTTCACTGCTGAAAAACATCCCCACATCATGATGCTGCCACCACCATGTTTCACTGTGGGGATGGTGTTCTTTGGGTGATGTAATGTGTTGGGTTTGCACCAGACATATCGTTCTCTTTGATGGCCAAAAAGTTCAATTTTAGTCTCATCAGACCAGAGCACCTTCTTCCATACATTTTGGGAGTCTCCACATGCCTTTTCACAAACTCAAAATGGGCCATTTTGTTTTTTTGCGGAAAGTAATGGCTTCCTTCTGGCCACTCTGCCATAAAGCCCAACTCTATGGAGTGTACGGCTTATTGTCGTCCTATGTACACTCCAGTCTCTGCTGTGGAACTCTTCAGCTCCTCCAGGGTTACCTTAGGTCTCTGTGCTGCCTCTCTGATTAATACCCTCCTTGCCCGGTCTGTGGGTTTTGGTGTGCGGCCATCTCTTGGCAGGTTTGCTGTTGTGCCATGTTCTTTCCAATTGGTTATGATAGATTTGATGGTGCTCCTAGGGATCATCAAAGATTTGTAATTTTTTTATAACCTAACCCTGACTTGTACTTCTCAACAACATTGTCCCTTACTTGTTTGGAAAGTTCCTTGATCTCCATGGCAGCGTTTGGTTAGTGGTGCCTCTGCTTAGGTGTTGCAGCCTCTGAGGCCTTTCAAAAAGGTGTGTTTATGTTAAGAGATCATATGACACTTACATTGCACACAGGTGGACATCATTTCACTAATTTTGTGACGGTAATTGTCAGTTTTCTGAAGGTAATTGGTTGCACCAGAGCTTTTTATGGGCTTCATAACAAAGGGGTGAATACATAAATACATGCCAATTATCAGTTTTTTATTTCTGAAAAATAGTTTCATGTATATATTTTTCTAATTTTACTTTACCAACTTAGACTATTGTCTTCTGATCCATCACATATAATTCAGATTAAAAAAACATTGAACTAAAGCCTGTAATGTAACAAAATAGGTAAAAAGCCAAGGGGGTGAATACTTTTGCAAGGCACTGTACCTGAATCAGAAAAGAATTCTGAACAAGTACAACAGCGACGTCCCCCTATCAAACAATCAATAACTAAGAGTTGTGTAGTAAAAATACTGAAAGTGGTTGATACTGCACAATGGAGTTGGACACATAATGGAAGGAGAATCATAAATGAAAGCGTGCCTTGGCTTCTAGATGATCTTTGCAGCACCGAGAAAACTTTCCATCAACTATATTAGATCTATAATGATGTACTGAATTCATTCCCTGGTACTGTACAGACTTACCTTTCTGAGACAGACTGAAGACTAATAAGGGAAGGAGGCACTTCATCTTTGAGTATTTTTATTGACTGTTTCCACCAACAGATGCTGGGATTCATGTGGTTTCTCCACCGTTGGGAAACGTGCCTAATGTTTGCCAGCTTTGTTATGACTTTTAGAAGGTAAGTATTTGCAGCCTGTGTATCTCCCTCAGTAAAGGTTTACTTTAAAGCTGGCAATACATTTGACAAATTCCCAGCAATATTAACCAATTTTGGTTAAGCTAGAATCTGAATCCCGATCAAAATGAGTGGTTTTAACCACATGGGGATGGGACTGATATTGGCTTGATCAAACCCCCGGAAAAAAATATGATTGTGTTTGGTGAGATTGCAATATTTTCTTTCTGGTTTTATGTTTAATCTATTTTTTTAGTTTTCCGAAAACAGTAAATTGCAAAATATGTATTCCACCATCATATTACTAATCAAAGTACAAAACGATATTGGTACTATAACAGAGAACAAGGCGGTACTCTCAATGGTAAAAGGAAAGTTAAGCATATCTGTCACAGCAGTCTAAATTCTTTCTGATTTTGATTGCTTTTTCAACTCACATTAAAGCTTGTTTTCAGGCAACCAGTTCCGATTGTGCTTTGATGTTTGATTTTCAGTCAACTTAAAGAGTTTGAAGCTGCCAACTTGCCATGTTTATGGCCAGCTTGTCTGGAATTCCTCCTGAAAAAATTACAGTGTGGCTCCTGGTTTGCGAGGATTCTCAAGCACTATTGTCTATCCTGAATATCCGCAGTGTGAGATCAAAGGCACTGCTGCCTCTGACATCCAGTCTCATGAATGAAGAGTGAGAATTGGTGATGTCACTACTGTGCTGCTCATCATTGTTCCTGCTGGAGGTTCTGACATAAGAAAGCAAAAGCCCTGCTTCTATTAAGATGTCCACCTCCATACTCAGAGACACAGTTCAGAAAGGCATTGATGGAGAAAAGCTAATCTACAGGGAGACCACAGACAATATTGGTGACTATTACACAGTGTATCGGACAAATGCCATATCAAAAAACAAACCAGGGGTACCACATCCCCACAGAAGACTAAATATGAAGAAATGTGCAAAGATATGGACTTTTTTTTGGTACCCCATTAACTTTACACATGAAAGGTCCCAAAGTAAAAGTATGGTTTATTCTATAGTATTAATTTTTATATGTATTAGAGATTGGGGTCCTGGTTTGATGGTGGGTGTCACGGACACTGGCTGCAGGGCCCACACTCATCCTGTTATTTGTTATTGTTATATTCAACTTTTTGTTACAATTTTGAAAGACTGTTTTCTTTTATTTGCCCTAAAGACTATTTCTGGTTTGTTTTATTTGGAAATGTACATGTTCTTTGAAAGAGTTGGTCACATTGACCTCTGTCTCATGTACTCCTATGTAGGCGCCGGACTGTCTGGGTTGCTAGCTGTTGATTAGCTTACTGTTAATTAGATCAGTTATGATACTACGGTTTACAGTAGGCATTGTTTGGGATAATGTGATCAATCTCTTACCCGATCTTGTGTGGTATAAAGTCTGTGTGAATTTACAGTAAAGTAATTTCCTGTTTGCACCTAAGCTAGTGTCTTCTAGTTCTTGGGTGCTATGCTCAGCAATAATATCTTATTCCTGGTTCCACAGTGGAGGAAGCTGTATCTTGGCGGAAGCACTCAGACGGGATGTCAGGCCGTCCGTCGCAGTGGACTTTTTAAACTTTGTATATTGTATATTTAAAAAAATTTTTCAATGGTAAGAATTTTTGTAATAAATATACTTTATAGTTAGACTTTTGATTTGTAAAATTCAAGAGGTAAAAATAAAATGTACAGTATATCTTTCCACATTTCTCCAAATGTAATAATGGTAAGTAGTGGTAAGTAGGGATGAGCTTTGTGTTCGAGTCGAACATACGTTCGTCTCGAACATCGGCTGTTCGCCCGTTCGGCGAAGTCCAAACGTTTTGGTCCGTTCGCGCCAAATTCGTGTGGAGCTCACGGCCCACAATGCACTGCGATGGCGCAGTGCATTGCTGGCTCATGATTGGCCAAGCATGCACTGTGACCCCGCATGCTTGGCCAATCGCAGCACCAGGAGCAAGGAGAGCCATGATTGGCCACAGCCAGGGTGCCTGTGGCCAATCATAGCTCAGGCTGTGTAGTGCACCCCCCACACTATATAAGACCGCCAGCGCGGTGGCCTTGTGTAGTGTGTTGGCGTCTGAAGCAGTGGGTGTTCTATGTACCTTCAACACAGTACACACCGATCGTTTTCGGGCGATTTTCGATCTTGCTGTTGTGTAGTGGTTGTTGTCTGCGTGCCCTGACCGCAGTATACACCGCTATATTCACCTCACCTATATAGCTAGTGATCTATCTTTTATAATAGAGCTTGCAGTCAGTAGTGTTAGGAGCTTGTGCGTGCTGTCTGCGTGCTCTGTACCCAGTACATACCACTATATCCACCTACATAGCTCTTCTCTATTTGAGCCCATTTGCCATCTGCAGGAGTTATTGGAAGTTGTGTGTGCCTCCAGCACAGCACAGTATACATCTGTATATACCCCTTCATCTCTGGTGTTCTATAATAAAGGCATCTGCAGGAGTTAGTGAGTGTTCTGTGTACCTTCAACACAGTACACACCGATCGTTTTCGGACGATTTTCGTTCTTGCTGTTGTGTAGTGGTTGTTGTCTGCGTGCCCTGACCGCAGTATACACCGCTATATTCACCTCACCTATATAGCTAGTGATCTATCTTTTATAATAGAGCTTGCAGTCAGTAGTGTTAGGAGCTTGTGTGTGCTGTCTGCGTGCTCTGTACCCAGTACATACCGCTATATCCACCTACATAGCTCTTCTCTATTTGAGACCACTTGCCATCTGCAGGAGTTATTGGAAGTTGTGTGTGCCTCCAGCACAGCACAGTATACATCTGTATATACCCCTTTATCTCTGGTGTTCTATAATAAAGGCATCTGCAGGAGTTAGTGGGTGTTGTGTGCCTCTAGCACAATATACACTACCCAACTGCTTTTTTACCCAACTCCCTTCAGGCCATTACCATGTCTGGAAGGCCAGCAAGGAGAGGCAGACAGGCGCGAGCTGATAAAAGAGGTCAAGCAGGCTCTGTGTCTAGAGACAACAGTGCTGGTCGTGGACGCGGTGCATTGTCATCAGCACGTGGCCATGGGACACGCTTGTCTTTCTTTTCGGCAGCTGGACATGTTGAGCCGCAACATGCCAACGACTTGGTAGAGTGGATGACCAAGCCCTCTTCATCCTCCTCATCCTCTCTCACCCAGTCTCAGGGTACTAGCAAAGCAGCTGCCAGCGCATCGTCTTCCCTCCTCTCAATGTCATCATCAGTGACTCCTTCCCTAGACCCACCACGTCCTCCTGAGGAGTCTCCTGAACTCTTTGAGCACAGTGTTGGGTACATGCTCCAGGAGGATGCCCAGTGTTTTGTAGCCTCTGATGATGACACTCAGCTAGAGGAAGGCAGTAGCGTGAATGCAGAGAGAGAGGATGCTCAAGAAGGACAGCAATCTGGCAGTCATGTTCCACAAGCTGCAGCATACTGCCAGGTTTGCTACAGCGATGAAGAGGGAGGGGATGATGAGGGCACTGACTCCACGTGGGTGCCTGGTAGGAGAGAGGAGGAGGAGGAGGAGGAGGCACATGTCCAACGAGGCAGGATGCCCTCCGGGGGCCAGCTTAGGGGCAGCACACCGACTGAATCACACCGCAGAGCTCCGTCTGTGCAGGGCGCTGCCTCTGCACGTTATTCTAAAAGTTCTTTGGTGTGGGCCTTTTTTGAGACGAGTGCATCAGATCGCACCGCTGCTATTTGCAACATATGTCTCAAGCGTATCTCGCGTGGCCAAAACATCAGCCGATTGGGCACCACATGCTTGACCAGACATATGTTGACCTGCCATGCAGCTCGTTGGCAAGCGTACCTCAAAGACCCACACCAAAGAACAAAGCGGCCCTCTCCTTGCTCCTCATCAGCTGGCATCTCCAACCCCACTAGATCTTCAGTCCTCTCTGAAACCTGCTCTGAGAGGAATGAAGGTGTAGAATTAGGTGTGTCACAGCCAAGTGCTTCCGGGCACTCTGCTAGCAGTACACCCACGTCCGATTATAGCAGGCAAATGTCCCTGCCCCAGCTGCTGGACCGGCGAAAGAAGTTCACTCCCAGCCATCCACATGCCCAGCGGTTGAATGCTAGCTTGGCTAAATTGCTAGCACTTCAACTGCTGCCTTTTCAGTTGGTAGACTCGGCCCCCTTCCGTGAGTTTGTACAATGTGCGGTTCCTCAGTGGCAGGTCCCCAAACGCCACTTTTTCTCACGGAAGGCGATTCCGGCTCTCTACCGGCATGTGGAAGGCAATGTCCTTGCCTCGCTGGACAGGGTGGTCAGCGGTAAGGTGCATATTACTGCTGACTCATGGTCCAGCAGGCACGGACAGGGACGTTACCTGTCTTTCACGGCCCATTGGGTCACTCTTCTGGCAGCTGGGAAGGATGCAGGACAAGGTGCAGTAGTGTTGGAGGTTATTCCGCCACCACGCCTCCAAAATGCTACTATTGGTTGTGACACACCTCTCTCCTCCACCCCCTCCTCTTCTTCTTCCTCCATGGCCTCTTCCAGTGCTCTGTCCTCAGAACCAGCGGTGCTCCGTAGGCGTTCCAGGGGCTACGCAAGTACGCAGGCAAAACGATGCCATGCCGTGCTTGCGCTGGTTTGTTTGGGGGACAGGAGCCACACTGGGGCGGATGTTTTGTCAGCTCTGCAGGGGCAGGCCGAGAGGTGGTTGACGCCACGCCAGCTTAAGCCAGGAATGGTGGTTTGCGACAATGGCACCAACCTCCTCTCTGCCCTCCAACAGGGACAACTGACCCATGTGCCCTGTGTAGCTCACGTCCTTAACCTGGTGGTGCAGCGGTTCTTGGGCAGGTACCCCGGCTTACAGGATGTCCTGAAGCAGGCCAGGAAAGTCTGTGTGCATTTCCACCGATCATTTAATGCCTGTGCTCGGCTGGCTGAGCTCCAAAAGGAGTTGAACCTTCCCAAGAACCGCCTTATATGTGACATGCCCACCAGGTGGAACTCAACGTTGGCCATGCTGCAGCACCTGCACACGCAGCAGAGGGCCATCAATGAGTACCTGTGCGACTACGGCACCAGGACAGGGTCAGGGGAGCTCGGTTTTTTCTCACCACGCCAGTGGGGCATGATCAGGGATGCATGCACTGTCCTGTCACCATTTGAGGAGGCCACAAGGATGGTGAGCAGTGACAGTGCATGCATCAGTGACACTGTACCTCTTGTCCACCTCTTGGAGCATACGCTGCGTGGAATAATGGACAGGGCACTTGAGGCAGAACAGAGGCAGGAAGAGGAGGACTTCCTTGCCTCTCAAGGCCCCCTTTATCCAGACAGTGTTCCTGCTGTTCCACCCATCACACAGGAAGAGGATGAGGAGGAGGAAGAGGAGGAGGAGGATGATTGTGTCAGCATGGAGGTGGAGGCTGGCACTCAGCATCAGCAGCAGCAGCAGCAGTCTTGTAGGGATGATTTACAGTCCCAAGAAACACGTGGACTTGTACGTGGCTGGGAGGAGGTAGCTGCGGATCATGTTGTCCTTAGTGACCCAGAGGACTCCGGACCGAATGCCTCAGCTAACCTACGCTGCATGGCCTCCCTGATCCTGCAAAGCCCGCGGAAGGATCCTCGTATTCTTCGGATCAAGGAGAGGGACCATTACTGGCTGGCCACTCTCCTTGATCCACGGTACAAGGGTAAGGTTACCGACCTTATCTTGCCATCGCAGAGGGAGCAGAGGATGAGACATCTCCGGGAGGCCTTGCAGAAAGGTCTGTGCAACGCGTTCCCAGAGACTGGGAGGTTACAAACTCCTGGTCCTGGACAACATGTTGCTGAGGCATCGGTCAGAAGGAGCGGTGGAGAAGGTGGCCGTCTGACTGATGCTTTCAGACAATTTTTTAGTCCGCAGCCCCAAGGTATGATCGGTTCCAGCAACCATCGCCAGCGTCTGATTTACATGGTGCAGGAATACCTAGGGGCAAGGTCAGACTTGGACACCTTTCCCACCGAAAATCCTCTGGCTTACTGGGTCTTGAGGATGGATCACTGGCCAGAGCTTGCACAGTATGCAATTGAGCTACTGGCCTGTCTTGCATCCAGCGTTCTTTCGGAATGCACCTTCAGTGCTGCTGGTGGCTTTGTTACCGATCACAGGGTGCGGCTGTCTACCGAATCAGTTGATCGACTGACCTTCATCAAGATGAATCAGTCTTGGATCACCCACAGCTACCAAGCACCTGAAGCTGATGTAACCGAATAATTTTTTTTGAAATATCACATCCCTTCAAGACTGCCTATGCTGATGCTGAGTGACTGTCCTGTTATGTTGATTGTCTATCCTCTTCCTCCTCCGATGATATGTTGGAAGAACATTTCTGTTTCTGGGTGATGCCATCAGCCCAATTTTTCTGCCCCTGTTTAACAGGGGCGTTTAAGTACAATTTTTGATGCAATGCTTTGCAGCAGGGCTAATTCCTGCAATAAAACAAGAGTATATGGGAGAGGTTGCAGTGTCGTGGCACCAGCACCAGTGCCTAAGGCCCAATTTTTCTGCCCCTGTTTAACAGGGGCGTTTAAGTACAATTTTTGATGCAATGCTTTGCAGCAGGGCTAATTCCTGCAATAAAACAAGAGTATATGGGAGAGGTTGCAGTGTCGTGGCACCAGCACCAGTGCCTAAGGCCCAATTTTTCTGCCCCTGTTTAACAGGGGCTTTTAATTACAATTTTTGATGCAATGCTTTGCAGCAGGGCTAATTCCTGCAATAAAACTAGAGTATATGGGAGAGGTTGCAGTGTCGTGGCACCAGCACCAGTGCCTAAAGCCCAATTTTTCTGCCCCTGTTTAACAGGGGCGTTTAATTACAATTTTTGATGCAATGCTTTGCAGCAGGGCTAATTCCTGCAATAAAACTAGAGTATATGGGAGAGGTTGCAGTGTCGTGGCACCAGCACCAGTGCCTAAGGCCCAATTTTTCTGCCCATGTTTAACAGGGACATGTAATTACAATTCTTGATATAATATTTCACAGGAGGGCCCGTTCCTGTGCCCACCCAGAGTAACTGGGAGGACTTATAGTGTTGTGGCACCAGCACCACAACCACCAAAGGTCAATTTTTCTACCACTGTTCAACAATGGCATGTAATTACAATTCTTGATATAATCGTTCACAGCAGGGCGCTCCAGCGCCCACCAAGAGTCACTTTGAGGGCTTACAATGTTGTGGCAAAACTAACACCTTGTTCCGCCATTTATGCAGAGCATATAGGGCAGGCCCCTACTTTCAAACATCCAACTTACAAACATCTCCTACTTGCAAACGGAAGGAGACAACAGCAAGTGAGATGAAAAAAGATGGACGACAAAACAAATTATACAGGGGTGATAACCCTTCCCTATGTTTTCCAAAAAGCTTAAACATTTTTTTTTTGACTGGAGCTACACTTTAAAAATGTACCAGTTGAAAATTACAAACAGATTCTACTTAGCACAACAAACCTACACAGTCCCTGTCTTGTTTGCACCGCCTGTATACTGCTGCTCTGAGTATATAGGGCCTGGGGGCCACACGCATTTCCTTTTTTTAATATGGGTACGGGGTTCCCCTTAATATGCGTACAAGACCCAAAGGGGCTGGTAATGGGCAGGGAGGGATACCCATGCCATTTTTCTCAATGATTTTCAACCATATTGCAGGAACCAGATATAACATTAAAACCGCAAGCAGCTTTAAATGACGTTATTTCCGTTAAATGTCATTTTGGGCAGGGACTGTTCTAAACACGGGAAACACGTGGCACTTCACAGGCATACTACAGACACCCCCCCAGGCACCATATTTAAAGGAATATTTCACTTTTTTTTTCCACTTTAATCGTCATTAAAATCAGTGCTCCCGCCAAAACGCCCGTTTTTAAAACTTTTTTTTTGCATTGACCCATGTCCCCTGAGGCAGGAGCCAGGTCCCCAAACCCTTTTTAGGACAGTATCTTGCATATTAGCCGTTAAAATTAGCACTTTTAATTTCGAACGTTCGAGTCCCATAGACTTCAATGGGATTCTAACGTTCGTATGAATTTGGGGTCCGTTCGAAAGTTCTGGTGCAAACCGAACCGGGGGGTGTTCGGCTCATCCCTAGTGGTAAGTAGTCATTTGTCCTGATCCTGCTGATCTTTCTTTTTTTTCCTTTTTTTTGGACACTGCTTCAAGACTTTTTATTCCTCTTTAAAGTGGTAGTAAAGTCTCTCACCTAAAAAAAACACAACATCTTTCCCCTGCAAATCAAGGACATAATGTGATAGTATACATCGCATACTAGCACATTATAAAGTCTTATCTGTAAAAGGGATGCCTTCAGCAGCCCGCTGTCACCTCTGACAGGGATTTAATTTTCAGTATTTTTAAGTATTTCCTAAACAGTGCATGTTTAGGAGATAGTTACTGTACCTACAGGTAAGCCTTAATATAGGCTTACCTGTAGGTACAAATGGAAAAGTGGGGTTAATTACCACTTTAAAGCAGTAGTAAACTGCAGTTGATGGAGAAAAAAAATCCCCTGCAAAGCAATATCATAATGTGCTAGTATGCATCGCATACTAGCAAATTATGAGAGACTTACCTTAGAATGAAGCCTCCAGCGCCACGCTGTCACCTTTGAGAGAGATGACATCTTCCCCCAGTCTTCCTTCCGGGTTCACATCCTTCGGCTACATGAGTGGTTGAGGGCACAATGACGTCACTTCTATACATGCGTACAGGAGCCACTGTTTACAGTACGTGCTTTGATGGTCCAGTATTGTATGCTGGACCTTCAGAGCGCATGTGCCGATAACGTCACCGGCTACATGCACTCTGGATATCTCTTAAATTGTGATTTGAGATTTAGGATATTCACAGTACCTACAGGTTAACCTTACTATAGGCTTACCTGTAGGTACAAGTGGTAGAACAGAGTTTACTACCACTTTAAGAACATAAATTGCCCCGACATTCTTTACTGTAATGCCGTATACACACGACCAGACTTTTTGACGGACTAAGTCCGACGGTCTTCCTGGCGGACTTTCGGCGGAGGCCAAGTCCATTTCTGAACGAAATGGACTTGGCCACACACAACCGGACTAAGTCCATTTGAAAGTCCATTCGTTTTTAACGTGATGACTTAAACGGGACTAAACAAGGAAGTTCAATAGCCACTAGCCAATAGCTGCCCTTGCGTCGTAATTGGTCCGTCGGACTAGCACACAGACAAACGGTTTCCTGATTTTTAGTCCGTCGGAAAGATGTGAAACATGTTTTATTTCTAGGTCCGTCTGACTTTTGGGAAAAAAAAGTCAGCTGGAGCCCACACACGATCGAATTGTCCGACGGATTCCGGTCCGCCGGACCAAGTCTGCCGGAAAGTCCAATCGTGTGTATGCGGCATTACTGTTTATTTGCTTCATGTCCTCTTTGGGTGAGCATATTCTTTCTATTTGGTGTATGCATGTAAGTAAAGCAAGTACTAAAATATCTCAGAGTCCTAATCTTCCACACCATCACCTATATATCAAAGGTTGTGTACCTAAATGCACTGAGAGAGTCCTGAAATGTGGATTGTTTTTAACAACCCCCCATAATTAATTCTTTCCCAGGGTTTTTAAATTCCTCTGCAAATAATGCGCTCGTAATTTGTATCTTAATCATGTTGGTAAAGAAGTCCCTTAGAACATTTGCACTGCCTCAATAGCCGAATGAACTTACTTTTAAGTTAAAAACACTCACAAAAGGTTTACGTTATAAGGAGAGGCTTTGGAGATGAGCAGATTTTGGTTTGTAAGTACAAAGTGAACATGCAAATTGCCTTATCTTGTGGGATTCACAAACAGCCATCACTCAGATTGATTCAATACGTCGCTTTTATCTTTAAAAGTGTTAATTAGAAAATAGGGACAGTTCTGTGAACACTTAAGAGTAATAAACAGATCAAAACGGCATCCGTGCCTCTATGATGGAACTTCTAAAGAAATTATAAAGGGATTAATACAATTGTCAAAAGGACCACAGTATACATATTAAATAGTGCTATCAAGCAACAATAACAGCTCGGTTTTTAAGGATTCATATTTCCTGAGTTTGTTTTGTTAGAAAGAAGAAAAAAAAATCTGTTTTCACATGATAGATTAAATAAATGAACAACTTGCTCTTTCTTTCCCCCCTCCTATTAATCACTGTTACCAAGTTCAGGTTGGGAAAGTTAATTTTCACACACAAAAAGTAATTAAAAATATTGAAGTAAGACATGAGAAAAGTTTTTTAATGTGTGATGAGGTAAAAGTTCACAAATTTTTGAAGAAGTGTAAATAATTAAGAATTAAGTTATTTTATGGCTACTGTTTCTCATGCCGTGTACACACGGTCGGACTTTCCGGCAGAAAAAGTCAGGTGGAATCTTTTCATCGGATATTCTGATCGTGTGTGGGCTTCATCTGACTTTTTTTCGAAAATTCTGACGGACCTAGAAATAGAACAGGTTTTAAGTCTTTCCGACAGAATCAAATCAACTGTTCGTCTGTATGCTGTTTTCCGACAGATCAAAAGCGATACATGGGCAGCTATTGGCTACTGGCTAAGGAACTTCCTTTTTCTAGTCCCATTGTATGTGGTGTACATCACCACGTTCTAGATGATCGGACTCTGGTGTGATTGTGTGTAGGCACGACTATTTCAGCGGAAAAACCATCAGAGTTTATTCTGACGGAAAAACTGGTCGGTGTACACGGCATTAGTATCTGGTTCTTAAAATGGACCTGAACTCAAAAAACAAAGATTTTCTACAGCTTATGAGGTAACTTAACGTAACGTACACACTATCGGATTTTACGGGAAATGTTGAATGTCAGGCTGTTGGCGGAAAATCCAACCGTGTGTATGCTCCATCAAAGAATTGTTGTCAGACTTACTGCCAACAAATGTTGGCTAGCATGTCTTCAAATTTTCCGTGGACAAAATGTATTTTGTTGGATTTTCCCAGTGTGTGTACACAAATCCGTCGGACAAAGTCCAAAGTGCAAACACGCATGCTCGGAGGCAAGGACGAGTCTGAAGTGGTCGGTCTTGTAAACTAGCGTTCGTAATGGAGAATTAACATTCGTGACGTGACAAATTATGAAATCTCGAAATGCAGCGCACAATTCTCTTCTTCTTTAATGGAATAACAATGAAGCTGCTTTGCTGGTGATACTGATGGAGTTATTGCAAACTGATTTTCAAAAGGCTTTTTTTTCTAGTAATATCAAGAATAATATTATTATGCTTTAAAAAAAAATCTTATTTATTTTATTTACTTTTATATTATTAAGTTGTGTTTTAAAAAAATATATTTTTGATCACTTTTATTGCTGCCACAAGGAATGTAAACATCCCTTGTGACAGTAATAGGTGGTGATAGGTACTCTTTATGGAGGGATCAGGGGTCTAAAAGACCTCCAATCCCTCTTTTGCACTTCAAAGTATTCAGATCACCATTTTCGGTGATTCTGAATACTGTATATTTTTTTAAACTGGTGCCATTGGCAGCCGAGTAAACAGGAAGTGACGTTGTGACGTCGCTTCCGTGTTAACAATCAGTAGTCTGTCCCTAGCCACCAGAAGAGGCGGATTGTCGATTGGGCGTCCTGTGCCACTGGGAGGCCCGGGAAGAGTGGTGGAAGGCGGCGGGAGGGGGGGGGGCGTCCCCTCCTGCTCCTCCGGGATAACAGCTGAGCGGCTTTTAGCCGCATCGGTTGTTATGCCTGGATAGCCGATCGCCTGCTCTAAAAAACGGTACCTGGTATAACCCCCGAAAGCCAAGTACGCACATCTGCGTACGCTCGGCGGGAAAGGGTTAAAATATAGCTGCCTACTCCCAAACTGTTATTTGAAGTAAAACACATAGCCAAGTATTATTCTCCACATTTTTTTTATTGTGCATTAAAAAAAATAAAAAAAATAAAATTAGACATGCTATCTGCCAATAGAACTGAACCAAAAAGTGCATTCTATTCATCCAAAAATATAGAAAATATACCAAATCCAATCATTATTCAGCCCAAAAAATAATGTCAAAGCAATAACTCCAAGGCCAATAATAAATAACATGTTATCTCCTCCGATTCCGCAACATTTCTGGTTGACGAACAGCCATTCAGAAACTAACTGAAAAGTGCAAAATGAAAAGTGTGAATCAACACTCACCAAACTTCTACTAACACGAAATTAGCAGAAGGAGCCCAAAGGGTGGTGCTAAAGAGCCTAAAAAACGTAGTATGTCTAGTACGTCACTATGTTTGTAATTGTTGGCCAACAATTGTGTGAACGTGTGAATGCCAAACAATGTTGAGCTAACGCCCTTTGGACAAAATTCCATGGTTTAGTTGTCAGAAAGTCAGATCGTGTGTATGGGGCTTAATACCTTGGATTACAAGCATAATTCATTCCAGAAGAATGCTTGTAATCCAAAGCACTTGTATATCAAAGCGAGTTTCACCATAGGAAATAATGGAAACTCAGATAATCCGTTCCACAGCCACTGCTTGTCTATGCAGTACCGCATGTGGTCAGAGGTGCGGGGTGCCAGTGACACTTGGAAACACTCAGAGACCACTCGGAGATGATTGGAGACACTCGAGAACCAATATTTCCGAGCGTCACCGGCGCACCAGCTCCTCTGGCCAAATGCAGTACTGCACACTCCAGCGGCTTGAATCCTACTCATCTTGACAACGCTCGCAAAGCGAGTCAGGATTTTTTTTTAGAATACCCCCTTAATGTCCAGGGCCTTTTTTTGCGATATGGCACTACGTCGCTTTAACCGCTTCCTGACCAGCGCACTCCAATATACGTCGGCAGAATAGCATAAGGGCATACAAGTATGTCCCCTTTAAGAATCGGTGCTGCGGGCTCGTGCCTGCTGCGTTCTCCATGACCATGACCACGGGTCCCGCGGACTCTATGTCTGCCGGGTACCCGCGATCATGTCACGGAGAGGTAGAACGGGGAGATGCTTTTGTAAACAAGGCCTTTCCCCTTTCTGCCTAGTGACATGATAGAGATCATTGCTCTCTGTCATCGAGAGCAGCCATCGCTGTCATGTGAGGTGTAGCCCCTCCCCCCATAGTTAGAATCACTCCGTAGAAAATGTTTAACCCCTTCATCGCCCCCTAGTGGTTAACCCCTTCACTGCTAGTGTCATTTACACAGTAATCAGTGCATTTTTATAGCACAGATCGCTGTATAAATGACAATGGTCCCAAAATAGTGTCGAAAAATGTCTGATCTGTCCACCATAATGTCGCAGTCCTGATAAAAATCACAGAAAAAAAATGCCATAAATCTTTCCCCTATTTTGTAGACGCTATAACTTTTGCGCAAACCAATCAATATACGCTTATTGTGATTTTTTTACCAAAAATATGTAGAAGAATACATATTGGCCTAAACTGATGAAGAAATTTGTTGGGATATTTATTATAGCAAAAAGTAAAACATACTACCAAAAGAAAGCTCTATTTGTGGGAACAAAAAGCACATCAATTTTGTTTGAGTACAGCATCGCATAACTGCGCAATTGTCAGTTAAAATGACACAGTGTCGTATCGCAAAAAAATGGCCTGGTCATTAAGGGGGCAATCTTCTGGTACTTTAGTGGTTAATCTATTTTTAAATGCAAGCAGTGTAAGCACCTAAATCTGTCCTGGTATCAGCCTCTTGCAGTCTCTGTGCAGTAGGACAGTAGGAGTGTGAGAGTAATGTCATAGCGTGGGTTGTTAGTGCCCAGGGCAAGGCAAGTATTTTGCGCCTGCTAACCCGTGGACTTTTAGATACTCCCACCCCTGATCACACTCCCAGACACTCCCCCAACCTAATCACACCCCAAGATACTCCCCCATTTTAAAACACCCCCAAACACCCCCTCCTTGATCATACACCCGCAGATACCCCCATTCTGATTACACCCCCAGATACCCCCCCCACAATGATCATAACCCCCAGATACCCCCACCCTGTTCACACCCCAGATGCTCCCTCACCCTGATCAAACCCCCCCAGATACACCCCCACCCTGATCAAACCCCCCAAGATACCCCACACTCTGATCAGCCCCCAGATACCCACCACGTTGATCAAACCCTCCCGATATCCCCACCCTGATCACACCACCAGATACTTCCCCACTCTGATTACCCCCCCTCAGATACCTCCAGATCCCTCCACTCTGATCACCCCCATATTCCCCCACCCCAGATTTCTCCCCTCTGATCACACCCCCAGATTCCCTCCACTCTGATCACACCCCCAGATCCCCCACCAGGCTCTCCACGCTCTCCACTCTGATCAGGCTCCAGATCCCCCCCCA
Source organism: Lithobates pipiens (assembly GCF_037356315.1). Classification (NCBI taxonomy): domain Eukaryota; kingdom Metazoa; phylum Chordata; class Amphibia; order Anura; family Ranidae; genus Lithobates; species Lithobates pipiens. The sequence goes on from NW_027507784.1 coordinate 71,526,291, forward strand.
CATTCTGATCACACCTCCATATACACCACCAGATCCCTCCACTGTGATCCCCTCAATTTCCTCCACTCTGATCACTCGTCCAGATACTCCCCTCCTGCATCACATACACAATCCCCCCACCTCTTACCGGTCCTGCTGCACCAGGGACAGGAGGGTTAGCTGTGTCCCATGCAGACAGGAGAATCTCTATAGCAGGACTTCCAGTAGCTGTGGCAGCTGCAGCAACCAGCAGGGAGCCTCCTACACCATGCTCTCCTCCTCTGCCAACACCCTCGGCCTGACCCCTCCCCCATACAATGTGGACTCACACACATGTGGATCGGGATCCACTCACCGCTGCTCCCTCCTCCTCATGTTTGGATCTGTTCTCCCTGCTTACTTGAACTGAACAGCAGGTAAACTGAAACCTCCACGCAGCACTCGCTTTCCCACCGGGTGCTGCATGGAGGTTATGTAATCAGCAAAATGTGTAACTTTTTGTATTGGAATTTATAGTAGTCCTTTACATAGTAGCCCAGGTTATTCTGGACCCACCCCAGCCTATCACTGGCCAGTGAAAGGAGAGTCTGTTTAGTTGAGATATAAAGATTGAGAACTTCTCTTAGATGCTACTATTAGAGAACACATATACACAATTACCCCTTGTGTCACGTTAAGTGTAAGTTACCTTTGGAATTTTGTGCCATCTAGTCACCTGGTCTCACCATGGTTGATCAGCCTGTATTACTTGGGATTGTTGTTCTTAAAGAGTTAACCAACATTGGAAAGAACTACCTCACAAAGGGAGGAGCTTATAATTGCTTAATATTGAACAAGGCTTGTCCCTTAAAGTGGAAGTAAACCCATCGATTTAAACAGTTAAAAAAAAAGGTATGCCGGGAATGCTAACCGCACATTGGCTGTGCCAAACTAATCACATGTGCAGCACCATAGCAGTTGAAGATTAAACAGAGGCAGAGATGGCAGCTTCCTTGGCTGAAAAACGATAGGGGAGTTTACTTCCACTTTAAAATGCATCGGCCTACTTGCCATTTATTTTTTCATTTTTGTGGCGTGCTAAAGAGGTCCTGTCCATTGGTTGGACTAAAGCCCCGTACACACGAGCGGACTTTTCAACATCCAAAGTCCGTCAGACCGAGTCCGTCAGACTATCCGATCGTGTGTGGGCTGCAACGGACTTTAGCTTCGCAAAAGTCTGACGGACTTTAGAAATGAAGCATGCTTCAAATTTTCCCGACGGAACTCCGCCGGACCCGGTCCCCTTCGAAAAATTCGCTCGTGTGTGTGCTACTCCGATGGACTAAAACCGACGCTAGGGCAGCTATTGGCTACTGTCTATGAACTTCCTACGTTGAATCCAGTCGTACGTCATCACGTTCGACTCCGTCGGAGTTTGGTGTGATGGTGTGTGGTCAAGTCCGTTCGGTCGAAAAGTCCGCCAGAACTCCGTCGGAACTCCGTCGGAACTCCTTTGGAGGTCTGTCAGACTTAATCCCTCTCGTGTGTATGGGGCATAACTTTGATTCAGAACACAGATTTGAGAGAAATGCAAACTTTTAGAGACATCCTGTGTGTTCTTGTGCCATATTTTGCCCAGAATTCCATGCCAGGAAAAGCATTTTATTTTGCAATGCAGCACATTGTATATCTGAGTCTAAAATGCTCATCTTTCCCCTCTTAAATTATTATTATTATACAGGGTTTATACAGCGTCAACAGTTTACGCATCGCTTTATCCATGTAACCAGGAGCTGGCTCTCATGCCTGCAATTCAGAGGCATTTTGGCAGTGTTGTTAATGTGGGGTTGGCTCCCTCTTGTGTTGGCTGGACTCTATGGGATTGATTTACTAAAGGCAAATCCACTTTGCACTACAAGTGCACTGAAAGTACAGTCGCTGTAGATCACTGTAGCACTGAGGGGAAGCTCTGAAATGAGGGTAAGCTCTGCTGATTTTATCATCCAATCATGTGCAGGCTAAAATGCTGTTTTTTATTTCCCTTGCATGTCCCCCTTGGATCTACAGTGACTTTACTTCCAAGTACACTTTCAGTGCACTTTTCAGTGCACTTGTAGTGCAAAGTGGATTTGACTTTAGTAAATAACCCCCTATCTGTCATTTCCTTTTCTTTTGACAAAACTCAGAGCAAAGCACCGTGGGAAGTGTAGTTCAGAACGCTGAGGTTTCAATTCCAGCAGGACTGGCTTGAACTGTAATTACCTGATTGAATGTAAGAACAGACTGCTGGGAGAGTATATAAAAAGGGCTGGAGAGGCCTATATTGCTCTCTTGGGATACCAGTTTGATTTTGCCAGCAGGCAGGGAGCTCTGAGTCATTGTGAGCTGCAGTTGATTTGTGGCCTACCCAGCGGGGAGCCGTTCAGCTGCACCCGGAGGGACCTCTGCGGGCAGCATCATTTCTCTCAAATCGGAGGCTGTTCCAGTGTATCCAGCGATGCCTGCACTTCAGATACGGGTAGGCCACATTTACAAACAATAGGGGCTTGCAATTGTAGGGAGTCTTTGAGCTTCATTTAAAGTGTAACTGAACTATCCTATCCTTTTCAGCCAAGGAAACTGCATCTTAACCACTTTCAGACCGGACCATTTTGCTGGTAAATGACCAGAGGTCTTTTTACAATTTGGCACTGCGCTGCTTTAACTGGTAATTGCGCGGCCATGCAATGTTGTACCCAAACAAAATTTGCGTCCTTTTCTTCCCACAAATAGAGCTTTCTTTTGATGGTATTTGATTGCCTCTGCGATTTTTATTTTTTGCGATATAAATGGAAAAAGACCGCAAATTTTGAAAAAAAATGATATTTTCTACTTTTTGTTATTAGAAAAATCCAATAAACTCAATTTTAGTCATACATTTAGGCCAAAATGTATTCAGCCACATGTCTTTGGTAAAAAAAAAGTCAATAACTGTATATTTATTGGTTTGTGCAAAAGTTGTCACATCTACAAACTAAGGTACGTTTTCTGGAATTTACGCAGCTTTTAGTTTACGACTGCCTATCTCATTTCTTGAGGTGCTAAAATGGCAGGGCAGTACAAAACCCCCCCAAATGACCCCATTTTGGAAAGTAGACCCCCTAAGGAAATTGATAAGTGGCATGTTGAGCCCATTGAATATTTTATTTATTTTTTTCACAAAGTTGTCACTAAATGATATATTGCTCACGCATGCCATGGGCATATGTGAAATGACACCCCAAAATAAATTCTGCTGCTTCTCCTGAGTACGGGGATACCACATATGTGGGACTTTTTGGGAGCCTAGCCGCGTACGGGGCCCCGAAAACCAAGCACCGCCTTCAGGCTTTCTAAGGGCGTTACAGTTTTGAAGGCCATAAAATGCCAAGATGGCACAAACGCCCCCCAAATGACCCCATTTTGGAAAGTAGACACCCCTAAATTTAGGGGTACACTAGTGAGACTAGGTAATAAATGGCGGGTGCCCTGAAACTATAAAAAAATAACTAACCAACCAGCGTCACCTGTAACCGTTATATGGTGATCACTGGTGAAAGGGTTAACTAGGGGGCAATCAGGGGGCTTTATGCGGTAGTATATGGGGGTCCCTGGCACTATAAAAAGCTGCGGCGAACCTAAATACCTACCTGCCTAACTAGCGTCACCTGTGACACTAATACAGCGATCAGAAAAACGATTGCTTATTAGGCTGGGTTCACACTGGAGCGATGCGGGAACGCCACGAATCCGCGGCGGGTTCCCGCATCGCATGCCTCCCGGCGGCAGTTCACACTGCCCTATGCGAACTGCTGGGAGTGTCAGTGAAATGTTAATGACACCCCCAGATCAGTTCGCATATCGCAGTGCGATCTGCAAACTCGGATCGCATGGTGTGAACACCCATGCGATCCGATTCTGCTGCGGACCAAAAAAAGGGTCTTCAGCCATACTATCTGTATGGCTGAACTCGAATCGCACAGAGATCGGATGTGATTTGCACTGCAGTGCGGTGCGAATCACATTCGTTCTCATAAACCACTGCAATGTGAACCCAGCCTTAGTGACACTGGCGACGGGGGGTGATCACGGGGTTAAACCTTTATTGGGGGGGTTAGGGGGGCACATTAGAACTAAAGGGGGCTAACCCTAACTGCCCTAACAGTTATTACAGTCACAAATGACACCAATGCAAAAAAAAAAAAAAAAATGCAATTGGTGTCACTGTGACTGGGGGGGAGGGGTAATTGGGGGGGTGATCGGGGGGTAAACGGGGGGTGTGAGTGTGCCTGGCATGTTCTACTGTACGTGTGGTGTGTTGGTGCAACTCACCGATCCTCTCTCCTCGGTGCCGGAACGAAAAATACCGACACGGAGGAGAGATTACATCACTTCCTCTCCTGTGAGGAGAGGAAATGATGTCAGGGAGCATTTCTATTCGTCGGGAGCGATCGCGAGGGGGTGGCCATGAATGAATGGCCGCCCCCTCATCCCGGATCGCTCCCGAACGAATGCCGACCGCCGCAGGCACCGGGGGGGGCCCGATCGGGCCCCCCACCCGCGGGAAGGCAGGGACTTATATATACGCCCATATGCCTGCCCGTGCCATTCTGCCGACGTATATCGTCGTGCGGCGGTCGGCAAGTGGTTAACCTCTGTTTGAGTTAGGTACATATAGAATTACTGATTCTTCACATACTCAATATATAAAAAGTAAAAAAAAAACAGTGCAGCGCTAATGAAATATAAAATAAAATCTAAATTGTAAAATGTCCATATAACACATATGAAGAACAATCCGTGAGATCTTCAGTAATGAACTGATAAATCATGCAAGTGACTTAGTAGGAAAAAACCTCCACCAATAATAAAAGTGGCTGCTCACCTCATGGCGTGGCCCTTTTAATTATAAAGGGTCAAACACACTTTCCCAAACAGTGTATATATCGGGTAGCAGATCCAAGATAATCCCTTCTTATGGTCGGTTTATTCTATCGCCCATCACAGCTCCCATGCCCCTGTTGGTGGTGTTGCCCCCCCTGTCTGCTCACACCCCTGTTGGTAGAGTTGCCCCCTGTCTCTGTCACAATTAGATGTGTATTCTAGAAAGTCGGCCAGCCCTAAGTTAGTGTCCCCGGATCTGTATCTCTAGGGCCACCAGTTGTCCCTGGTGTCCAGCACCTGTATCTGGGCATGGGGAGTAAATGGGCACCATGTTGGACGAGAAGACCTAGCTTGTAATCTGTGTTTTGAATTGTCTCACTGGTGTTCAATAGTATAGAGGTCAGGACTTTATGCAAGCCCTTTGAGTTCCTTCAAACTAATCAAACCATGTCTTTCTGGAGCAGGTTTTATGTACCAAGGCACCTTTCCCTAAACTCTTCCCACAAGGTTGGAAGGGCACAGATGTCTAAAATACCTTTATATGCTGTAGCATTAACAGCAACCTTCTTTAGGACCGATACAGGAACACTTTACATGCAAAATCCATGACATACACCTTTAATGCATACTAACTTAAAAATCTTCCTTTAAAATTGTTGTGGAATGTTTAGACTGTGATTTTATGTGGGAAGGATGGGTCAATGCTCTGGAGACAATAGATGTGCCATCTCTTCCCCTGATCAAATTATTCCCTGGCGTTTGTGTGTAGGTTGGGCTGATGAGTAAACACCGCTATGTTAATCTATACGTGGCTTTCCTCTTCATTTCACCCTGACATGAAGTAGACGTGCTGATTGCTGGTGGTGTAGCCTCTTCTTTCCAAGAGGTGAGTAACGTTCCACTGTGTTCTGCACTCTGCTATTTACTTGGCCAGCCCTCCTCCACCTGTATCATTATGTTTTACTTCACGCTGTAATTCCCAGGAAGAGAGCCGTAAGCTTCCGCGTAACCTTTATTTCAGCTATTGTTAGCACTTCTGTATGTCACGGCAGGACTCGGAGGTTTAATGCTGGATCTTCCTTCCTAATAGGGAGATATAATTACTCCCCTAACACTATTTAGGCAAATGCACCGGTGGAGGCTGAATTGTATTCATCACATATATACATAACCTCCTGCACTTTTGCTAACATTTGTTATCTGGAAAAAAAAAAATATAACTAACTGCCACAAAAGTAGTTGTAAACCACAGGATGAATAGTCTCTTTTATGTTAGAACGTTAATTATAAGTATCTCAGTTCAATTCTCCACTGTCCTTGCGGTCTCTTTAGCTTTAGTTGAATAAAAGTTCTACATTCGTTTTAATCTCTAGTCACTTCTTTGTGATGTTAGTGGGAGCTGCAACCTTAAACATAAATACTTATGATTTCGGGACTAGAAAAAGTGTGGCCTTAACGGGGCTTTGAAAATAATGCTTAAACTCAAGGCAGATATTAAAATTTACCCTTTAAGCCAGTTATTTATCCTTCAAAAAAAAAATATATATATATATATTTTAAAATGTTACTAATGTTTGTACTGGATACTTGTCTTTGTATTAGCTGTATAAAGACCCTTGCACTTTAGGCTACTTTCACATTAGGTCGCAAAACAATGAAAACAATGGGGCAGCGCTGAAAACATGCTGGCAAATAGCCACTGCGTTTTAACCTTTTTTCTGGCCACTAGCAGGGGTTAAAACTACCCCGCTAGTGGCGAATAGCGTTGATAAAATGCCCCAGTGTGATAGTCGCATTAGAGCTCAGACTGACGAGGTGAGGTGGGTTGGGGGAGGTTGACCAGTAGTGTGAGTTATTGCATAATACAGTGCTGTCGGTCTAATACTAGGAATGTGTCTATAGGAGGAGAAGAGAGCAGGATTGACAGCACCAGTGTACTGATGCTCTGTAATTATCCACATAGCAGCCGAGGAGTGTGGCAGGATTGTCTAAATCAGGGGTCTCCAAACTTCCTAAACAAAGGGCCAGTTTACTATCCTTCAGACTTTGAGGGTGCCAGACTGTGGCCAGCGTGAGAAGAAAATGCCCTGGCATCAATGGGAGTAAACAATGCACCATCATTGGTATTAGTCGGAGGAATAGTGCCCCATTCTTTGTATCAAGGTAAATACTAGAGCCCCATCATTGATATCAGTTGGAAGATGAATGCCCCTTCATTGGTGTCAGTGGCAGGAATTGTGTTCAGCTGTTGGTATTTGTGGCTTGTATCAGTAGGAAGAATAAGGCCCCAAGGGCAGGATAACGTCAAGATAAGGGCTGTATCTTGGATACCACTGGTTTAAGTCACAAAATTGGCAGCACTTTTTGCACTGATTACATTTTAGCAGATTAGACAATTTATATCTGTGTAGCTCATTGGCCAAAATTTCTAAAAATAAAACCAACCCTGCAAAGAAACAATGAATGCCTATCCCACAGCCACCAAACCCAGACCCTTTTGTAAAACTACACCGTGGCCGCCATGTACATGTGTGAACTGGCTCCATCATTGAAAGCCGCTCCGATTCACATGTTATGCCAATTGGATGAAGTTAAAAATGCATCCAATTCACATATATGTGAATGTAGCTTTACAAAAGTAAAGGGTATATTTGACAACCTCAGCACCACATCCCTTAAGAAGTTAAAGATTATCAAAAAACATGGAAATGTGGGACTTTTAAGGTGCTAATCCTTTTATCCTCAGAAGAGAAAAAAACAGTATACCAATATAAAAAAACATACTTTATTATGAATTAGCAAAATGTTAAAAGAAAAATGGACTTGTAAGCCCTTGTACACACGGTCGGACATTCCGACAACAAAATCCGATCGTTCGTAACGTGATGACGTTATTTAGTTAAGATGGGACTACGTTCAGGCTAGTAGCCAATAGCTTTGGTGTCGGACTTCATCAGACTTTTTTCTTCAAAAATTCTGACGGACCTAGAAATAGAACATGTTTTAAAGGGGTTGTAAAACTTTGTTTTTTATTTTCTAAATAGGTTCCTTTAAGCTAGTGCATTGTTGGTTCACTTACCGTTTCCTTCGATTTCCCTTCTAAATGTTTTTTTTTTTTCTTTGTCTGAATTTCTCACTTCCTGTTTCTCCTCAATAAACTTCACACCATCATCCAAGTGGTGCTTAGTCAGCCAGAACAGCTTACTCAACAGCTTACTGAGGAGGAACAAGTGATAAGTTCAGACAAAGAAAACAAAGAAAAAAACATTTAGAACGGAAATCGATGGAAAAGGTAAGTGAACCAACAATGCACTAGCTTAAAGGAACCTATTTACAAAATAAAAAATGAACCTTTACAACCCCTTTAAATCTTTCAGACGGAATCAATTCCTATCAGTAAAACCATTCATCTGTATGCTATTCCGATGGACAAAAAATTACAAAAGGGCAGCTATTGGCTACTGACTATTGAACTTCCTTTTCTAGTCCCGTCGTAGGTCATCACGTTCAAAGCTAACTGACTTTGGTGTGATCGCGTGTAGGCAAGTCCGTTTGGTTGGAACTCCATCGAAAACTCAGTCGGAAAGAACGTCAGAGTTTATTCTGATGTAAAGTCCGGTGGTGTGTACGCTGCATTATATGCATATAGAAGTGTACATAGCAACAAGTACCCCATACACCTTCCTAGTTATATTAAATCCTAATTGTTGCAATGGGGTTTATTTACTAAAGCTGGGTAGTGCAAAATCAGGCTCACTTCAGCATAGAAACCCAGAAAAATGTGGTGCACTACGTGGGTATAGTGCGCAACTTTTCACAGGCTTGTGAAAATGGCCATAAAGTGGGCATGATCCATAAAGTGTTGCTTTACGGGGGATGGCTTGTAGTGTGCCACTTTTCTCTGCTTGCTTTATTATAGTTTAGACACAACATTGCCTGGGGCTACACTGGAGAGATTTGGGAGTAACATAGGCCCCAGTGGCATCAGTGCAAGTGATAATAACCCTGGCATGTGTCAGGGTCAGCAACAACTCCCAGAAAATGTGAGGGCCAGCAATAACCCCCAACAAGTCTCATTGCCAGCAATGGTAAAACCCAACAATAACCCCCAGTACGTGTCAGGACCATTAATGATACCATCAGTAATAACCCCAAGTAAGTGTCAGTACCAGCAATGATAACACCAGAAATAACCCTCAGCATAGGGGCTATATAGGGGCCAGCAATGATAAATCCTAACAATAACCCCCAGTAAGTGTCAGTGCCAGAAATGATAATCCCCAGAATGTGTCAAGGCCAGCAATGATAATCCTTAACAAGCGCCAGGGACAGCAATTATAACTCCCAGCAATAATCCCCAGAAATAATCAGGGAAAACAAACAACCCTTGCACAATAACCCCTTGCCAGCATGGTAACCCTCAGCCACTGGTAACAGCAATCACTGGTGTCAGTGAAGCCAGAGATCCATCTTAAAGATTTACATTTTGAAAAGTACATAGGCCAGCCAGCAGTCCGTCCCATGCTGATGTTGCAGTTCCTCCAGACCACTGCCATTGTTGCTTTTTAGTTAGGAAATGTTAATACCAGACTCTCACTATGGAGCAGGGTTGTTGCTAGGATTGTCAAAGACCTGGGGCAAGAAAAAGCACATCTGTAGCATGCTTAGCACACCATGGTGAAAGGTGGGTTCATAGAGAACTCACATACCAGTAGGAGTGGTTTAAGTATAATAGCTTAAATACAGTCTAAAGCCCCGTACACACGATCAGAAAATCGTACGGAAAATACCGCTTTCGAATCAATCATACAATAATCAGATCGTTCGTACAGAGCTTTCGAGAGCCGATCAGGACATCGGACATGCACGAAATTTTTTTGCGTACGATGCCAGATCGTACAATTTTCGTTTAATCAGTACAGTTATCATTCAAAAATGCACTAAAAATGCATTACAACACATGACATTACTTCCGAATTTTATTTCTGCTGTGCGGGAATTTTTGTGACTTTAGTAAGCTCATCAGATTCGATCTGAGATTAGCATGCAATAAAAAATGGATGATCATTTGTCTGATAATCTCATTGTGTGTATGGGGCATAAGCCTACTTGCTGTATACTAGACATGTGCACAACAAAAACATTTGTTTTTTCCGTTGATTCGTAACAATTCGTAATTTCGTAAGATACAAGTTTTTATATTCAGACTCATTTTTGTAACAGATATATTTTTGTTGATGCGAAATGATTCGTAATTCCGTTAGTCTAACGATTCAAAATTTTGTAAGACATGAGGTTTCATATTCGGACTCATTCGTATTTTCATAACAGTTATATTTTCTTTGATACGAAATGATTCATAATTCCGTTAGTTAATTCTGTTCTGAATTTTTGTTTAATTCGAAACTCGTAATTTTGTTAGATAATAATTTTAGTTTATTCTGTACACTACTCATAATTTAGTAATTGTTATTTTTGTGAGATTGCCTTTTTCATTGATTTGTACTTTCGTAGGAAATAAAGAATAATAATCCTATTACTTCAATCCACTCCCTCAGTCATAAAACCAGACTAAGTCTCCTCCTGAATCTAAAAAGATTCAGGAATGCAACGTGACTCAGACACAAAAGGGATAAACTGATTGGCTAAAAATATTAAGTAAAATACGTCACTCACTAATACACTGCCCATTCGAAAGAACGATTTGAGAATGCTAAATTACGAACATATATATTAAAGCGGGATTCCACCCTAAAGTGGAACCTCCGCTGATCGGACAGGTATTTACACCCACTTCCGTGCATAGACTCCCGTGGGAGTCTACGCCATTTCCTGCCCTGCCGCGCTGTCTGCTGGGACACACGCGGGTCCCAGTGACAGCGCGGAGATTTCCTATTGCGCGGCACGACTCGCGCATGCGCAGTAGGGAACCGGGAAGTGAAGCCGATTCGCTTCACTTCTTGACTCCCTCACCTAGAATGGTGGCGGCAGCAGCCGAGAGCCGAGCGATCGGTCGGCCTCGGCTGCCGGCATCGCTGGAACCCGGGACAGGTGAGTGTCCATTTATTAAAAGTCAGCAGCTGTAGTATTTATAGCTGCTGGCTTTTAATATTTTTTTTTTTTGGTGGAATCCCTCTTTAAGATACACTTACACTGTCCATTCAAAAGAACGATTGGAGAACACAAACAAAAAAAATTACGAATGACGAAGAAACAAAATTATGAACACACGAATGAAAATACGAACATACGAAATTACGAACAGACAAAGGATTGAAAATACGAAACGTAAATCATTTGTTATAAATGTAATTTTCTCTCTTTTACTGTTTCGGAGTTTTGTATTTTTTTTTATAAGTTTGTCCGTTCATAAGTTTGTATTTTCGTGTGTTTGTTATTTTGCTTATTCGTAATTTTGTAATTTTCGTATTTTGGTTCTTTCAGCTTTTTGAATGTTTGAATTGATCTGAATGTACGAATACTAACAAATTTGTACAAAAAATATATTCTTTACGAACCGAATCGCACATGTATACTGTATACACTGTGCACATGTCAGAGCCCTTGTACACACAAAATAAGTCTTAATTAGTGTGCTAGTACAACCCCAATTACGAAAAAGTTGCAGGGAGAAGAAACTTCTCCCTGCTTTGCAGGGAGAAGAAACAAAGAGATTGTTCACTCTGTGCAGTGTTGCTTGTCAACACAGGGATCTGGGCTGCTAACAAAATCCTGCTGTGTCTCATCACAGAAGGAGTCAGTGAGGGAAGGGACTCACACGTGCATCCTGTACCAGGAGGAGGTCAGCAACCTAGAGGTACGTCATTGTGCCTTTAGGAGCTGCTTGTCCGCAGTACAATGTGGGCTGGCAGTCCTAAAGCGGTTAAGTATTTCATATGTTTTCTATTTTCTATTGTGAATAAAATATGGGTTTATGAGATTTGGAAATCATTGCATTCTGTTTTTATGTAGATTTTACACTTTTTTGGAATTGGGGTTGTATAACAGACACACATAAACCTTGGCATTAGGGATCATTTAAAAAAAGAAAAACCTCCCATTATATATTCTTTTCTGGACAGAGAATAAAGACAGAGAGCCAACACTTTCTCTGAGCCTACGTTAAATATGAATCTATTACAATATTTGGGAACTACTTTGCCACCATCAATTGTTAAGACAGTAAACACCTTGAAAAAGAGAATGTAAAGTATAATGTAGTATATAGAGACCAGCAGTCAAGACTATAGGAATTTATCATGCACAATGTAGCATATAGAGTGTAGGGGTCACGACTATGTACAACATTGGTTGTTTTGTGTGCTTACTCACATTAGTGCTCAGTGTGTTCCCCTACATTGGTGGTCAGTGCACTTGCTTACACTGGTGGACAGTGTTCAATGTGCTCCCTGTTGCCTTGCATTGGTGGCCAGTGCTCAATATGCCCCCCTTATATTAGAAGTCTGTGTCCCCCCCTTATAATGGTGGTCAATGGGCAATCTTACACTGGAGCTTACATTTTGGATCACTGCTTGGTGTTCTCCCTTACACCAGTGGTCAGTGCTTAGCGTACATCTGTGGTCACTGTGCCCCTCATATATTGGTGTTCAGTGCTAAGTGCGTCACCTTACCATGGTGGTGAGTGCTTGGTTTGCTGTCACTCATGGCAGTCAGGTCTCAGTTTGCTCCCTTACATTGGCAGTCAATACTCAAGATGCACCCTTACATTAGAGGCCAGTGCTCAGTGTACCCAGTTATATTAGAGGTCAGTCCAATATAACTGTGTGCCCCCTTACATTGTTTGTCAGTCCTCGGTGTACTCCCTTATAATTATCATCAGTGACAGAGCCAGCTTACATTAGTGGTTAGTGGAAAAGTGCCCCATTACATTGGTGGTCATTTTAGAAGTGTCCACTTATGTTGGTAGGCCAGTGATCACTGTGTTCCCTTACACTGGTGGTCAGCACTCAGTGCATGCCCTTACATTGATGGTCAGTGTTCCCTTTACATTTGGCGATCAGGGCTCAGTGTGCTCCCCCGCATTGGCAGTAGGGATGGGCGAACGGTTTGGCCCGAGCATAACAACAGCGAACGGCCGAACAAACGGGTCATTCGACCATTTGTTCGGTCCCCTGAACCCACCACAATACATTGCGGTGCTGGACAGTGCATTGCAAGCCCTGATTGGCTGAAGCAGTGAAAGCTTTAGCCAATCAGAGCACAGAGCACTGTCAGAGTCATGATTGGACACTGTCATCATGACTTTATCCAATCATGACTCATTCCCGCCCCACTGTATAAAAGTATTCTTTCAAAGGCACTCAGAACCAACATCCGAATCCAGTAATGGCTGGGCATCATCCGTTCAGTGCTATTAGTTAGTGTGCTATACTGTGCTATTTTGCTTAAATTGTCAGTGTAGAGTATTTGTTAGTGTCAGTCTAGGGATAGTGTGAGTGTAGTGAGGAGGACCGTCATTCAACTTTGCATAGGGTGCAGCTAGAGTAGGGACAGCTCAGATAGTTTCACTGTAGTGTAGTGAGACCGTGTCATTCATACATACATTAGTGTAGAGTAGGGAAAGCTCATATACACTATTTCACAAAAGTGAGTACACCCCTCACATTTTTGTAAATATTTTATTATAGCTTTTCATGTGACAACAGAAATTACACTTTTCTACAATGTAAAGTAGTTAGTATAAAGCTTGTTGTATAACAGTATAAATTTGTTGACCCCTCCAAATAACTCAACACACAGCCATTAACCACTACAATACAGGGCACTTTCGCCCCCTCCCTTCCCAGCCCAATTTTCAGCTTTCATCGCTCTAGCGCTTTCAGTGACAATTGCGCGGTCATGCTACACTGTACCCAAATGAAATTTTTTGAATTTTGTTCACACAAATAGAGCTTTAGTTTGGTGTTATTTATTCACGACTCCGTTTTTTATTTTTTTATACTGTGTGGTGTGTTGTGTGTACACTAGACTGATGATCAGTGAGTAAAAAGCTGTAAAAAGCAGCTCATACTCACTGATCATCAGCCGGCTGCAGCGATCTGCTCTCCTCTCCTCAGCAATGACTTCTGTGTGAGGAGAGGAGGAGCCGATTGCCTAGCAGCCGGTTGTTTGTTTACATCATATGACGGCCGTGATTGGACACGCCCATCATGTGATCAGGAGGGCCAATCACAGAGCCCTCCTGCCTAACTGAGATGCGCCGTGTCCGGGTGACACGAGCACATCGGGATCGCGCCGCTGCGTGGGCACGCGTGCGCGCGATCCTGCTCCTTCTGAAGGACGTTCCTGAACGTCCTATCAGAAGTAGACGGCTCCCACCCAGCCGTATTTGTGCATTGGCCGGGTGGGAAGTGGTAAGAAAAGTGAGTACACCCCTAAGTGAAAATATCCAAATTGGGTCCAAAGTGTCAATATTTTGTGTGGCCACCATTATTTCCAGCACTGGCTTAACCCTCTTGGGCATGGAGTTCACCAGAGCTTCATAATTTTCCACTGGAGTCCTCTTCCACTCCTCCATGACGACATCACAGAGCTGGTGGATATTAGAGACCTTGTGTTCCTCCAACTTCTGTTTGAGGATGCCCCACAGATGCTCAATAGGGTTTAGGTCTGGAGACATGCTTGGTCAGTCCATCACCTTTACCCTCATCTTCTTTAGCAAGGCAATGGTTGTCTTGGAGGTGTGTTTGGGGTCGATATCATGTTGGAATACTGCCCTGCGGCCCAGTCTCTGAAGCAAGGGGATCATGCTGTGCTTCAGTATGTCACAGTACATGTTGGCATTCATGCTTCCCTCAATGAAATGTACCTCCCCGCGGCCAGCAGCACTCATGCGGCCCCAGTCCATGACACTCCCACCACCATGCTTGACTGTAGGCAGGACACACGCCATATAATTTTGTGTACGTTACTGCCAGTTTAAAGCCATATCATTTTGTGCATTACTGACAGTTTAACACCATTTGCTTCTGTATGCATTACTCCCAGTTTAACGTCATATAGTTTTGTGCACGTTACTGCCAGTTTAACTCCATATAGTTCTGTGTGTCACTGTACGCTTGGCACATTATATTGCAGTATATTATAATGTATCCGGGTCTGTGTAATGTGAGTACTCAAATTAAAGTGCACCAAACACCTCTTTAGATTGCTTAACCACTTAAGCCCCGGACCATTTTCTAGCTAAAGGACCAAGCCCCTTTTTTTTCCGGCACTGCGTCGCTTTAACTGACAATTGCATGGACGTGCGACGTGGCTCCGAAACAAAATTGACATCCTTTTTTTCCCACAAATAGAGCTTTGTTTTGGTGGTATTTGATCACCCCTGCAGTTGTTATTTTTTGCGCTATAAACAAAAAAAGCGTCAATTTTGAAAAAAAACGCTTTATTTTTTTAATTTTGATATAATAAATATCCCCCAAAAATATATAAAAAACATTTTTTTTCTGCAGTTTAGGCCGATACATATTCCTCTACATATTTTTGGTAAAAAAAATCACAATAAGCGTTTATTGATTGGTTTGCGCAAAAGTTATAGCGTCTACAAAAAAGGGGATAGTTTTATGCCATTTTTATTAATAATTTTTTTCTTACTAGTAATGGCGGCAATCAGCGATTTTTATTGTGACTGTGACATTATGGTGGACACGTCAGACAATTTTGACGCATTTTTGGGACCATTTGCATTAATACATCAATCAGTGCAATTAAAAATGCACTGATTACTGTAAAAATGTCACTGGCAGTGAAGGGGTTAACCACTAGGGGGCAGTGTAGAGGTTAAGTGTGTGTGTTTTTTTTAACTGTAGGGGGTGTGGCTTGGCGTGTGACATCACTGATTGTCCTTCCCTATAACAGGGAACAGACGATCATTGGCAGCCTCAGTAGGAAGCACAAGGAGAGGTTTGTTTACACTTACCTCTCCTCGTTCTTTAGCTCTGTGACCCGATCACGGGACACCGGCGGCGATCGGGTCTGCGGGTCCCACGGCCACGGAGCTCAGGACCGGTTCGCGAGTGTGCCACCGGCTGCGCGCTCGAGACCCATGGCTGGGCACTTAAAGGGCAACGTACCTGTACATACTTGTGCCCAGCCGTGCCATTCTTCTGACGTACATCGGTGTGAGGCGGTCCTTAAGTGGTTAAAGTGCATCTACATATAGATTTCAACTCCTTCTTTACATTTGCTTATAAGCCCCGCCCCCTCCCTCCCAATAATGTCTGGGAGAACTACAAGGAGAGGCAGATGTTCCCTTGGCACTGTAAGGGGCCAGCAACAAATGTGTCCACAGGCAAAGGTGGACGTGGTTGTCAGTCCTCAGGCAGGGCATCATTTCCTCTGTTTAGTGAGTTTGCCCATGCTATCCAGCCACAGCATGCAGAGGAGGTGGTGGACTGGCTTCCTAAACCTTCCTCATCCTCCTCATGCTCTGTCACGCAAGCAGAAACAAGTGTACAGTCCCCTGCAGTTGCCAGAGTGGATAAACCCGCCTCCTTGTCCACATCTATTCCTGCCACAGCCCCAAAATCGTCCATTGAGGATTTACTTGACCACAGCGTCAGCCATTTGCTCCTTGATGATGCCCAGCCATTACTGGATTCGGATGTTGGTTCTGAGGTTGAGGGTGACAGGAACATGAGCCTAGAGAGAGGGAGGGACACTTGTAGACAAATTGGCATTCATGTTCCCCAAGCCGCAGCGTATTGTCAAGTTGCCTCCAGGGGAAATTATGAAGATGGAGGAGATGGAGATGATGAGGATGATGAGGTCACTGATGTGACTTGGATGCCAGAAAGAGCAGAGGAGGGAACTGATGGTGAGACAGCATAACCCCAAGGATGCTGACATCAAGAAAGAGTAGAGAGCAGCCACCCTATTCCATCACATTCTGCAGCTGTTATCTCCCGGCCCACTCCCCAAAGCTTAGCTGTCTGGGCCTTTTCCAGCACATCTGCAGCAGATCGAACAGTTGCTAATTTCTCTGCCCTATCTGCTGCAGCGGGAAAAAAATAAATAAATACAGTCCCTGCCACTCTGAATGCAAGCTGGTCAAAGCTGTTGGCTCTCCAACTTTTGTCTTTCAGCCTGGTGGATTCTGCCCCCTTCCGTGAATGTGCACAATGTGCTGTATCACAATGGCAGATTCCTAGTCGCTACTAATTTTCATTTAAGGACATTCCATCTCTCTACCATCACATGGAAGGGAATGGTCTGGCATTCTTGGGCAAGGCAGTCAGCTGTAAAATTCACCTTACTGCTGACACAGGGTCCAGCAAGCATGGGCAGGGAAGGTATATTTAGTTCGAAGGACACTGGGTAACGCTGCTTGCAACTCGAAAGGATGCAAAGCAGGGCTCGATGTGGCAGCTTGTTGTGCTTCCACATCTCCATACAGCTGGTGATGATGATGCCAGACCTGTGAGCTCTACCCCCTCCTCCTCCACAACCTCCATGCTCTCCTCTGCAGAATTGTCCTATGAACTAAGCATTCAAAGGGCTATTCCCAGAGTCAGGCTAAAAGGTGCCATGAAATGCTTCAGCTGGTGTGTTTAGGGGACAGGAACTACACCAGAGCAAAGATTATTGCAGCTCTGCAGAGACAGGTGTGGTTCACACAACACCGGCTGGAGCCAGGAATGGTGGTGTCTGATAATGGCTTAAACCTCCTATCCCCCCTTAGACAGGGAAAGTTGATGCATGTGCCATGCCAATTCTTACTTTCATCAAGATTACCTCTAAAGGGTTACTGTGGGAAGGCACCCCCGGCACCCAAAGAGTAATTTTTTTGCACCTGTTTGACAGGCGCATATCATTGCAATTCTTTACGGCAAGGCCAATTCTTGCTTTCATCTAGAGTACCTCTATAGGGTTACGGTGGGAAGGCATCACCGACACCCGAAAAGACCAATTTTTACACACCCGTTACTTCTATCCAAATTCAAAGTGACACAAGAATTTATCCAAAAAATCTCTAATCTTGTTCCCAGTGCACTGCATTGTGGCCTCATCATACACACTGGCTCCCCAGCTGTTGCTGAGCAAAATAAAGGCAGCTTGCAGGGAAAATGTACATTTCTTTGGCTTTATAAATGTAATTATTGCTGCAGCAGATTCTAGACATGGTACAGATCTGCCATTTTACAGGTAGACTAAGGGGACCCCCAGGCACTATATTGGAAGGAATTTTTCATTTGTATGTTTTCACTTTAAAATCAAAAATCACTGCTCATTTAAAAATTACCTTTTTCACTATAACTATTGTATGCCCAGTCACTTGCATATAAGCCTCCAAAATGGGCACTTTTGATTTTTGATGTTCGGGTTCCATTGACTTTAATGGGGTTCGATATTCGGGTCCAAAATTTTGCGCTGTTCGAAAGTTCTGGTGCGAACTGAACAGGGGTCCATTTGGACCATCCCTAATTGGCTTACATTTGCATTCCGGGGGGTTCTATTATTATTTTGGGGGGTGCTATCATCACCCAAGCATCCCTTTTGTGTCAAGACTGGTGAGAGAGTCACTTTAAAGCTGCATGAATTTCAGATATATATGCTTCTGCACAGGTGTGTGTTTTTTCTGTTAGCTTTGTATGTTATACGTAACTACTTCAAAGTAGCTAACTTTCCTTTATTGGTAGGATATAACCTTACCTTAGTCCCCTCAGTGTGACCACTTGGAAGGGACTATCCTTCTCAAAGCCCTCATAAGCAACGGTAAGGTACTCTTACATACCTCACAACTTTTTGAGATGGGAACAAGGAACACCTATTAGCAATGTATATAAGGTAGGAATGCACTACTATTCCTTCATACTGGCTTTTGGAATTGACAAATGCAGCAATTTAGAAATTGTATACAAATTTTAGCACCGGGAAACACTTTTTAAAAGATAAAAAGTGCATTTTAAATACAACTCCATAGATCATACAAAAATGAGGGACAAATGAGGAGGGAAGAGGGACTTTGTTTAAAATCAGGGACAGTCTGTTGAAATCAGAGACAGTTGGGAGCTATGCTCATATCCTATACAAATCATGTGACATGCCCTTACAGTAGGAAACAATGCAAACAGTGTACCATGTTTAAGTGACCTGGATGCCTATAATGTCATGCAGGGAGTGGCAGCCTCTCAGAGGTGGTTATTTGGCAGTCAAATCTTTGGCAACCATTCCAATATCCAACAATTGGCTAGAACTGGCAGACCAACACCCACCATCACTACCACTATAGGTATTCGATATGGATCACTACTTTGGGAGTATTATTGCAGCTCTGTACTGTATGTTGAGGCCTCCACTGCTTCTTTACATCACTTAAGAATAAAGAAAGGTTATAACTAAACTGAGTGATGAAGATCAATATCTAATAGAAAGATTGTAGTAAAATCTAGAAGATAGTTTAGAATAGTGAGTCTGTGTCACCACCGGGAAAACTCCTTCTCACTTCCTTTCCAGGTAGACCAACATACCAATATCAAGAAATGAGGGAAGTCTTCCCAATGGGAATACAAACAACAACCAAAATCTGGTAAATGTAACCCTTCTCTCCTCTGCTGTAAAATGACTTTATGGCCTGAGGGTTGTCATTGAACCATAAACCCTTTGAGACTGTGTGGGCCACATGTGAAATAGAAGCATGTTTGGTTCACGGGCACATCCTGATACACACATGCAAATATATCCAGACATTTTTATGAAACATCCAGTGCACACAGAATTTACTAGTTGGATGCTCCTGTGTCTTTACCAGCCTGGATGTTGGTTCACAGCTTTTGACTTGCCCCCAGATTATTTCTTACCTTTGTACCCCTTGTTTGTTTTACATTACTGCTTTGGGGTCAGTGCCTGTAATTGATTTATTGATCCAGCTTTGCTTGCCTAGACCTCAGCCTGTCATTGACTTGTGATTTTATAATGTAGACATGCAAAACTGAAATGGAAGAGGGGGTTGAAATGAGTGAAATAATTATTTAGGAGGTCACAAATATGTTGTGGTTCATACTAGCTTAAAGAATATGTCAACCCAACATTTTACATTCCTGACATGTGCCTGCTGCATACCTCCCAACTTTTTGAGATGGGAATGAGGGACACCTATTAGCAAAAGTATGTAGGCATAGGACACGCCCCCTGCCAGGAGAATTATACAATAAAAAAATGATTAGTTAAACTACAAGTGCTTTTTATATACCACCACTTATCCTTTATATTGGCCTATATATTATAATATATTGACAAATGCAGAAATTTAGAGTTTGCATGAAAGGTTTCAAGAAGTGGGAAACACTTCTTGAAAGATAAATAGTGCGTTTTATACTGTATACAACTATATAGATCAGACCAAAATGAGGGACACATGAGAAGGAAAAAGGGACAGAGGGACTTTGTTCCAAATCATGGACAGTCCCTCGAAATCAGGGACAGTTGGGAGCTATGCTGCTGTACCATATACTTGTATGACAATGTATCCTGTTCTCTTTGTATTGCTTCCTTTGTGTGAAATATCTTTGCTTTTCTATGAAACACTTACCACAGTGTGGTCAGTTTTCTAGCCATGCTGGAAACTCTGCCTGCTCTCATCCAATGATCAGACTTGTCCTGACATGCCTCCCACCCTGCACAGCTATTTACTGGGAAGACCAGTGTGCTGCTTCTCCCCCCCCCAAGCTCCTTATGCAGCCGAGAACAGAGGGTACATAAAGGGGGGGGGGAAATGTATTGTTAAATATAATTTTAACATGCCTGCTTTGACTTTGTCTAGTCTATGACTATGACTAGTCTCTATCCAGACACTATGTTGCTTGAACCGAAGACAATGCAACAATTTTTTCTCATCATCTACCAGATACTTCATCAGAAATGCCTCAAAATTACCAACTTTTTTTTATTTAAGAAAACCCCTAAATGCCCAAGTATGGAAAATATACTATTTACAAATAGTTGTAAGGATTGTGTTCTATCACAAACTTGAGAGTAACGCCATCTAAAATTCTTCAGTTCATTTTTATGTAAATACTTTTGACTTATACAGTATCTTTTTTGCAAAGTTTGGTTTAAAAAAATTGCATTTATTTTGATGGTCTAACTGCTTGCATTGTTACATTCCCTGGTGTTTCTTTCACATATTTTACATGTAGTTCTGAAATTTTAAATATCACATGATATCATAGAGCCACTAGTGAGACAGTTTTCCAGATTTTCCAGTCCTCCATCTTTTTTGTCCAATGCTAGATTTTGTCATGCGTTAGAGGAGAAAGTGGAATAAGTGTTTGTGGGTCTATTCATGGATCTATTCATTATGATTACAGATCAACCTGTCATGAACAGCAGGTAATACTTCAAAAAATGTACTTGGTGCAGCTAATTGGGATTTTTATCACAGGCAAAATGTATCTCAAAATTTGAAGTCTTGTGGTCCACTGACAAGTCAAAACTGTTTACTTCAACCGTAAATACAAATTGCAAGACTTTATCCTACTACTCATGGACTTTACTGGCACCCACATGAGACTGAATCCATTGTAATAAAAATATCAAAAACGTTATTGTGTATATATATATATATATATATATATATATATAATTATAATATCCATTGAGGAGTCTTAGCCCCTGTGTCTGCCCCCCCCCCCCCCCCCCCCAGGCATGGTTTGACACATGTGACCTTCTGCCATGACACTGTTATGCCCTGTACACACGATCAGACTTTCCGACAACAAAACCGTGGAATTTTATTCGAAGGTTGTTGGCTCCAACTTGTCTTGCATACACACGGTCACACAAATGTTGGCCAACAATTACGAACGTAGTGACGTACAAGACGTATGGCCATTGGCCAGGAAGGAAGTTCAATAGTCATGTGATATCTCCATTACATTTGCTAGTTTTACAAGACCGACGCTTCCGGCTCATACTTGATTCTGAGCACGCTTGGACTTTTGTGCGACGGATTTGTGTACACACAATCAGAAAGTCGGACAATGAAAATGTGTTGGTGGAAAATTTGAGAACCTGATAGCCAAAATTTGTTAGCAGAAATTCCGACAAATGTTCAATGGAGCACACACACGGCCGGACTTTCCGCCAACACGCTCGCATCCAACAATAAGTCTTTTTGAAATAGATGTTAAGAGATAGTTTTTGATAAATGTATGCATACAACAATATTGATGTGATTCTTTGTTATTTTAGCAGCATATGATACTCCAGGAAATGGTCTTGAGGAAGCTACGCAATCTAACGAAACAAGTTGACCAGTGGATATAATACACACAACTCCAAGTCTTGCAAACCGATACACAAGTTCACAGGATGTGTATATATAGTGGTCATATATAGGACCTAATTGATCATAATGTGGCAGGCTGTTTTTGATGGGTTATTAACTGTGTGTCACCTTTTTAATATAATTATACAATAAAGTTTTTGATATTTTTATTACATTGGATTCAGTCTCATGTGGATGTCAGTAAAGTCCATGAGTAGTAAGACAAGGTCTTGCAATTAGTATTTACACTGTATTTACACTAGATATATAGGATGTGGCATGGGTAGAGGTAATCTATCTTTGTTTACTTCAACCCTCACCCCGCTTGTTCTTTTTTTTTTTTATCTTAGGAAAAAACCCAGTCAACTCTACTGACAGCAGCAACCAGAGAGCCCACATATATTAATGCAGTAGAAGTGTTGGCATTGACAGTATTGGAAAGCCCCTACATTCTGCAACCTTGACCAGCATTCAACACCTGATACAGATTCAAGCCATTAGGATCAGCACTGCACCTTTTAAAGGTCACACAGATTGGACCTCTCTACAGTTCCATCCATGAGGGGATGACTAAAAATCATAAAGACATTTTGATTAGGCCAATCAGAACAGAAGAAAGTCGCAAATATAAATATTCATTCGTAAAACCTGGAACCTGTATTAAAGCTGCTAGGAGTGCATTGCGGTTTGTCAGAACGGCCAATATTTCTAAAACATTTTTCAGTGGGAGAGTCAGAGCCTCTAAGAAACATAAAGGGTAAAGACAGACAAATGAGTGTCCGGAGGGAATGTTGAGTCATTATCAGTAAATGAATATGGCATAGCAGCTATTGTGAAGGATTTGTGGGCAATGTGTTATTATTAATAGCCAAGAATTGGTTTTCGCTGTGGTCTGCTGTTTGCATGATGAGCAAAACTCTGTTCCAAATAGATGGCGTATCTATCTCTTTATATATATATATCTGCCGCAGGGAGGGTATGTACTAAGCTCGAATAAATGGATTAAATATTAATGTAGCTATGTAACCATGAAGTTCTGTTGTTATAAGCTGGTCTGTCACTAAACCTATACAATTATTATACATTCAAACAATAAAAAACTCAAAGCTCACATATACAGTGCCTTGCGAAAGTATTCGGCCCCCTTGAACTTTTCAACCTTTTGCCACATTTCAGGCTTCAAACATAAAGATATAAAATTTTTATTTTTTGTGAAGAATCACCAACAAGTGGCACACAATTGTGAAGTGGAACGAAATCTATTGGATATTTTAAACTTTTTTAGCAAATAAAAAACTGAAAAGTGGTGTGTGCAAAATTATTCGGCCCCTTTACTTTCAGTGCAGCAAACTCACTCCAGAAGTTCAGCGAGGATCTCTGAATGATCCAATGTTGTCCTAAATGACTGATGGTGATAAATAGAATCCACCTGTGTGTAATCAAGTCTCTGTATAAATGCACCTGCTCTGTGATAGTCTCGGGGTTCTGTTGAAAGCGCAGAGAGCATCATGAAGACCAAGGAACACACCAGGCAGGTCCGTAATACTGTTGTGGAGAAGTTTAAAGCCGGATTTGGATACAAAAACATTTCCCAAGCTTTAAACATCCCAAGAAGCACTGTGCAAGCGATCATTTTGAAATGGAAGGAGTATCAGACCACTGCAAATCTACCAAGACCTGGCCATCCCTCTAAACTTTCAGCTCAGACAAGGAGAAGACTGATCAGAGATGCAGCCAAGAGGCTCATGATCACTCTGGATGAACTGCAGAGAACTACAGCTGAGGTGGGAGAGTCTGTCCATAGGACAACAATCAGTCGTACACTGCACAAATCTGGCCTTTATGGAAGAGTGGCAAGAAGAAAGCCATTTCTCAAGGATATCCATAAAAAGTCTCGTCTAAAGTTTGCCACAAGCCACCTAGGAGACACACCAAACATGTGGAAGAAGGTGCTCTGGTCAGATGAAACCAAAATCCAACTTTATGCCCACAATGCAAAACGATATGTTTGGCGTAAAAGCAACACAGCTCATCACCCTCAACACACCATCCCCACTGTCACAAATGGTGGTGGCAGCATCATGGTTTGGGCCTGCTTTTCTTCAGCAGGGACAGGGAAGATGGTTAAAAAAGAGGGGAAGATGGATGCAGCCAAATACAGGACCATTCTGGATGAAAACCTGTTGGAGTCTGCAAAAGACCTGAAACTGGGACGGAGATTTATCTTCCAACAAGACAATGATCCCAAACATACAGCAAAATCTACAAAGGAATGGTTCACAAATAAACGTATCCAGGTGTTAGAATGGCCAAGTCAAAGTCCAGACCTGAATCCAGTCGAGAATCTGTGGAAAGAGCTGAAAACTGCTGTTCACAAACGCTCTCCATCCAACCTCACTGAGCTCGAGCTGTTTTGCAAGGAAGAATGGGCAAGAATTTCAGTCTCTCGATGTGCAAAACTGATAGAGACATACCCCAAGCGACTTGCAGCTGTAATCGCAGCAAAAGGTGGCTCTACAAAGTATTAACGCAAGGGGGCCGAATCATTTTGCACGCCCCACTTTTCATTTTTTTATTAGTTAAAAAAGTTTCAAAAATCCAATAGATTTCGTTCCACTTCACAATTGTGTCCCACTTGTTGGTGATTCTTCACAAAAAATAAAATTTTTATATCTTTATGTTTGAAGCCTGAAATGTGGCAAAAGGTTGAAAACTTTCGCAAGGCACTGTATGTATTTAATGTGTGCAGGGCCATATTTAATATTGACCCTGGGCAAAACAGTTTTTTGGGGCCTCTCCCCCCCATGCAATTTCACTCTCCATCTGCTCTGAGACATACAATAAATAGCAGCTAGACTTAAAATCAGTTTACTGTATCAGATCAGGCTGAAATTGTGATTGGTTGCCAGCAGTTACAGCATATCATTACTGCTTGCTGACTGGTTGCTAGAGGTTACAGCACACATTAAATGCACTGATTAGTTGCTAGAGGTTACAGCACATAATCTCCTCACTGCAGGGGAGCATGATATACATACGAATGCTGCCTTTATATATATATATATATATATATATATATATATATATATCAATGCCTCCGGCCACAGCTATTTACTTAGTAATGCTGTCGCTATTTACATATGAATGCTGGTTATTTACATGTAAACACAGGGTCTGCAGGTGAGTCAGCTGTACACAACAATAGGGCAGAGCTGGGCAGCATTAGTACCAGCACATTACACTGAGATATCAGGACACAGCACATGACTAAATCTTCAAGGAACAAGGGAATTTAAACTGGGATAGTTGGCAAGTATGAGGCAGCTGCCTTGGGCCCCACAACAATGACAGGGCCCAGGGAATCTGCCCCTTTTGCCCTGCCTTAAAGACGGCCCTGAATGTGTGCATTTAGTTGTTTGCATGGTTCAGCTTTACGTTTTTTTGGGGGTGTGTTGACTGGGCATAGCCATATGCCATAATGCAAGCATTGGCTACCTCATGTTTTTAACACAGGGACTTAATTACTATTGCAAACATGAAACAGGCCTTTAGCTTTAAAGTGTTACTAAACCCAGGACCCTGCATTCACTATATCTGGTCTCCCACAGTACACAGAACATGGACATGCAGTTATTTTAGTAAATATAAACTGCTAAATACCTTTCCTCAACAGCAGTATACAAGCCTACCCCACTTTTAAGTACACAATGTTTTTTTTTTACTAAAGCTGGAAATTGCAAAATCATACTCACTGCTGCATAGAAACCAATGAGCTTCTAATCTCGACTTGTTCAAATAGGCTTTGGTATTAAATCTGGAAGCTCATTGGTTTCTATGCAGAAGTGAGCCTGATTTTTCACTTTCCAGCTTTAGTAAATAAACCCCATTGTGTACTTAAAAGTGGGGTATGCCTGTATTGCAGCCTTGTGACTTCTATCAGTGTCTGGTTAAAGCTTGAAGGAGGAGTTTTCATTCTACTCTGACTGTCCTATGAGGCTGCAGGGCCCCTGACCTTCTGTCTGGACAGTGCTGATTGGTCCTGTGCTGATTACATGCACCCTCCCAAGAAAAAAACAACTTTCTAGCAATACAGGCATACCCCACTTGTAAGCACACAATGGGGTTTATTTACTAACGCTGTAAAGGCAAAATCAGGCTCACTTCTGTATAGAAACCAATGAGCTTCCAGGTTTTATAACCAAAGCTTAATTGAACAAGCTGGGGTTAGAAGCTCCTTAATTTTTATGCAGAAGTGAGCCTGATTTTGCCTTTACAGCTTTAGTAAATAAACCCCATTGTGTACTTAAAAGTGGGGTATGCTTGTACATACCAAACTGAGCATGTGCAGTGTGCTCTGTACCAAGGTTCTGTACTATCAGGTGATGGATTGGGGACAGTGAAAGAAGGGGAGGATCAGAGAAGACAAGATCCAACAGCCTTTTTGCACAATGCCCCTTAGGTTCCACAGCAAGTATAACAAGCATGCTTTACTGCATGTATAGGCCGATTTTACTGTTCTGGGTTTAGTAACACTTTAAACCTACTTTAGCTAATCTTATAAACCATCATTTTGGCACTAGTACTTGTCCGTGTTTTTTTGTTTAACTTTTTCTTTAATTTGACTATTTTGTTTTTTAAATTTGTTGTAGTTTTACAACATTCAGCAATATTTCCAGAGAATACTGTCCAATTTACATCATCCCTTTCCCCACATAGCTTACAATCTAATATTTGTATCTGAGTCATAAGCATAAGCACTCATGGATGATTTGACCGCTAGCTGATCAACCTAATGCCCCGTACACGCGACCGGACTTTTCAACATCCAAAGTCTGACGGAACGATTCCGGCAGACTATTCGATCGTGTGTGGGCTGCAACGGACTTTTGATTCGCAAAAGTCTGACAGACTTTAGAAATGGAACATGCTTAAAATTTTTCCGCCAGAACTCTGCCGGACCCAGTTCCTACCGAGAAATTTGCTCGTGTGTATGCTATTCCGACGGACTAAAACCGACGCTAGTGCAGCTATTGGCTACTGGCTATGAACTTCCTTATTCGAGTCGAGTCGTACGTCATCACGTTCGAATCCGTTGGAGTTTGGTGTGATTGTGTGTGGCCAAGTCCGCTCATTCGGAAAGTCCGTCAGAATTCTGCCAGAACTCCGTCAGAACTCCTTCGAAAGTCTGTCTGACATAAGTCTGGTCGTGTGTACGCGGCTTTACCAGTATAATTTTCTCGATTTTTTGGGGATTTTTGAAGCAAAATCCTAGAAGACATGTCAAGGGAAAGCACACCCAGGACCCCAGAACTGCCAGGCAAGGGTCCAGACCCCAAAGGCCACTGTGCTACATATTTATGTTAAGTTACAGCATCAGATTGTGCCCCATACTTGAAGCATTTATGATTTATATACCACACTCTATATATAGAACAGGCAGAATGATCAATAGATCCGGCCTTTAATAAATATTTTAATGCAGAAACATTTATTGGAAGTTTGTAAGACGCAATTTACATATTCTGTATGAAGGAGGAACTGCCTTTTTTTTATTTTATGTCATCCGGTAATCCAGCTCATGAATTATTTATAAAAAAAGAAAAAAAGCGAAAAAAAAAAAAAAAGAAAAAAAGAACTCGGAATCCGTACGATGGTTTAAAAGTTTTACTGGTTTAATGAAAAGTAATATTTTAAGAACTAAACTTGCAAAAGATAATGGTGCAATTTTGTGCCCTTTTTATCTTCAAGTGTATAAAAAATGAATACTCTTTACGTCTAGGTGTGCCGGAGCTGTATGAAAATTCAATGCAAATAAGCCTTCACCCCTGTGGTACATGGACTGTTTTCTCTTTGATAACCCAATTATTGTCTCAAGAGCTGTGTCAATTGCTGCAGCGATCTCTTCTTCAACAAATCACTACTGTAACCTCAAGCACTTTCCATTTGATTCTGCCATTTTTTGACAGTTCAAAGCAATCAGAGACGGCCTCACAAGGATCGGGATTGATTTTGTGTTCTTGCTTATCATGCTAATTCCTTGAAAATCAGCCTTTTCATCCCCCTGCCTGATTATTGCTGTTAGAAAGACTGAGAAATGCAAGAAGATCAAACAGGGCAGTTGTAGGTAATATGATTGTCTGGGCCCCATCTCAAAATATATTGTTAAGTGACGGGACTTCCCCAAACTGATGCAAAGTTTTTCTACTGGTCAGTCAAAAGCCTACTGTTGGCATTAAGGCCCGTATACATGATCAGAAAATCGGACAAAAAATACCGCTTTTGAAGCGATTGTATGATAATTTGATCGTTAGTATACAGCTTTCGAGAACCAATCATGATAGTTAAGATGAAACTATCCGAAGGGACAAACACAAAAAAAAATTCTCGTACGATACCAAATCGTTCCATTTTCATTTAATCAGTATAGTATTCGTCTGAAAAAAATTGGAAGAGCAAGACTATGCATACTCAGAAACAGAAGGATACAGTGTGATACAATACAGCACATCACATCACTTCTGAAGTTGTATTCCAGTGATGGCGAACCTTGGCACTCCTGATGTTTTGAAACTACATTTCTCATGATGCTCCACTACACTGCAGAGTTGCATGAGCATCATGGGAAATGTAGTTCCAAAACATCTGGGGTGCCAAGGTTCGCCATCACTGTTGTATTCTGTCTTTTCGTAACTTTAGTAACCTCTTCATTTTCAATATGAGACTAGAATGCTAGACTTCGCTCCTCCCAAGACCTCCTGCTCTCTGGCTCCCTTGTCACCTGTGCTCGCCTCCAGGACTTCTCCCGAGCCTCTCCCATCCTCTGGAATGCTCTACCCCAATCTGTCCGACTATCTCCTACTTTGTCCACTTTCAGACAATCCCTGAAAACGTATCTATTCAGAGAAACCTATTTGTCCCCCACCTAACAACTGTACATTTATTTTCTATATCAGCTCATTCCCCACAGTTATTACCTCTTGTATCTCTTGACCCTCACTCTTAGATTGTAAGCTCTAATGAGCAGGGCCCTCTGATTCCTTTTGTGTTAAATTGTATTGTATTTGTACTGTCTACCCTTGGCGCTATATAAATCCTGTAAAATTGATAATAATAATATTAATAATAATGGATGATCATTCATTCGATATTCTCATTGTGTGTACTAGGCTTTAGTGAAGAATTATGTAAAGACGTGTTCAAGATGAACCACACTTTGAATGGAAACATATGTAGGGAGTCTTGTAAAGAATAGTCAAGATGTATTACTTACTTACCATATTCTAGCATTCTTTCAAGTAATCCCACATCCAATTTGCTTTATAAAATGTCAGTGAATTGGTGAACTTATTAGTGAGCTGGTTTCCAGAAATTATGATCTAAAGAGTGAGTGGCCTCAAACTTTTTTGACCACAGCTTGTCACAGATGCCACTATTCGTTGACCATAGCTATATTTTCACAGTAGATGAAGCCTGGTGGTGGTCTTTGGGCTCCATCTACATTTCACAAAATCTCCTGGAACATACCTACTTGTCACAGATGACTCCCTCCTTCACTTATTTATCATAAATGGTTCCTGGACTACACCTACTTGTCACAGATGGCCTCTGGACTCCATATATTTATCAAAGATATCTATCACACACACCATACTTTTAAATAGAATGCTGTAGAAACCAGTAAATGGCATTGTGCAGGCAGGTACTAACCATTAACCATAGATGACTCTTACTCACCTAAGCTACTAATCACAGCAGGCCACCCTGTTGTAGATGGACCCACACACTATGCCACACCTACTTTTTACAAATGACACTACTCTTCCACCTCATCTATGTATCACAGATGACTCCTTCCCCACCTTACTTACTCATCACAAAACTGATGGCACTTAACTGCACCTACTTGACATAGATGGCACCTGGGTTGCACCAACTTGTCACAGGTGACTCCCCCCCCCCCACCCATAGGCATGCACAGAGGGTGTGGTGGGTGTGCTTGAGCACACCCTAATTAACCCATGGGCATTAGTATTATCACTCTGTGTGCCGGCAGGAAGATGGGAAAGATCTCCCTATTTTGGGCTTTGCCATAAGAGAAGTGTTTACACTCTTCTCTTTCACTGTGCCGGCAGGGAGATCAATGTGCTGGGGTCATATATATGTGAACACACACATCTGTGTCTTAGCTTTAGGGTGCACACCCTAATGCAAGAAGCTGCATACGCCTATGCCCCCACCTAAGTTATTTTTTCATAGAAGCCTCTGGCCTACCTCTACTCCTGGGTCTCCTCTATCTTATAGGTCATCAGTGAAATCTAAAATTAATACAAAGTATGTTATATAGTCACAGTATTTAAAAAGGAACACACTTATCCTGGTATGTACAGAAACAGCACACTTCATACTACCAATCCTTGCCAGCTGTAAATATCTGAGACTGAGATGTGGCAAACCGACTAGCAAGCAAACCCAAAGCACACTGAATTGAGCGGAAGATCATTTAATAATCAAGCCCATCACATCTCAATAGAGCTCCCATGAGCTGCCCTCAAAGAAATTGTATAACATGAAACATAAAAATGTGAAACAAAAAAGATGGGGCACTTTTGATCTCTTTTTGCGGTTGATCAAAATCACCATTTTATTACTTTGCTCGCTTAGTGATTTTTAACAAAAAAAAAAAGTAGAAATTATGTTTGCTACATTAAATTGTCACATACTTGTTCACCTCAAGAAGTGAAGAGAAGCAGTGAGCAATTAATAAAAAAGTGGTGAATCTCGCTCTAAGGCTGGCCATATGCACAACAATTTGCACGCAACTCCAAAAACCTTAATGCGGCATAAAATAATATTTACTAAATTAAAGATGTATTCATCAAATGAATCTACCACAAACTGTTTCTATTGTTTTATGTTTTTTTAATGTATATTATACATATATATAGCAATTTTCAGCTTGTTTCAATTACCTTCAACCAACTTTTGACCAATAATACTATCAAAATTTTGATTAGTTGGACACAACAACATTTGATTCGTTTTATGGATTGAAATAGATTTAATACATTAAGAGAATAATTGTCATCAAACAGAAATCAATTGAAAATAGGAACCCCATAATGCAATCTGATCTAAAAAGATCAGCTTTTCTGCCATATTTCATTGGGGTTTCTTCAACTCAGCTGCCTGTTATATGGGCTGGTTAGTGGTATACGGTGACATTTACTGTCACCTTGTCTCTTGGAACCTTCAGGATCAAGTTTAAAGTGACTAAAGCAACAGGCTCTCTATTACGCTAATTAAAACCCATCCTTGGAATAAAAGGACTCCCTCACACCACCCCTCCCTCTTACCATCCCCACCTCCATTCATATAGCAGTATAAAATTAAAAAAACTTCTTCTGCGGCTCTTCTTTTACTTAACTAACTTTGCAGTCTGTGCCTCATGCCTAGAGGTGAAAATAGCAAATAACTAATTTGATTTGTTCTCAATTACAATGGAAAAATCAAATGAACAGATTTCCATATTTGTTGCCAGCTTTAGTGCCTGAGAAGTATTGAACAGGGGAAAGGCAAAGTATGCATTCAGGAGAGGCAGTGTGAGAGTTGTCAATTTAAAGTTAAAATCTGTGAACCATGGGCAAATCACATGAATATATCCCTAATAATTTAACATCCAACCCCTACTGGGTGACTCCAGTAGGGGTTGGATGACTCTTGGCTCTTATTCTTTAAGCTGCCTTTCCTATCTTTCTACACATTCTACTTTCTTTCTTTCTCCTCCTATCTGGCACTGTTAAGGGTGTTGATCCTCAAATCCCAGCAGGGATTTCCTCCAGAGACTTTGATGATCTTGGGGAATTTTATCTTGCTAGGTCCTTAGGTCTATTTGTGTTGAGGCTTCTGGAATTAGTGGGGCTCCTCTTGCCATTTCAATTGTTTCAGTAATGGTGGAGGCCATCAACATAAAGTCTTTTCAAGAAGGACGTCATGTTTTTGGATAATTTTTCATCTGCATCCCTAAGATTGGCATGTATTGTTTTAATAGCTAGTTACTGCATTCTCCTATCTAATGTACTGTTGACCATTATATTTCTATACCTCCTCCTCCATGGTCTATCTGCTCTCCAGTAGGCAGAGTCTGATATTGTTTGCTATGATGATAACACCTTTTCTTTTGACATACATGTCTTGGTTTTGCCTCTACCAAACTTTTTTTTATTTTATTGATTTTCTTGATATCTTATTCAAGTTCTCTATTGTACAGTATGTTTTCTTGTATTTAATAAATATGTATTGAAAGTAAAGTTTAAATCTGGGTGCTCCCCCTCCCCTTCCCCTTGCAACCCCCTAAATAATTGTTGAGTTATATTATAAAAATATCAAAATATTCAGATTGACAATATACCTACCTGGATTCATAACGTGACTCTGTGGGTTCCAAGTTTTGCACTGTAGATGGGTTCTTCTTCAGTTGTCTACATAACTACTTGGGATGTGAGCACTTCCTGTTGGCTGTCCAGCCCCAGGGTCTCCTGAAGACAACAGCACTGAACTGGTCAGGTGTTGCTCCTGGAAGCTGGCTGGGGTCACGGACACATTGAACATAAAAGAAGCGTCTAAAGAAAATAATTTTTATAGCAGTGGGCAAATGGGTGATAGGGTGGTGGTAGGAAGGAATTGGATGGAAGAGGACTTTCATTAGTGCAGATCAACACAGCTCAACTCAACTGGTGTGAATTAAACTCTTAAACTTGGTGAATAGGTTGAAACAAAGTGCAAATTCACTTTTTGAAGGATACACAATCATTAAATACATGGAAAAAATTGATTTTGCTTGCACATGATTGGCTGAATAAAGTCAGAACAACATCACTCCATTCATTAAGCTAAGTGAATATTTACTTAGTGAAAAAGAGAAAATTCTGTGATCATGCTCAACTCATTTAATCGTTTTGGCAAACCCTTGTTAGGGCGCCACCCGTGCCTATTTGCAGGCTTTTTTTGGGGACTTTAATGGTAAGCCGTGCTATTATTATTTCTGTTACGACTGTAAAATTACTCCATGTTTGCAACTTTGTAAGACTACAGTATGTCCTATTGTAGTAAGTTTAGTCTTGTATAACCATAATCATGAGACTGTATTTATTCAATCTTATATGCACCAAGAGACCTCCTGAAGAAGCGACTTTGTCACAAAACTAGTAGAGGACACCACCAACTTGGGTATAAGCTTTTATCCCTGGCTCCCTTTAATGCGGGGCAGGGTACTACTTTACTGTCACATTGTTTGTCCTATGATGGTATAAACATGTATAATGGTTGGTTATCAACAAACTTAATGAATCAATTTTTCTGAATAAAATTTGTGTAATTCTTTTTAACTTACCTTGCCTAATTTTTGGGTATCAAGACAGTCCTCAATTACCACTGGTGTTACATGGTAATCTATTCGGAGTAGCCCATGTTAACCCGCCCCTTCTTTTTCATTTAATAAAACTCCATTGCCCAGGTGGTATGATGAGGCTCTGTATACTATTGTCAAAATGTACAGCCATAAGCAAAAGTTTTGAGAATGACACAAATGTTAATTTTGACAAAGTCTGCTGCTTCAGTGTTTTTAGATCTTTATGCTAGTTGTCACTATGGTATACTGAAGTATAATTACAAGCAATTGTCAAAGGAATTGATTGACAATTACATTAAGTTTATGCAGAGTCCGTGTTTGTGTGAATGCCTCGAATGGAGACATTGCACATGTGTGAATCTCGCACGTGTGCACTGCGGGGCCGGGTCCAGTGACGTCACACGCCATTATGGCGGTGTGGGCAGTGCTGGGTAGGAGCCCTACACATATATAGGGGGTTATGCAACACAGCCTTTTTGCTACTGCAGTGCTGGGTTCAGCCTCCCTGGATGGTAGGTTATACATGGATTCCTTCTTAGTCTGTTGATCTCACTTTACCAATATGACCACACTTGGATTTCATTGTATGTTTTTTATCTTAGGGGAGCTCTTGTGGAGAATATAGTAGACTTCTGCCTGACTATCTCAAGGTTGTATTGTAGCCCCTTGTTTATATGCTTATTATCTTCTGAAGGTGAGCATTGAGAGTATATACGGTACATTGTTTATGTTACTGTCAAGTGATGTCTCATGTATACTGACTGATGCATTATGCACCATATCTCCAGAGTTATTATATGTTTATCTATCCTCATATATCTGGTGATAGAAATACTTTTTAAGGAAACTCATATACCTACAGACAACTATCCATAGATGTCTTTACGGTTTATCGGTTTTAGAAGGTAAAGTATAGATATACCTCTGTATGTTAAGTTTTTTCCTATTTAGGTATTTTCTGAGTAGCTTGGATCTTAGTGTGATGTCCATTTCCTTTTGCAGTGTGTTGCGGCTGCTTTAAAAAGTTTTCAAATGCTTTCCCAGCTTTATTTTTGAGAGGACATGCCTCAGATTACTGCATCTATTATTACAGTGTTTTTTAAGAATATATTCCTGATCTTTTTTCTTTTTTTTTTATCCAAAAAAAAGTTTATTGAAGTATACATATACATACCGAAGCTTCACACAAAATCAAGTACAGGTTACAGTAATTTTGCTTAATCTGCCATCTGCGTATATAACAGTATCATGTGCATTGTACAGTTAAAAGTACATCTCTGACTATTTGGTGATTACCCTTTCCCCAGTCTGGCTTGTGTTGCTTTACCTGGAATTTCTGACCCTGTGGTCTGTTGATTAGTCTCGCCTGGTGCCTATGCCCAACAATCTACCCATGACCAAGTCTACTGATGCCAGCTCTGGTACATTCAGCCAAGGGCCCCAGAGTTTCTAAAACTTCTGGGAGCATCCCCTATGCTGATAAATGACTTTTTACTTTCAAAGCATTTCTCCAACTGCATTAATCCACTCTCCACTTTAATAGCAAGAGGATCTTCCGATTTCCAGTGCGGCATTATTAGCTTATGCGACAGGAATAGGGATCTAGTAACTGCCACTCTGATTCATTCCTCAAATTCCAACTCCTCCAGTACACAGTGTTTCGGATTCGTAGGCATAGAATCCTGAAATACCCTGCTTATGATATCCACCACACCTTTCCATTAGGGGTGGAGTTTCGGACACCTCCACAGTAGGTGGATCAGGTCTCCATGGTCTCTTTTGCATCTGGTACATGGTGGGGTGGGTTGGAGACCCATAATATACATTCTGTTGGGGGGTATAATATACTCTCAACAGGATATATAGTTGCGTTAATCTCTGTGATACAATTAAAGAACAGGTGGGTACTGCCTGCAGAACCTCTTCCCACTGATCCCCGTCCATCGGGCCTACATTTCCCTCCCACTTGGCCAGCATTCGCAGGGGGTGTTTACTTGGGGAGTTCTGCAGCAGCAGAGTGTAGCATTGTGATATAAATCCCTTGGTATTGGCAGCTCTTGCTATCAGACTAAACAATGGGGTTGGTGAAGGAGACCACTCCAAGGATCTACTCTGAGCCGTTACAGTGTGTTTTAATTGCATGTAGTAAAATCGCATGGATTGAGATAATCCAAATAGTTCCTGTAGGGTTTCAAATGGATGTAGTATCCCATTATGAAAAATCTCTCTAAGATAAACCACCCCATATCTCTTCCAAAGTGCTCCGTGCTGTAGTTTGGCTAATTTGGGGTATGTGTGATTGGACCAAATCGGGCTAAACTCCGTGTGCCCTATCACCACCTGCAGGTATTTAGTTTTGCTCCAAATTTTTTGAAAAAGATTGTAGGTTGGGTATAGTCTATGTGGTTTACTGAAGGCTAATGCCTCTAGGGCCACTGGTACTGATTCGCTCTTTACTGTATGTAGCATGACAAGGTGAGAAGAGCCACAAGCATTTCCTTCCCTCTCTGTACCTGTAGTCACGGTTCCTATCAATTGCTGCAACTGTGCGACAATGCAATAAAGCCAGGGGTTTGGCAGGGCCAACCCTCCTTCATCCTTAGGGCATTGTAGATGTTCAAGTTTAATCCTGAGGGGGGGGGGGCAGTTTATCCATATGAGCATTCGGAATAGGGAATTAACTATTCTAAATGTCTTTAGGGTCACTAGGATTGGTGAGTTGTGTAGCATATATAGTAACTGAGGCATGAGGATCATATTAATCAGGTTCACCCTACCGGCTACCGACAGAGTGAATTCCATGCCTTAATCCGATCCCTGAACTTTTGCAGCAGCGGGGATATGTTTAATCTCCCATAGTTGCGAACCTTAGGTGTCACCTGGACCCCCAAGTACCTGAATGAGGCAGTCAGAGGTACAGTATTAGTGATGGGGGCACCCCCCTTTCATCAATTAGCATCAGGGAGGATTTTGTCCAGTTAATCTGGAGCCCGGAGTACTTGCCGAATTCCACTATGGTAGACATAGCTTCCGTGAGGGAGCCATCCACTTCTCCATGTAGGTTCATAGTGTCATCTGCATATAGCATCAGTTTCTCCTGTTTGTCCCCATATCAGAAACCGGCAATACCCAGGTGGGCTCTTACTTTAATCGCTAGGGGTTCTATGGCTAATTCAAAAAGTAGGGGTGGAGGGCATGGCTAGCCGGCGCGAAAGATGGCCACTTAATCTCACAGCTCCTCAGTGAGGGAGAGCGACACAGCGTTTACAGCCTGCCAGAAACAGTGGACCCTGGCCATTTCTACCCCAGAGCCTCAGGACAAGCCAGCCTACGATGTCCCACAAAAGGATGGTGGATTACAAGCCCAAAAAGCTCACCACCTTCATGTTCCCACTGGAGGCCCAGGTCAGTGAATTCCATGATGGTGGTGGCCTCGTCGCACTGTGGGAGGCATATACAGATCTCCCAGATAAACATCAGGGAGAAATGGGAACATCAGCGCCCCCCCTGTCCCCCACCCAGGACACAGGGACAGATCCCCTCACTAACAGCCCAGCCAAGGTCCGGATGCGGATGGATGCACAGCTCCCACGGCCGCCCCAGGCGCTAATCACGGCCCAAGACTTCAATCCGCTTCAATCTAATCAGGCCCTGCACAGCTCCATGGCATCTTTCCCCACCTCAGGGCAGCCAGTCATGGACTGAAAGAAATGCTCATGTCACTACAATCATCTTTGATGACAGACCTCTCATCCCTGTTCCATAAAATCAACACTGATATGAATGAAATGGGTCAGAGGGTTAATACCATTGGAAAGGGCATGGCAGAATGTACAACCACTGTAAATTATTTGATTGACACATATGAAGAGGTGAAGGATGAACAGGATTGGGTCTGGGCCAAGCTGGCCAATTTAAAGGACCATTCCAGACGTAATAACGTGAAACTGAGGGGGGTCCCTGAGGCTACACCACCGGAAGAACTAAAAAAGTATGCTAAAGATCTTATACACACCATTCTACCAATGCTTCACCCAGAGACATTATTATAGAATAGCGAAGCCCTCCCACCTAGCAGCAACAGTGCCATGGGATGTACTCATGCGGGTACACTTCTTTCACATAGAAGAGAGATTGATATATGAAGCAAGAAATACATCGCCACTGCCTCACCCGTACAATGGGGTCCAGATATCATCAGACCTCTCCAAGTACATGCTTCAGCTCAGAAGGAACAAGAAACCCTATCACCAAAGGCCTCCACAGCCAGAAAATCCTGTACAAGTGGCAATATCCTGCGACCCTCCTCATCACAAAAAATAGCACCACTCACACTGTTGGTAAACTGCAGAAAGGAATGCATCTACTACATGAATGGGGCATCATCCTAGAGCCCCCAACAAATACAGCCCCTCCTCTACTGCAGCGCAAAACACAGCAACCTCGCAGCTACCAAGGAACCAAGAGACACCAGTCATGAATTACTTCCTGATCAAGTCAGGCTGACATCACCAATGAAAATTATCCCTCACTGTTCACTGTTCAATGTTGAATACTCAGTTTTTCTAAGTTACTAACTGTCCCCCTACAGCGGCCTAGCTGA
This sequence comes from Lithobates pipiens, assembly GCF_037356315.1. Lineage (NCBI taxonomy): Eukaryota > Metazoa > Chordata > Amphibia > Anura > Ranidae > Lithobates > Lithobates pipiens. Next base: position 71,564,448 of record NW_027507784.1, read on the forward strand.
ATTCAGCTTGTTTTTCGGTCTATTCACGCCGCATCTATTCCTGCACTGATCAATTTACACCTAACAGGAAAGTTTCCAGCGGTATATCTGTATTTTTATTTTTTTTACAGCTTTTCTGACTTGTCTTTTTCCACAGCTCCGTAGATACTCCCACCCAGTGGGCTCGCCATCTCTGGTTAAGTAAACCATCTCATTTCCCACTTCACATGCCACTGGAACCCAGCAATGTCAATTAACATTCTATCACTTAACGCCAAGGGACTAAACCATCCAGCTAAAAGACATTCCCTATGGCTCTCTGCGGAAAAACTCCATAGTGACATCATTTGTGTCCAAGAGACACACTTACTGCCCAAGTCAACAACCCTTTGTTCTAATAACAAATACCCATATCTATCATTCTACATATACGTCAAAGAAAAGAGGAGTCCTCATAGCTATTAAAAACAAGATATACTTCCACCTGATAAAGAAGATTTCTGATCCCCATGGTAGATTCTTAATTCTACTCTGCACCATTAACAACATCAAATATACTTTGCTAAATGTATATGCCCCCAACACCCAACAGATGACCTTCCTTCGGAAGACCATACGCATAGCACAAGAAGCCAAACAAGGCCACCTACTTGTATGTGGTGATTTTAACTTGGTAGTTGACATACATATGGGCACTACTTCTGCAGCAAAAAGGAAAGTCCCCTTGAAGGAATTCCTCATATCACAAGAGCTATTTGATGTCTGGAGATAACATCACGGGTCAGAAAAAGACAACACATATTTCTCTCCACACCATAAATACTAATCGAAAATAGATATTTTTCTTACGGATAAATGGTTATTACAAAATCTCAGAGCATCTGTAATCCACACCATGACGTGGTCAGACCACGCACCAATCACAATCTCTATCACTGACACTGAACGCCAGCGTAACGCATTTTTCTGGCGAGCTAACAATTACACATTGCAACATCCAACTAGACATGTGCACACTGAAATATTTCATTTCGGAATTTCGTTTTCATCCAAAAAATAAATTTATTTAGTTACTCCCGAAATTAGTTTTTATTTATTTTGTTTTTCGTTAAAAATTGCATTCATCCGAAAAATCCAAATTAATTAAGGTTGAATCTGTCATTGAAGGCTTATGGTGTCTGTGGAATGTTCAAAGAAGATTCGACAGAGCAGCTAAACTGTATGACTCCGTATAGTTTAGCTGCTGTCGACAGACACCATAAGCCAAACGTTTGTATGTTTTTCGCTGCTTTGTCGAATCTTTGTCGTTCATGTTGAATGTATTTAGTTCAAACAGAAAATGAACTGTAGCTTGCTTCACTATTGTTCTGCTGCTGTGCTTATGCTTAATTGCTAAATAATTTAGGTTCTCTGACAAACGGACCAGCTACGATTGACTGTCTTCTGAAATGATTCAGTGTGTGTCTCTCTCTCTGCTGGCAATCGTAAGTGAAAGTAATTTGGCTGTACGTGTTTACTTAGTTCTAGCTATTTTACTGCTCCTCCTCTTTGGTTACAATCAGCCAATAACATTCATTATCATCATTATTTTTATTTTACTTCCCACACCAAATTCCAGCAGCAATCTTTTTTCTCTATGTCAAACTTTTTCTCTCTATGTCAAATCTTTTCTCTCTATGTAGAATAATCCTGGACTAATAGAGTTAAGGTTAGGCACATTCGACCACAGGTTCGATAGACACAGATTGTTATTGTCAGCATCATGTCGAATCTCCTATCTATATCGAACTGTTGGATCTTTCGTTTTTCGGATTCTGCACTTTCGTTATCGTTTGTTAAAACGATAATGAAAATACCTGAAATTCGGACGAAAATGCATTCGGACAAAAACGAATGCACAGGTCTACATGCAACCCACTCCCAAGAAATTAAAGAACATCTAAAAGAATATATTGACCTTAACAATGGATCGGCGGGGGACCCCACCATGGTATGGAATGCACATAAAGCTGTCATCCAAGGTATCATAATGAAACTAAGCCACCTTTGTAAAAAGAAGAGCATGGAGCGTGTTGTCAATCTGACCTCCCTAATCGCCCAAGTTGAGACCCTACATAAAACCGATCCAAATCCAACAAGAATGACCCAACTACTATCACTACGACAGGAGTTGAGGACACTACTCCTCAACTCCTTCGAACAAGTGCAGCGAAAAATTAGAGCCACATCCTACTATACCTCTAATAAAGTGAGGAAAAAGATGGCACAGCACCTGAAAGGGAGAAGGACCAAGACTAAGATAACACATCTAACTCATCCTCACACTAAACAGAAATTGACTGATCCTCAGGACATAGCCAATGCTTTTAGTGACTATTATAGTGATATTTGTAATATCAACAGAGACTCATCCACACAACAACCCTCCCATGAAGACATTGACGCATTCCTGCAACAAATTACACTCCCCAAACTTTCAGATGCACAATTGACCTTTCTGAATGAACCCTTCACTGAGCAGGAAATTCTTGCAACAATACAATCACTTCCACCTGGGAAGGCCCCAGGACTGAAACGTCAACTTTGCGGGACCCGCGCTCCCGCACGGGTGTGCACCCCTGCTAGGCGGCAAATTCAACGAGATGTCCCCACACCTGCCAGGGCGAATCTTTTCAATGGATTTGTGCACATGATCATGTCCTGGGTAAGGCAACATGTAGGGGACACCACCATACATGTTATGTATATCATGTTTTATTTCTTTAATATTTAGTGATGTTATGATTAATGTTTTCTCTCTTTCAGTTGTAGTATGATACTGATATCTTCTCTTTAACACTATATATAAAAAAGCTCCTGAAGAAGCATTGACTTTTTCAGTGAAACATGTTGAGCATCTAATACACAGATGTTATATGGTTAATTGGTAATGACAACTTTTCCAGTGTTACCTCATCTGTGAATCTATAGAGCTACATATAAAAGGACACAACTGTTATGTTCCCCTTTTTTTAAAGATGTGTATGTTTTAATGTGTTGTTGTAAGTGCTTTACATTTGTATACATTCAGACCAGTCTTTGCCCTTGAGGGGCTTACAATCTAAGGTCCCCACCTCACATGCAGGCATGCACATACTAGGGGCAGTTTAGACAGGAGCCAACTAAATGACCAGCATGTCTTTGTAGTGTGGGAGAAAACCCAAACACACAGAGCATGCAAACTTCATGCAGATATAAGCCTTACTGCGGTTCAAACCGGGAACCCTAGGGCTCTAGAAGGGACTTCTTTCCTTAACACTTATTTTCTAGACTAGACCTCATTTGGAAAATAGACTTTACGAAATGCTGCACAAGGAAGAATGGTGTGATTACCTAGCCTGAGAACCAGGGACATGTTTAGGGACAACAGGACCAGAAACTTTCCCTGGAAATCAATGACTGTTGGCACCTATGAAAAGACTCCCTCCTTTAACTGTCGTAAACAGCTGCACTGAATGCCTTTACTGTCATCAAATAGAGTCACACATGAAAAGGAAAAAAAAAATGGTCTTAGGCGATTAAGACTCTCTGTTTATAACTTGCCTTTATTCTTTATTTAGCCATCCACAATCTCACTATATTCACCATATTTTATGATAAACATGTTGAGTCAAAGGAACATTAATGAAGCAATTCCCCAAATAAAACAGACCATCATATCTGAATTGCAGCAGAGAGAAAGTGGGGTCTTTGTAGTTTAATCAAGATCACAAGACTTGTTTTGAGCCTTCTGTCATCTCCAATTTTACGGCACTTCATTTCAGAGTGGGACAACGAGGGTCACATGCAATTAAAACACAGGCAAGATTCGTCTTGTGAAATCTCAACATAAAAAAAAGTAATGCGTTACTTCATTTTAACTTTTCCACTGAACTCAGCGAAAGTCACTAATTACTTCCCACTCCTTGTCACCTTTTCGATAGGCGCACAATTTTTTCTTTCTTTTTCCTCTGCGCTAATACAGAGAAGTTTTGCATTTTCATATCAAACATACAGCCCGGATAACAAAATGAATCTGGAAGAGATTGAGGGTTTTTTAGAAATACATTTTAAATACATCTAAGCCCCTTCTTAAATTAAGACTCTATTGGATGAAAAGATACAAAAAGCCATTAATCTGCTTAACCAGGGCAGGTAGCAGTTCAGATCTGAGGACAGCTAGTAAATGAAGAGAGTTTAAGGCGATACTGGGAAAAAATGACTTAAATGTTATCAGTTAGAGAGAAAGCCTAAGCATCAGTTTAAACATTATTGTCTACCTATGTGACAGGCTACGCAGTGATTGGTAAATTGCAAAGACCCTTATTAACCTTATTGGTAAGGAGATTAAAGGTTCCTTGAATGCACAAAATAGACTGTTAGATTCCGTCTTGACGTCTCAGATATTTTGTAACAAAAACCATTCATGGTTCATGTGCTGAACTTCTCAACAAGTATTCTGCAGAATTAAAGGATACGTGGGGTTTTAAAACACGCTGTTTTTCTCACCGCAACAAACATTTTGTGGTGTGCACAGAGGAAGGCAATGTTCAGTAAAGCTCTTCTATAATCCATTATTGGGCAGCAAAAAGTAGAGATTCAAAATCTTCCATTGAATTGTTTGCAAAATTTCGACTCTCAATTAGAACCCCCCATTTATAGAAAAATACATAAATATCTGAAACAGTGTACCTATACAACTACACTCTATTACCTCCATGCTGCCTCTCCTTCTCCTTTAGCCCTTTCATTTTTAAAATGTATGTCTGGGGTCAGCTCACAATAACGGCATGCAGCTTATCTCATGCATGCACCATATAGCAGCTCATTCTTCTGTTTAAAAAGGGCCTTCCCCCAAGATCTTGTGAGATGAATGTAATGTTGTATGATGCATGCGCGAGATAATCCACATAGCGCCATGCGCTACATCACAAGTATGTGCAGTACAACAATACTACACGATCTAATGAGATCTCGCAGATTAGGTACGAGATCTCCCTGAAGGAAGACACTGATGATGCTGCCTTCACAGGGGGCATCAATGTGTCCGGGGCTATGTCATTAGTGCCTTCAGGAAAACCAAGTGGACACAAGAAAGGTAAAGAAATCAAAAAAACTTAAAAAGAAACAATGTTAGAGGATTTTACATCTGCATGCAGAGTTACATGCACTGATGTGAATTTTAATTAAAAGGCAGAGAGGCCCGCTTCAAGCATGGGACATAAAAAAAACAGCGTCCCCCTCCACCCTCCCGGGAATTCTAGCTAGAGCTGTGCTATCAAAAAAGTTTGTATTCAATTATACAGCTCTATCTTTGACTCACAGGGGAGGGAGTGTCAAACTTCTGCAGGGAGACCGTAGCTTAAAAACAAAGCAAGGTCCTCTATGCAGCTAAATGCCGGGAGAGAGAAATTGAGGCTAGAGATGGGGCTATATTAAACAACTAAAGCCCCATACACACTATCAGTTTTTCTGCTGAGTTTTTCCTTCAGATTTACAAAACCATGTAGTATGAGGTCAAACCTTAGGAGTTTCAATGTGTATGCAATCAGCCAGGCCCTTGTACTACATGGTTTTGGTAAACCTGAAGGAAAAACTCAGCAGAAAAACTGATAGTGTGTATGGGGCTTAAGATGTCCATCTCTGATGTGTCTTGTTGCGGCCCCTCTCATTGACATCAATACATCTGCACCACAGTGAAAGACAAGCATCCACATTATAAGGAAGGTATGTAGGCACTGGTAGCAGCTTTGAAGAACAGGGGGCTGGGATGCACCAACTGTGGAAGGACCATGGATTAAGCACAGTATTGCTCAATGTTAGAATATTTATTTTTAAAAAGACAGCTAGAGGTTGATGAGGACCAGTGGAGGGAGTAAATATTGTTTTTTTTAAGTATGCTAAAAAGAAATGTTGCAGTAATCCACTGAATCTTGCAGCTCCCATTGTGCTAAACTGAGCTTCTGGTGTGTCTCTACCCTTTAAAGAAGGACGGGGCTGCTCCAAGGCATTTTTGTCCTAGCTTATCCATTGCTATATATGCTCCAGCATGTAGGCTCTCATGGGCCAAAATTTGGCTAGGTATTCTCAGTCAGGGTTCAATTGAACCCTAGGGTTCCTCCAGAGTTTACTAGGGGTTCTTAGAGCTGAATGACCCCTAATCTGATTATGCCTGCAACATTCTGGGGACAATGCCACATGGCGGTGTCAGCTACATGAATCCAAGGGTCTTTTTATCTGTCTGGCATTTTGATCACCAATGTAAGGAGCACAAAAAGCCACAAAAATTAGGGCCATTTTTTCCCAATAACCACTAATGAATTGGTTTTTGCAGGGGGTCCTCAAGACTGGAACATAATTTCAAGGGTTCTCTTGTGATAAAAAGGTTGATAAAGGCTGGTTTAGACAAATCAGAGTGAACTTTATGAGGTAGAGCGGCTTCCACGTATATTAGCAAACGTTGTGCAATTAAAACCGCTGTTTTTAATGCAAACTGTAATGCCGCGTACTCACGATCCGAATTCTCGTCGGAAAAAGCTCTGATGGTTTTCCCGACGGAATTCCGATGGAATTCGGCTCAAGCTGTCTTGCCTATACACGGTCACATCAAATTCCGATCATTTATAACGTGGTGACGTACAACACGTATGATGTGACTAGAAAAAGGAAGTTCAGTAGCCAGTAGCCAATAGCTTCTGTCTCGTAGCTGAATCTGAGAATGCGTGATTTTTGGTGTGTCAGAATTGCATACACACGATCGGAATTACCGATAAAAAGTTTTTCCGTCGGGAAAATTGAGAACATGCTATCAATTTCTGGCTGGCGGAAATTCGGACAGCTAAATTCCGATGGAGCGTACACACGGTCGCATTTTCCGATGAAAAGCTCTAATCTGTCTTTTTCTGGCCAGAATTCCGATCATGTGTACGTGGCATTAGTGTATTTTTTTTTATACAGAAACAAAAAACTGCGCCAACCCTACAGTAAAAAATGTCAAAAAGTAATAACAAAATAAATAGGCATTAACCTTAAATGATTATAACAATGGAAAAACACCTTAAGTGCATAAAGAACACAGCAATGTGTAAAGTAAAAAAACATAAATAAAAGTCCATTCAAGGGAAGTTCCTATGTGGATCCAAATAAGCGTTTGTGACACCACGGTGATTAGAAACGATCCAAAAGCTCATAAAAGTGCCCGTCACCGTACAATGAATGTGCTTACCAGAAAATAAGCAATTTGGGCGTTGGTATATAATCGATGGGTCCCATCAAAAGATATCCTCCTTTTTAGTGGGTCAAATCTCCATCTCCCAATAGTGCCCTCCAGATATTAATATGCTTCGTGGAGCTCAGTAATTCCCGAAAAAGAAAGGGGCTAACATGGCATGATATCGTTCGAACAATTTATTAAAGAAAAAGGTAGCACACTTACATGTGGATGAGTAAAATACAGCTTGTATAAACAGTAATAAGAAACCGGCCGGTAAAACAGGAGCCCGTCCTCCTCTCAAACAGCGTGGTGGCGTCACTGCGTGCCCTCCCAGACGCGTTTCGTCACACCTGACGTTGTCAATGGGGAACGTTCCCCATTGACAACGTCAGGTGTGACGAAACGCGTCTGGGAGGGCACGCAGTGACGCCACCACGCTGTTTGAGAGGAGGACGGGCTCCTGTTTTACCGGCCGGTTTCTTATTACTGTTTATACAAGCTGTATTTTACTCATCCACATGTAAGTGTGCTACCTTTTTCTTTAATAAATTGTTCGAACGATATCATGCCATGTTAGCCCCTTTCTTTTTCGGGAATTACTGAGCTCCACGAAGCATATTAATATCTGGAGGGCACTATTGGGAGATGGAGATTTGACCCACTAAAAAGGAGGATATCTTTTGATGGGACCCATCGATTATATACCAACGCCCAAATTGCTTATTTTCTGGTAAGCACATTCATTGTACGGTGACGGGCACTTTTATGAGCTTTTGGATCGTTTCTAATCACCGTGGTGTCACAAACGCTTATTTGGATCCACATAGGAACTTCCCTTGAATGGACTTTTATTTATGTTTTTTTACTTTACACATTGCTGTGTTCTTTATGCACTTAAGGTGTTTTTCCATTGTTATAATCATTTAAGGTTAATGCCTATTTATTTTGTTATTACTTTTTGACATTTTTTACTGTAGGGTTGGCGCAGTTTTTTGTTTCTGTATATTTGTTGGGTGTTGTATCACATCTATTGCTGCTGCCTGTTTCACATTTAGTATATTTGTTTTCGTGTTTTTTTCCTAGCGCGGAATAATTTTTTCCATTTGCACTGTTCTGATATTTTTTTTTATGCTGGCTAGTTTACAAGTGTTCTTAAAAATATATTTTGCTTTGTTTTCTCTTTAAGCATATCCAGTGCACCTGGTAAATAAATAATTTGACTTTTTTAAGTTTTTCTTTTTGAGAGCTCACCTTATCAATGCACTTTTTTATTTTCACAAGCCAATTATGCAAGTAACCAAGGCTTATTTTTGATACCTGTCCAAAAGAGTTATATCTGCAGCAATTTCTCTCCCTTGCTGCTAATTAACCTTACAGTATGCAGGAAACAGTCTATTTAATACCTGCATTCTTTCTGTAATGCCAAGTAAAGTGAAATCTACTGTGAAATCTAGTTAGCGTTTGCTTTTTTTTAAGTCATTTTGAAGTTTCCACTTGTGCTGACTGTGACCTTAGAACTGATAGCTTGAAAAAATGTTAAGCCTGCATCCTTTTTGCATTTCAAATACATCATTTTCACCCCGGCGATTGTTCTCACCTGGACTTTCTGGCAGATAGATATGTATTAAGTGGCGTTGGAAGACCAAGCACATTTTCAAAAGGATTTTCGACAGCAGCTTCAAAGCAAAGTTCTTAAAGGAATCGGGAAAATAATAAACTGTATTTCACGGTACTGTACTATGAACTTTTAGGTGCTGGAATCTTTGTCCTGATGTGTATTTTCAAGTTAGGAGCTGAGTTTATATTTGTATGGTTTAAAAGGTACTCTCCTATAAAATTCCCACATTTAGCATGGACATTCACTGAGTATAGAGCAACTGTTAAGAATTTTGTTTTTGTACCCGAAGTGTCCTGAGCAGTACACCAAGCATACTTGCTGTTTAAATATTTCTGGACACTGATAAGCTACTTTAATTTAAAAAACACAGAATTCTGAATCTGTGATTCTGCAAACCACAGACTCCCAACTCCATCCAACAAAAACCTCTCTGCCACCTAAACCTTTCAGCAACTATAACCAAATGCCCATATTGAGCAATAGATCTTGTATATATGGGTGCCAGTAGGTCATGTTGGAAATATAGCCAGCTGCTGTTGAGCGATGCTGGAAAATCTTTTCTGGCTATGACTTAGAGGGTGGACTCCAACTATGTTCCACCTTGGGCATTTTGATTGGCACAACTGTAATGGGTACCTAGTGAAAAATGGTGCAAAAAAACGACTTCGCTCACAAAATGCAAAGTTCATAAATTGGAGATTAAGTCAAGGAGCATGCTGCCATTGTGCTCCATAGTAAAGTGGTAAATGGTGCTTGGGACCATTTAATAAGCCCTTGAGTGAATCAAGTATGGCAGGGAAACAAGCTAACTTTTCTTGTCAAATCTTTCATTAATTATCTGGTTTTGCTGACACTTATGGCTCCCTCGCATTGATTTGCTCATCCCCTAATCTCCAACTGAAGCCAATGATAGTGTCTGCTCACCTCCCTCGCCATTAAATTCATTCATTGCATTTCTTCATCTGATAACCATTTAGAGCAGCTTTTTTCAACCAAGGTGCCTTGGGGGTTCTTCAGGGGTGCCTTGGCAAAATGCCTAAAAATTTACCAAAAATGTATACAAACCAGCATGTGGATCAAGCCAGCATTTTAGTTACACAAAGCCATAGGTTTTTATTGTGCACCATTTCAATCTTTTAGCCACCAACATCCTAACAACCAGTGATGCCATCAGTCCCGTGGCCCTGGACGACGTCATCTGTGATGAAACGATGTAGGGAGGAGCGGTGTGCTGACGTCACCACCAACGAACGCGAGGTCCCGGAAGGAACGGGCTGCTTATCGAGTGCCGGCCGGCTCGATTTATGATACATGCTATTGTTTTTTTCTAGATATGTAAGTGCAATTCTTTTATTTTATTTAATAAATGTACTGAATTACACTGTGGAAGTCCTTTCACATGTATAATATGGGGAACCACTGACCACAAGTACATCAGAAATACCAGGAATGGACGAGTGAGGATATCCTGTTGGTGGGAGACCCTGGTCGGGTTATATAGCCACAGGCGTATTTGATCTCCTTTAAAAAGAGATCAATCCAGCTGGTAAGTGGCAGTTATTTCTCAGGTGGAGGAACCTTTATATCACTAACCATCACTATTCCTTGGGTGTATAACGTTTGAAGTCACCTTTGATCAGTGAATGAGGATCTTCTTTTATGAACTTATGTTGGAAGTGTCGCTTAATTACTAATCTTTTCTTCATCCCAAACACTACAGTGTGGACTGTTCTAGTAGGGTTTGTCATCATTCCAATTATTGTAATTTTCGTGTACATAATTGGATATTTGCATATAGTTATATGCTGTCAGTGTTGGTACATCAATTATTGCATAGTTCACAAAGGACTATATAGCCGTCACTATTTACAGCAGGACTATATACATTATTATATGTTAATTTCACTTTTTTTTCACAGTGCAGCTTATTTTTTAATTAAAGTGGAAATAAACCCATCGATTTAAACAGTTAAAAAAAAAAGGCATGCCGGGAATGCTAACTGCACATTGGCTGTGCTCTCAGCCAAACTATCAAACCATCCGATGGCTGGTGTCATAACGAATCACATGTGCAGCACCATAGCAGTTAAAGATTAAACAGAGGCAAAGATGGCAGCTTCCTTGGCTGAAAACGATAGGGGAGTTTACTTCCACTTTAATGTCATCAGTGTTGATAAGAAAAGTGTTGACCGCCTGCCCAGCATCCTTGTTTGCCCCTTTCCATCAACACTGGGGTCACATTAACTGAGTGATGGAGAGACACTGGAATACTAGACGGTACCAGTGTGCAAAACTGTATTTGCTTTGTAAGAATAAATCACCTCTAATGTTGGGTGTCCTACGTGTGTCGATGCTGCCGCATTGTGTAAAACTATCAGAAAAATTTTGTACATTTTAGAATGGGGTGCCTTGTGACTGTCCATACTTTTAAAGGGTGCTCTGACTGAAAAAAGATTGAGAAACACTGATTTAGAGGCAAGTACCAACCGACAAACATTGAATTACACTAGTATCCCTTTAGACATCTTTAGACATACAGCACCTTGTCAAATATCCTACCAAAGATGAAATTCTTGTAGCTGACTTTGCCAGATATGTCGGGTATCGCAGCTCCGGATGTGATTGGCCAGAGCCGCGATGACATCACTCCTGTGCGTGGGAGCCGTCAGGAATGGCACAGTACAACTGAAGCAACGGCACGTACCTGCCATTGCTTCAGTTTGCTTAAGTGCGCATGTGCAGATGATGTCGGCACATGCAAATACAGGGATATCTCCTAAACTGTGCAGGTTTAGGAGATATCCAGTGTAGCTACATGCAAGCCTAATTATAGGCTTGCCTGTAGTTTAAAGTGGGTGTAAAGGGTTTGCAACCACTTTAAGGGCCATGTCCATTATGCCCTGCACTCATAGTATGTCCTCTGGGTTGAATAACACTGGACATCATTTATTCTGGAAGTCAGAGGACATCTTGTGGCAGAGAGAAGGTACTGCGGAGAACAGTGTCAAACATTAGGTGTATATTATAGCCAGAGGCGTTTTTTATTTCAAACAGTGGCTGGGGGACCTTTTTCAAAATTGCCCAGACTTGAGCTTTAAAATTATACAACTTTTCTATTTATCACTCAATCAAGGTGTGTAAAATAAACTAAGAAGGGACTGTAATTCAATTAACTCTTTCAATGGGAAGGGCAATTCAGAGATGTGCTTCACTCTTACTGCAATATCCTTAATTACACTACACATATTAGGAAGCCAATGACAAGAATTAGCCACACGTAATTAGCTTTAATAATGGCACAATTAGACAGGGAAATATGAGAAACATATCACAGCTGAAATAAGCGTTATGTTTGTCTTTGTATAAAGGTGGAATTAAGGGCCATTTTTTGGAAATGTTTTTCTCAAGTTTCACTATCAAAAGCTGGCAATAAAGACATGTTTTTAGATTACCGATTGCAAGTTAATGTTTGAAGGCTGTACTTGCAGTTTTTTAAAGACCAAGATAAAGAGAAGCTTTAATGTTTTTTTGGTCAATTTTATTTTAATGGGTTTGAATGTTTACAAGCTTATAGATTGGCTGTGTATACATTTATTTTTTTATTTTTGTGTGAAAAAAAAAAATATTTTACAAATAAACATTTAAAATGGGATTTTAAATGTTGAAGCTGTGCCCAAAAAACTAAGCGTAGAACAAAGGACTAGTCACTAGCATTGCCTACAGCTGATCTTTTTCTCATTACTGACTTACCAGGCCTTGTTCTGCATTGTATCTCTCCGTGGAGGCATCCATTTTGGTAGATGAGCAGGATATTCCATGTCAGAGATGCCCCTTATGACCAAAGCACAATAGCAACAAACCCAAGCGACTAGCAGTGACTTTGATGATCTCACACTGCAGATATACAGTACATCTATGAGGCACAGGGGTGCATAGGTACAGGATGTTCACTTCTACTTTTGAGGGGGAATTCAAGAAAAAATCTATTTCTGGGTGCTGCTTAACACATATGTACGTTCCCTATACCATATATATTTTTTATAGTTTAGATCCACTTTAATGCAGGATGCTTCAATTACAATTTGTTTGTAGACCATACTAGGTTCTTTATCAAAAAAGCCCATCACTCTAGTTGCCTGTCTATTGCTCTCGCCCGGTTAAGAAATAGAAGTATGAATTTATTTTCTCCAACTTATTCATAAAGCATTCCGCTTCAAAAGCCTTACTGAATTGATATTAATACTATAGTGCATTACCTTAGTACACTATTCGTCCATGTTTCAAGACTAAACATAGTGATATCTCAAAATCAGATATTATTTCGCTACCCAAAGCTTTTGAAACATTAAAAGGAACTTATATTATTATTATAGTTTCTATTTTGTAATTGTATTATATCTTATTTTACTTTCTGTTTGATTATATTATTTTGTAATTTATTGCAAAATAATTAAAATTACTTAAAAAAAAAGAAACACTTGATTTTCCCCATAACCCATTTTAATGTGCATCTCTTTAATACATATGATATTGAAATTTTAAGTTTGGTAGAGTTTTTATATTAAAGATTTCAACTACGATCCGAAAAAGACTATTTTTTTAATCTGCTATTTGATTTTTTTTCGTATTCTTATCAACTGTGAAATAATGAAAGTCTAAAGTAATTAAACTTTTGTTGAAATTTCCAGAATATTTTATTGAATGTTGTACTCATAAAGGAACCACTTGGGGGGCATATAAATGTTCTGTGTATAGAAAACATTGCTTCTTAATTACAATTCAAGCTACTGTATATTTTCTGAACATTGTCTTGAGTTTAGCTAATAAGAAAAAATAGGAAACATAACCAAATGAATTCAAGCACAAAAACATAATGCAAGGTTCAAAAAAATGACAAAACATTTACAAACTATAATATGTATGTCATCTCATTTATTTTATTTTTAAAGATGTACTTATACACAAAGATGAAATATACAACATCTGTACATCTGTTAAATGGAACTCCGGTCAAAAAGAAAAAAAAAAAAAACGTTTCCAATCCACCTAGCCACTCTACATTAACAAAAAAAAAAAGCTTTGTAGACTGAGAATAATTTACCTGAGTGCACTTACACATGACTCTGCAGCACCAGGTTAGTGACTCATAGCTGTTCTCCAACTGATATTGTTGCTGCCCCTCATGTTATACCATCATGATGCATTCCCCTTTAAAGTGTCACTAAAACCACATCATTAAAAACTATGAATACATTGTATTCAGTGCTGTTTATACTCGCTCAGTCACTATGAGATACATTTTTTGAACACAAAAAACCTGGTTGATCCTGCTGCTCTCTATCCCCCTCCTGTCTATGTCCCCAATTCAGCTGGGATTTTGCAGTTGTAGCGGCAACTCTGCACATGCTCAGTTTTCAGTGAGTTTCTATGCTGAGCATTTCCTCCCTATCACATCTGAGCAGCCCATATGACTATGGAGTCACACATGTGGGCGTATACACAGTGGTAAATGACAGCCCACTCCCTTCCTCCTCCTCCATGCCCACTAATCAGCTAAACACAATGGGGGCGGGATATTACATGTAGATTAATAGTGGATTCACCTCCCTCTTATTCTGAGACACAGCCTGTGACTGGCGGAAATCCACCCACACCATGTTTCCACAAAATAGTAAAGATTTGATTTCAAATATATATGTGTATGACAATTTAAAACAGATTATTGATATTAATTATTTATTCTACTCTGTATCCCAAAGGCTGTTTTTTTATTTATTTTGAACATGTGACCAGCAGCAGAGGATTAGAAGCTCCTCCTGCTTATGTTTCCCTGCAGGCAGGCTGGGAGAGATCTTGGTCATATGACAGCTGTATATCGATACATACAGAAATATAAGCAGTAATGTAAATTAAACAATGTGTGTTTAGTGTCACTCTAGGACTAAAAGACCTTCTGAGGACTTCATTAGGACCATTTTATGGACATTTATGACAGCCAATGGACAGCAACCTTGGCATACACTGCAAATAGGACTCTTCTACGTTATAGACTAGAAGAAAAAAAGTATCCCAGCTGTCAAGTGACCGTGGTTTCGGGGAAAAAATCTGAACTTCTTGAAAACACAAAAACTAGAGATTAGCTGGAGGTGGATGGAATTTGAAGGGAATGTGTGTGTGTGTGTGTATGTATATATATATATATATATATATATATATATATATATATATATATATATATATATATATATATTTTTTTTTTTTTTCTCTAAGACCAGGATTGAGCTTTAAGTGCAACATTTAGCAGAAAATTTCTTCAAATTTAGTTATCATAAGTTCTACAATTTGGTTTTGATAGACCATGCAGACGGCCATGCTTCCTGTTTCGTTTTCTGGTCTCAGAAGAGTTGGCCCGAACACAATTCCCAAACTCTGCGTGGACATAAGGTTTGTAGATGCGTTGATAACAATCCTGTAAGAAAACAACATTTAGTAAACATTTCAGAAAAAATGTAAGCTCAACAACTTGGGGAACAAAAGATTAAAATTACCCTGTTGTTACGATAATCAAACTCAGTAAGAGGCATTCTGTAAATGAATTTACTGAACATTTACCTGTCCTGCAGGCAGTAAGAGAAATATTTGTTCTTTTTTAGAGATACCTAAATGGGTCTCAAATGGAGTTGTATTTGCTCTTCAGTTCTCGGATCTGTTATAGCCATTATCAGAGATTTCTTTTTTACAATTATTATATATATAATAGAAAATTGAATAGGAGATGCTTGAACACATAATAGGAGACAGGAAACTCCCAGATGGACAGAAGCACAGTTAGGAATTATAGCAATGAGATCTACTATGTCCAAGACATACAGCGTATGGAGCTAGGGGCTAATTCAGCCCACCATGCACCCCCTATAGCTAAACTATCACCGTGGGTGGACTGGCCCTTTATTTGTAAAATACAATTTCTTGATCACACAACGGAGTTATATATGTTCAATGACACAAACGAATTTAATCCATTTAAAGGAAAACTCTAATCATGTCACAAAACATCTGGAGATGATGAGAAAATTGACTGGAAAGAATTTGGATCTGATCAAAACATAAAAAAATTCAAAAGACCATAATTAACTGTGAATAAAAAAATATGGTCTACAGTGTCCATCCACAGTGATAAAACAAACTTTCGTTTATACCTTTGTGGTGCTTTCCCTCCCTTCCTGTCATGCCTTGTGAAGAGATTTTAGCCAATGGCATTTCAGCAGCCTCATTACCATAATAATTAGGGATGAGTGGAGTATTTTCGGCAAAATTGATTTTGCCGTGAAATTGCCGATTTTGCCTGCGGCAAAATTTCACCGAAGCGGAAACTCTCAATTTTGTTCATTGAGCTACTTAGGTGAAATTTGCTTGAAAAAAAAAATTCTACTTCTTTATTTAGAGTATGTGATTTTTTTGGGTGCATTTAGGATATTTTTTATATTTTTTGTACATATTTGATTGTTATTTGTATACTGCTGATTTTTATTTTTCATTTTACTATTTTACAATTTTTTCACTTTCTTTTTTCTTTCTGTGTAAAAAAAAAAAAAAAAAATGGGGCTTATGAGGAGCCATTTTTAGCTTAAGGATGGGTCCACAACAGTGCTCACTAGTCCACGTTCCCACAAAGTACACAACATCTGCTGCACGTTTGAGCAGGTTAAATACAAACAGATCAAGCTGTGGGAGAGCTACAAGTCAAAACTGCTGCTGTATGGTTCATGGATAATATAAATCCAAAACTGTATAATTTCTGCTTGGTGATTATGCACAATTCTAGCAGGGCTGCATCAGTCAGAAAAGTGGGCCATGTTATTGACTTATAGTCCTACTCTGCAAGTCTCTAATATGGAGGCTTCTGTGTTTTTCTGTGTGGGCTTTGAGCTTTTGTAGGCACAAGAAAGTGTAGGATAAGAGGGCCATGTAGGTAATAAGTCCCGACTACAAATCTGGAAAGAATGGAGGAACAATGCTGTTCATTGTTTATTACATTTATTTCTTACTTAGTTAAATAATCATAAGCACGTTAGTGAAATTCTTCACTTGTGGAAATGTAAACATTTCTATTGCTTTTTCCTATTTGATATATTTTAGATAGATGGGATTTTACTAGGAATGTTACAGGATCTTTGCTGCAAAGGGCAGTGTTTTGGAGCTCCAAGGACAAATCACAAAATGCTTTCCCCAATTGACTATCTGCTGCCCAATTGCCCAATTGATTTGGCTATTGAAGTGAATTTTTAATCTGCACTCTTTTATTGTGGTGTGAATACCTATCTGCTATTTTCATATTTGGATGCACCATATCTTCAAAAAGTACGATTTCCCATAGTCTGTAGGGAGCGGCACATTTTCAAAGCCCTCCATCAACCTACGGGGTTGGCTCTGCTGATCAACCACGTTCAAGTGAGAAGCAGGGGAAAACTTCAGGGAGACATAACCTTCACTTGCCTTGATGGACATAGTCATTGGGGCAGGTTCTTTTACTTGTCTGGTTGTTGGCCAGTTTGCACCTGCCTGTCATCATCAGAAGAGATCATTGCAGCTATCATCTCCTGTGTATGCACTGCTTACCAAGGAATGTACTCTTCTACCTCAGCTTAAAGGTCAACAACCGACAGTACCCAAATAAAAAAGGCAGTTGTTAAAGGTGTAAAATGTATCCCCCCCTCCTCTGTTCGAGTCTCTCCTAGTGGGTCTGTGCATTGGTCATTGTCTTAGGTTGCTGGGGTAATTGTGGCCTTTCTGGCAAGGTCACTTTGGGAATCTTGGCATTCCATAGTGACTGTAGAGTGTGACAA
Source organism: Lithobates pipiens (assembly GCF_037356315.1). Lineage (NCBI taxonomy): Eukaryota > Metazoa > Chordata > Amphibia > Anura > Ranidae > Lithobates > Lithobates pipiens. Next base: position 71,582,122 of record NW_027507784.1, read on the forward strand.
TCATATAATGCATCATTGTCCAATAGAGCTTTGCTCTAAAAAGAATGAAGAGGAGCTCCAGCCTAGATCAAAGATGTCCATAGCTGTAGACCCAAGTTAAACATAGAGTTCTTGGAAGGATTTGCCCTTACAGTCCTTTTCAACAATGTGCTAGTTTCTTATTCTATTTAAACTTGAAAACTATTTGGATGGACTTTTATCTGTCAATAAGAGGAACTTAGGGAAGTTAAAAATGCAGATATTATGTAGGTTTACTGGCAGAGTCTGTGCTGGCTGGAGTTTCCTTGAAAGTATTTTGGCTTGGAAAATCTAATTTTTGACAATTTTCTTTTTCAGAAAATGGCTAAATCAATTTGATATTTTCTTGAATGGCTACATCCGAATAACCACAATCAGAAGATACTCAGTCCTTTCCTAAAATAAAGCATTGTTTCACGAGATGTACAAGCAACTAATCATTATTCCATTTTAGGCCGCATAACTGGCTCACTGCATAGTTAATTTTAGGCAGAACTGATGTTTTTCTTATGAGCAAAAAATAGTCTTTGTTAGATAAAAGAAATTAAATGAATTGGATCCTCAATAGAACACGTTTTAGATGTTTTAACTAAACTGAAGAATAAGCAAGAAGTTGGTGCCACAATAATGATGGCTATGCTATTAAGGTTAGGCCAGCTATGGCACCAAAAAAACATGTCAGAAACCTGTCCTTTGCTACTGTGGCAGGGTGCCAATAGCAGTTAATGTCATGCCTCAGGGGGTTTTTTTGCCAAAAATACTGACTTCTAAGTTCAGAGATTTATCCTGTGTTTTGGTTTTGCCATTTGTTGGGCCCTGCTATGGCATTTCATGCAGAACTGTACAAATTACTAAAAGAACTGTGCTGTGATTACGCCAAAACTAACAATATCTAACAACTAATATGGCCAGCTGCTAATAAAAATCCCAATCCCCAGTGCTCCTAAACACCACAAATGAGTATCAGCACTAACACCTATAAAATGCCCAATGAAGGTGGTAGAATTTAAATACTCCGAGATGAAAATTACTACAAGTAAATATAAATTCCAAATCAATAATGCAGTCTATGAGGGCAAACGTTCAATAGAATAAAGTCCACAAATATTATAAAGGTCAAAAAAAAATTTCCCCAAAGGGATGAGTATGCCAGATCTACCAGATGTCCACTACATTTTAGCTTGAATAGATATTGGGTTGGGTTTCTACTCCACTTAGGCTGGCCATACATTATACAATTTTTCTTTAGATTTACCAAAAAAAATAAAATAAAATAATGTCAAACCTAAACACTTTCAATTTGTATGCAATCAGACCCACGCACTACATAACTGAAGGTACATCTAAAGGAAATTGAATAAGAAAATTGTATAATGTATGGCCAGCTTTACTCTCCTCTTTAATTCTTAGGCTCATAGTATATATTAGAAAAAGAAACAAATCTCCATAGTGCAGTATCTCATATAGCAATAATCCTAAACTTTTTTGGTATTGTATTCACTTTAAACTAAATAAATTACTTAATTTCGTTATAAATCAGTGAAATAAGGAGCTCACCAGATAGAAAAGACTCTTTAGTATCTCCAAGTCAAAACAAGCATCCTACATAGATTCCCCTCCACTGGTCCTTTTGTGTCCAATGAAGAACCTCTTCACTTTTCTTCATATTAGGTGGATCCACAAATACACAGATGTACTATATATGACCCGCTTAAAAGATAAGTTAGTCAAAATGGCATTCCACTTAATAGTCTTGTATCTTTAAACCCACCACCAATGGTATATACAAAAGTCTCACCAGAAAAAAACTGACCCCCTTCTTTTACAAAGTGAGTCCTAAACACATTCAAAAATGCTGTGTTTTTAAGCCAACCACAGATGGTGTACATTAAAGGCTCACCAGAGATTTTTTTACCCCTTTTCTTACAAAGTGAGTCAAAAAAAGCTATAACTATTACCAAATCCAATTTCAATCCACGTAATCCTCCTTTCTCTGATTTAGAGGCAATATTTTACTCAAAATAATACAAGGCTGGATCTGGGGTAACTATGTAGGATGCTTATTTTGACTGAGATGATAACGAGTCTTCTCTATCTGGTGAGCCCCCTAATTCCTTTAAATTTAAAGGAATTTATTTAGTTTAAAGAAAGTACAATGCCAACAAAATTTAGGATTATTGCTGTAAAAGACACACTTTGAAGATACCTTTCTCTTTCTAATATGTACCCTAGGCCAAAGTATTTAGGAGTAGAGTAAGTTTAGTGAAACCCTGACAAAATATCTATTCAAGCTGGAAAGAGGAGTTGGACATTCGATCTGGTATACTCATCCCTTTGGAGAAAAGTGTTTTTCAATAAATTTTGATTTTTGATTAAGGGGTCAATAGATTTTGGTGAGCCTCCTGGTTTTGCGGACACATTGAACACTTAGTGGAAGATATGGGGACTTTATTCTTTTGAACTTTTGCCTTCATGGGTTACACTATTGTTTTTCATTGTATATTTGCTTGTTTCAATTTTCACTTAGGAATATTTGGATGGTATCACTTTTATTTGGAATTGTATAGGAGCTAGTACAGATACTGATTTGTGTTGATACCGAACTTTAATCTCAACTTTTATACATGCATTCATTGCATCATTGCTGGGAAAACAATTCATACTTGCAAAAGTATCTTCCTTGTGCGGGTGACTGTGTGCAGGTGCAGCATCAGGACCCTGGAAGCTCTATGACTTCCACCTTGACTAGCATAGGGGCCATGGCTTTTCTGTGCCCTCTTTTATGTACATCAAGGCATTCCACCCCCTGCAAAATGGGCAGTGTATTGCGCTGCAAAGACTGACTGGCTCCGCCTAGCCTATCCCACATGGTACCCTTTCTGATGTCAGTTTTCCCAATTTCAGTCCCTTCTATTAAGACAAAACATAAGAACAAACAGTACGCTGGATTCCGATTTTCAAAGTGTCACTGAAACTGTCACTGTTTTTGAAAAAGGATGCCCTTTAGGGATTGTGTGGGTAGGAGTGAAAAGTAAGGGATAGCTAAGAGAGAGTACCAAAGTGTGTATAAAACATCCAAATTTTATTACAAAGTAACCAAAATTACAGTATACAATTAAATAAGCCTAAAAACAGTAAATAGGACATGTATTACATATACAGCTGCTTGTTTTTTGGAACACACGAAGACTCCAGGCATGCACAGCAGCTTCTGAAACCCGTGGCCCTGCCCCTCTTCAATGAGGCTTGTGCACAATCTCTAAAAGGGCATTGAAATTGTGAGCATTGTTTTCTCCATGTTCTGATATGCTCTGCTCTGTTTACACTAATTAATTGTACTATATACACGCATATTGTGTGTTTTATCATACTTATAAATCTTTTTCTTTATTAGACATCAGACAGTTTGCTTCCGTCTAACCCCTGAGGAAGAAAATGAATACTTATTATAATACTAATACTTACTTATACCCCCCGTTTTCCGAAACATGTTGGGATCTTTTATGATCACACTGTCCATGTGACCCCATGCCTGGAGTCTTTGTGTGTTCCAAAAAACAAGCAGCTGTATATGTAATACATGTCCTATTTACTATTTTTAGGCTTGTTTAATTGTATATTGTAATTTTGGTCACAATCCCTAAAGGACATCCTTTTTCAAAAATTGTTGTATTATGGGATGTGGTAGGAGTTTTGGGAAACAACTCTCAAGTGATTTCTCTTCAACTATCTATCTTTCTGAAATGGTCACTGGGCACACTGGCTCTGGTTTGGCACTCCACAAAATGGGGCCCACAGATAATGACCCAGGTTTAAGAATCCACATACATACAATCTAATGAGAGTTCCAAACAAACGTCTAAATGGCCAAGCTAATTGATTGATAAAATTGATACAAAGCAGGATAAAGCCAACGCGTTTCAGGGGCCAAACACTCTGAAGGCAGCAAAGGAGCTGCTTTTGGTATCAGCTCATATGTCTCCCAAGGCCAAAAATTTTAAGCCCTGATGAAGGGAGAATGTTTGGTTCCCAATGTTTGGTTTGGCTTTAATTTGCTTTGAATCAGTTCTATAACTAAAATTACCTTTGATTTTTGGATGATTGTTTGGCACTCACATTGGAATTATATGTATGTGGCCTCCCATTAGGAAGCAGTGACCAGGCATAATACAAAGAAAATTAATTTGTTTAAAGATTGGGCTTGGAGTTTGGAAACATTGAAATGCCTGTTGGGGTTTTATTGCTATCTGGTCCCCACTGGAAAGAGTCACCCTTTCTATGTTTGTCCTGAACATTTTTACAATACAGAATGTAATAAGCAATCCAGCATTTTACAGTTGTCACTAAAACTGGAACAGAGGTGAAATTGTCCAGTGGGGACATCTATGATTTTCTATTATTATGGATAGATTTTCCTCTCACTTCTTTTTGTGTCTGTGGAACAGAAACTGAAGGGAATTCTTCCCAATGGGATACAGCAAAAAAAAAAAAAAAAGAGAGATGTTAGCCATTGGCCACTCTACCCTTAAAGGATAACTCCACTTTCTTGGGGGAAAAAAAAGGATCAAATAAAAAAAAATTGATATATAGTATATACAATTGCTCCACAAGTTATATTGTAATTGAATGTTATTAAAAATGACCTTTCTTTTTCGATCTGCAGTTCTGTAATCTTCTTAAAAATGCAATGCAATATGACTACCTGGAGGTGTTCTGTACACAGATGGTGTACAGAACGCCCCCAGAAATGTAAGTCTACACTAAGATACAAGTTGGATTTTGGGCATCCCCTGCAACAAGAATGCCATTTTTTGGTGAGATACTCTCAAAGTGAAATCACGATCAAAGGGATGCAGTCCCTGTCACTTTCCTTTCAGAGCGCTGCAGGTGCAGCAGCTGATTGATAGTTGTTAAACCACTCCCATACAGATTCACTCAACACATGGCCACAGACATACAAACAGCTATTCCCTCAGAATAACAAAATGTAGTGTAGCGGTGACACTTTGGACAAAGTGTCATTCATGTACAAATTTAGTTTTTTGCCTCAGAACAGTAGTGGGGTTCTGAGGGTAAATTGTGTAGGTTTAATTTTGACATCAGTTTGGCTGGGCTGTGTTAGGGCTCTGCCTGGTCATGTGTACAGTTAGGTGCACATGACAGGCTCAGAACCAGGCCTGGTTGGACGTTTTGGGTATCAGCTTTTCCGGAGCCAATCAGTGGGTGCGCCAGGCCCATGCTGAGGAGTATGGCGAAGGGTACTTAAGATGTTGAAGTCACATGTTCGAGGTTCGTGAAGCCTTAGTGGTCTGTTCCTGATTCTGGACCTGAGTAGCCCCCCCAGCTGCGAGTGGCTACTCTCTGGGTGATACTAGAAACTTTGTGATATTTGAAGTTCAAGGTGCCTGAGTTCTTTCACCCTTGCCCTCTGTTCCCATATGAGACTGTGTATGTTGGATGTTACCCCTGCAAATAAAAACCTTTCAAAATGACTTTATTGGTGTCAGCATCCAAGGTTGTTGGGTACTAACTCTGGGAACCCCTAGACGTGGAAGAACAAGCCAAACGGAGGTAACTGGTAAGCCCAAAAGTTAAGGCCGCCCTGTCAAGGGTTATGGCCGCTACAGTAGGAATCTGCATCAAAGTTTGTTAAAATCCCTGCAAAGTTCATTTATCTTCCAGAGGGGAATGTTTCTTTCTCAACAAAAGTGGAATTACTCTAAGTTTTGGCTTTGATACACTTAAATACTTAGAAGCTGTTCTTTTGTATCTATGGAAAGCTGATTATCCTGAAAGTCACATGGAATTGCGAAGTCTCTTCATTAAAAAACAATACCGTATATACTCGAGTATAAGCCGAGATTTTCAGCCTCTTTTTTGAGGCTGAAAGTGCCCCCCTCGGCTTATACTCGAGTCATCGCTGTCTGCCCGCTCGATCAGCGTGTCGAGCAGACAGACAGCGGCCATTCTATTCAAAAGCCGCGCCTCCGGCTCCGCCTTCGCCTGTGATAGGCGGAACACTGAATTTCCCAGCAGCCTGTGTTCCGCCTATCACGGACATCGTATCATCCTCGTACTACGGACGAGGATGATACGAAGGCAGTGATAGGCGGAACACAGGCTGCTGGGAAATTCAGTGTTCCGCCTATCACAGGCGAAGGAGGAGGCGCGGCTTTTGAATTTTACAATGGCCGCCGAAGAGGGCACGGGACGGAGGCAAGGCAAGGCAAGGCAAGGCACGGCACGGCACGGGACGGGACGGGACGGGACGGAGGCAAGGCAAGGCACGACACGACGGCAAGGCACGGCACGGCACGGGACGGTACGGAGGCAAGGAGGCAAGGCACGGGACGGAGGCTCGGGACAAAGGTAGGCTGGACACACACACACACACACACACACACACACACACACACACACACACACACACACACACACACACACACACATACACATACACATACACATACACACACACACACACACACACACACACACACACACACAGGGATGGGTGGATGGATGGAGACACACACAGGGATGGGTGGATGGATGGAGACACACACACACAGGGATGGATGGATGGATGGATGGAGACACACACACACAGGGATGGATGGATGGATGGACACACACACACACAGGGATGGATGGACGGACACACAGGGATGGACGGACACACAGGGATGGACGGACACACAGGGATGGACGGACACACACACAGGGATGGACAGGCATGTCTCACCCTCGGCTTATACACGAGTCAATAAGTTTGCCAGTTTTTTTGGGGGTAAATTGGGGGCCTCGGCTTATATTCGGGTCGGCCTATACTCGAGTATATACGGTATTTTTGATTTCATAGTCATGCTCACATGTTCTACACCAGGTGGCCCATATCTTCCACACACACACTGATAAAACATACAGGAAAAACTGCAATAAAGTCCCCCCATAGCTTATCTTTAAAAAAAAAAAAAAAACAGAGCTGCAAAGCCAATAGTCAAAATCTTTTCCTTCCCACAATGATCTACTAAAGTTTATCAAACATATATGCATAATATGGTTAATAACACATGCATACAGGCACATTGCAAAACGAATGTTAAAAGATGAAACTGTGAGAGTTAGTAAATAACACATGCTGCTTGACTTTAAACATGGTGCACTTATAAATAAACATGCACAAAAAAATATAAATATATTATGGGAAATTGTTATGGATAACTTGCCACAAATTTACGGCAGTGTTGGATTGTAAGTCTGTTAACTTGTTGCCCATTTTCACTGGCAAGTTGTACACTTGCAGAGCACTTGAAGCACAAGTCGACACTTTTCTAATTTGTAGCAAAGTTGCGTGGTAAGCCTCTTGCAAGAGCAAAGTTGCACTGGTGAGTTTACAGCAAGAGCTCTGCAAGTTACAGTGCCCCCTGTGGTGGGATGACTATTGCACAACATAACTGAACCAGAACTTGCAGCAGACTTGCAGAATGTTTGGAAAGAAAGTTGATCTGGAGTCATGCAATGTGGTCTTGCTGCAATCGTGCAACAAACTTGTGAAGCCTGGCAAGTCTAGCAATAGCTTAGTAAGTCACTTTAAAACTTGCTTTCATTCTGGGATAGAGATTATATATATATATATATATATATATATATATATATATATATATATATATATATATATATATATATTTATATATATACAGATATACAGTGGGGAGAAAAAGTATTTAGTCAGCCACCAATTGTGCAAGTTCTCCCACTTAAAAAGATGAGAGAGGCCTGTAATTATCATCATAGGTATACCTCAACTATGAGAGACAAAATGTGGAAACAAATCCAGACAATCAGATTGTCTGATTTTTGAAAGAATTTATTTGCAAATTATGTTAGAAAATATGTATTTGGTCACCTACAAACAAGCAACATTTCTGGCTCTCACGGACCTGTATCTTCTTCTTCAAGGGGCTCCTCTGTCCTCCACTCATTACCTGTATTAATGGCACCTGTTTGAACTTATTATCAGTATAAAAGACACCTGTCCACAACCTCAAACAGCCACACTCTAAACTCCACTATGGTGAAGACCGAAGAGCTGTCGAAGGACACCAGAAACAAAATTGTAGACCGGCACCAGGCTGGGAAGACTGAATCTGCAATAGGCATGCAGCTTAATGTGAAGAAATCAACTGGGGGAGCAATAATTAGAAAATGGAAGACATACAAGACCACTGATAATCTCCCTCGATCTGGGGCTTCACGCAAGATCTCCTTCCCGTGGGGTCAAAATGATCACAAGAACGGTGAGCAAAAATCCCAGAACCACATGGGGGACCTAGTGAATGACCTGTAGAGAGCTGGGACCAACGTAACAAAGGCTACCATCAATAACACACTACGCCGCCAGGGACTCAGATCCTGCAGTGCCAGACGTGTCCCTCTGCTTAATCCAGTACATGTCCAGGCCCGTCTGAGGTTTGCTAGAGAGCATTTGGATGATCCAGAAGAGGATTGGGAGAATATCATATGGTCAGATGAAACCAAAGTAGAGTTGTTTGGTAGAAACACAACTCGTTGTGTTTGAAGGAGAGAGAATGCTGAGTTGCAACCAAAGAACACCATACCTACTGTGAAGCATGGGGGTGCCAACATCATGCTTTGGGGCTGTTTCTCTGCAAAGGGAACAGGACGACTGATCCGTGTACATGAAAGAATGAATGGGGCCATGTATCGTGAGATTTTGAGTGCAAACCTCCTCCCATCAGCAAGGGCATTGAAGATGAAACATGGCTGGGTCTTTCAGCATGACAATGATCCCAAATACACCACCCAGGCAATGAAGGAGTGGCTCCGTAAGAAGAATTTCAAGGTCCTGGAGTGGCCTTGCCAGTCTCCAGATCTCAATCCCCTAGAAAACCTTTGGAGGGAGCTGAAAGTCTGTGTTGCCCAGTGACAGCCCCAAAACATCACTGCTCTAGAGGAGAACTGCATGGAGGAATGGGCCAACATACCAGCAAGAGTGTGTGACAACCTTGTGAAGTCTTACAGAACATGTTTGACCTCTGTCATTGCCAACAAAGGATATATAACAAAGTATTGAGATGAACTTTTGATATTGACAAAATACTTATTTTCCACCATAATTTAAAAAAAAAATTCTTTCCAAATCAGACAATGTGATTTGTTTCCACATGTTATCTCTCAAAGTTGAGGTATACCTATGATGACAATTACAGGCCTCTCTCATCTTTTTAAGTGGGAGAACTTGCACAATTGGTGTCTGACTAAATACTTTTTTCACCACTATATATATATATATATATATATATATATATATATATATATATAAAATGAAAAATACATATTCCAGTAAAACAATAACTGGTGTGAACAAACCTTTACAGGTTTTCCGTTTTGGAAAAACAAATGGGCGTATCTAGGTGTCATTGCATAAGGTGAAAAGTACAATAAGACCTTACCAATTCCCTAATGCTCCCTGAAGTCCAATAAACAGGCAAGAGCTTTTTTTTTTTTAGAGAGAATAGGTGCAGGAACCCCCCCCCCCCCAGCCCACCCCTTGCCTCCACGCCCTACCCACTAGTACCCCTTGTACCCCTTGTACTTGACTAGTAACAATAAAAGCAGTAACATAGATTGGCTGGAGCCAGCAACAACAGATTCCCCCAGCAACAATAGATCCCTCACACAACAATAGACCCCCCCAAAGAGCAACAATGGACCACCCACAACAAAAGACCACCCCAGCAACATTAGACCCCCCAGCAGCAACAATAATATACCTCTCCCTTAATAGTAGACCTCTACCAGCAACATAAGACCCCTCCCCCCCAGCAACAATGGACCCTCAAACAAAAATAGACCCTCCAGCTCACCCCTTGCTATTACATACATTCAGTACTGGAGGTGCCAGAACTGCATTCCTGCTTAAAGAAAAGCCCTGGATACTGCAAAGCCTCGGCCTTCTTGTAATGGTGACACCCTCTGGCTATCTAGTTTAACATAGGTGTGTCATTTAAAAAAGGATGAAGACGTATACAGATATTTGTATTTATATTTGTCCAGACTTTCTCTTTAAATGCAACCATTCTGATTAAAATTTAGGAAAATCTTTGTAACATTTGTTATTTGGTTAATATATATATTGGCTTACCATCATTATAATCAGCACAGTGCAGACCACCAGCCAGTGGCTTCAAATAAAAACATTGGGTGGGCCATTAAAACCAGCACACCCTTGGGCTCTTCCCTTTAAATATCCTTTGTGAGAACCGAGATAATGTGTGTATTTTAGTTCATACTGGGGATATTTATCATCAGTAAAATGAAAAGTGACATATTTTTGCTTTGATAATATACAATAAGGTTCACTAGCTTTATTCTTATGTATTGTGGTTTGTTATACAAATATAGTAGAGGTGAAGATGAAATGGAAAGCAAACAGGGGTAGCTGTATGCTACAATGTAATTACATGCAAATAGTTTTCCGCCGCTCCAGGTGCTGAGGTTATAACGGCTTTTTATATACAGTACATGATAAAGGGACTTTTAAAAAATATTTTTATATTTTACAATTTACTCAGTAAAAAAATAAAATAAAAATAAATTTTAAAGAGGAGCTACAGTCTCCTAATAAATTTTAATAAAAACATCCCCGTCCTGCTTCTGAACCACTGCATCTGCTTTGGATAATGTCATACAAGTCAATATAATCAGTACTTGCCAAATGTGCAGTTTATTTTCTCCTTCTCCTTGTGGCGGGGGTGACCATTTCAGCTGTGGGCATCTGAAGCTGGAGCCCATTCACTTCCTGCTTTGCCGAAAACTCCAAGTCGCCAAAATCTCCAACTATGTCACTTCCGGTGACCCTCCAGCAGCAATAATTTTAGATTTCCATGAGTTGGCTGTTTTCACAGAACACTGGCAGTGTATACACTACAATACAGGATGAGTTGACTGTATTGACAGAACACTGGGTATGAGGAAAAAAGTTTTTGTTTACGGCTGAACTAACAATGTCCACACATTATATTGTCTACTGTAGTGTATACACTTCCGGTATTCTGTGAAAACATGGATACATACAATCAACAGTGCATAAATATACACTATATTGCAATAAATATTGTGATGCCTGTCTTTACAAAACACATGAACTTTAATGGCATCCCAGTCCTGGTCCATAGGGTTCAATATTGAATTGGTCCACCCTTTGCAGCTATAACAGCTTCAATTCCTCAAAATATCCGGTTATTGCTGCTGGATAGTCACCGGAAGTAACGTGGTTGGAGATTTTGGTGATTTGGATTTTTCGGCAGAACACCAGGATCATGTGCAGCTGGCTACCCAGCATGCACTTTCCGGTCTTGCTCCTGTTCAGTAATGAAGCTGCACAATGCTTATTGTTGTTTACAGGTTGCCGTAATTTCGGGTCTTGAAATGCCACAATGTTAGGATGCCCAAAGAATCCTGGGATATTGGCGTCATTGATCCCAGGAGTCTTCAGGCATTCTAAGAGCCTAACATCATGGTATTTCAAAACCGGAAATGACGGGGCCTTACTGGTCTTTCCCTTGATCAGAATCCAGCAGTTTGTCTATTACACCTTAACACTTTCTCTAAAGTTTAATCGTTGTCAAAAGTTTGTAGAATTCCCCTCCGTAACATCTACAAAATTCGCCCCTTTTTAAGAAATGAAACCACCAAGCTCCTCATTCATTCCCTTGTTATCTCTCGCCTTGACTATTGCAACAGCCTTTTCATTGGCCTGCCTCTCCATAGGCTATCCCCTCTTCAGTCTATGATGAATGCTGCTGCCAGACTTGTCCAGCTTACCAACTGTTCAGTGTCTGCCAACCCTCTCCTTCAGTCCCTACACTGGCTCCCAATCACCCAGCGAATTAAATTCAAAATACTAACCAAACCATACAAAGCAATTCACAACTCTGCCTTGAGCTACATCACCAATCTTGTCTCCAAATATCACCCAAACCGCCTTTCCCGCTCTTCTCAAGACCTTCTACTCTCAAGCTCTCTCATCTCCTCCTCCCATGCCCTGAGCTACATCACCAATCTTGTCTCCAAATATCACCCAAACCATCCACTCTGCTCTTCTCAAGACCTCCTACTCGCAAGCTCTTTTGTCTCCTCCTCCCATGCTCGTCTCCAGGATTTCTCCAGAGCCTCTCCCATCCTCTGGAACTCGCTACCTCAACCTGTCCAGCTATCCCCTACTCTTGCTACCTTCAGGAGATCCCTGAAAACTCATCTCTCCAGCTAAACCTATCATGTCTCCAACTAATCTTTTACCACTTCCAACAGCTCATTCCCCACAGTTACAACCTTTCGTACCACCTGCCCCACCCTATTAAATTGTAAGCTCTTCTGACCAGGGCCCTCTTAATCCTCTTGTATTTTATTGTATTGTAACTGTATTGTCTCCCTTTTATATTGTAAAACGCTGCGCAAACTGTTGGCTCTGTATAAATCCTGTATAATAATCATAATAATAAATATCACCAATCAGTGGTGAGGCATCTCCTAAATGTGGCCAGGGTTTGTGTGACATCACATTGGAAATCTTCACCCCCCTCGACCATAGGCCACTGGATCTGAACAGTAAAGGAAATAATGAGAATGGAGAACTTACGGCATCACTGAATAGGCAGGGAGCGTGCTTCCGTAAAACATGATCCCAATGGGTCAATTTCACTCTAACAACAAGATACCAGGACTTACGGGTCTTATATTTGTGTTTAAGTAAGCAACAACACTGAGGACTATGACAGTATATTAAACCATTTCAACTTTTTTTTTTTATTCTTCTTTTTTTAAGGGGGGGGGGGTGAAGAGGGTGGGAGTGGTAAATAGGGATGAGCCGAACACCCCCCGGTTCGGTTCGCACCAGAACTTGCGAACGACCCCCGCGTTCGGTACGAACGTTAGAACCCCATTGAAGTCTTCGAAATGGAAAGTGCTAGTTTTAACGGCTAATATGCAAGATAGTGTCCTAAAAAGGGTTTGGGGACCTGCCTCCTGCCTCAGGGGACATGGGTCACTGCAAAAAAAAGTTTTAAAAACTGCCGTTTTGGCGGGAGCACTGATTTTAATGACGATTAAAGTGAAAAAAAAAAAGTGAAATATTCCTTTAAATATGGTGCCTGGGGGGTGTCTGTAGTATGCCTGTGAAGTGCCACGTGTTTCCCGTGTTTAGAACAGTCCCTGCACAAAATGACATTAAACGGAAATAACACCATTTAAAACTGCTTGCGGTTTTAATGTTATATCTGGTTCCTGCAATATGGTTGAAAATCATTGAGAAACATGGCATGGGTAGCCCTCCCTGCCCATTACCAGCCTATTTGGGTCTTGTACGCATATTAAGGGGAACCCCGTACCCATATTAAAAAAAGGAAATGCGTGTGGCCCCCAGGCCCTATATACTCAGAACAGCAGTATACAGGCGGTGCAAACAAGACAGGGACTGTGTAGGTTTGTTGTGTTAAGTTGAATCTGTTTGTCATTTTCAACCGGTACATTTTTAAAGTGTAGCTCCAGTCAAAAAAACGATTTTTAAGCTTGTTGGAAAACATAGGGAAGGGTTATCACCCCTGTATAATTTGTTTTGTCGTCCATCTTTTTTCATCTCACTTGCTGCTGTCTCCTTGCGTTTGCAAGTAGGAGATGTTTGTAAGTTGGATGTTTGAAAGTAGGGGCCTGCCCTATATTATAGCGGTATGTACTGGGTACAGAGCACGCAGACAGCACGCACTCTCCTAACACTACTGACTGCAAGCTCTATTATTAACCACTTGACCACTGGGCACTTAAACACCCTTAATAACCAGACCAATTTTCAGCTTTCGGTGCTCTCACATTTTGAATGACAATTACTCAGTCATGCAACACTGGACCTATAGGAAATGTTTGTCCTTTTTTCACACAAATAGAGCTTTCTTTTGGTGGTATTTAATCACTGCTGGGTTTTTTATTTTTTGTGCTATAAAAGAAAAAAGACCGAAAATTCTGCGAAAAAATGAATTTTTCTTCGTTTCTGTTATAAAATTTAGCAGATTAGTCATTTTTTCTTCATAAATTTTGGCCAAAATTCATACTACTACATATCTTTGGTAAAAATAAGTACAAATTGGTGGATATTATTTGGTCTTTGTGAAAGTTATAGAGTCCACAAGCTATGGTGCCAATATCTGAAAATTGATCACACCTGAAGTACTGACGGCCTATTTCCTTTTTTTTGTTTTTTCCACAAAATTGTCATATTATCAGGTTATTTCACACACACAGCATATGCATACCACAAATTACACCCCAAAACACATTCTGCTATTACTCCCGAGTACGGCGATACCACATGTGTGAGACTTTTACACAGCGTGGCCACATACAGAGGCCCAACATGCAGGGAGCGCCATCAGGCGTTCTGGAGCACCCAGGCCAATTCTGACATTTCTCTCCTACATGTAAAAATCATCATTTATTTGCTAGAAAATTACAGAGAACCCCAAAACATTATATATATATATATTTTTTTTTTTAGCAAAGACCCTGCAGAATACAATGGTGGTCGTTGCAAATTTTTATCTCACACGGTATTTGCACAGCAATTTTTCAAACGCGTTTTTTGGGGGGAAAAACAGTTTTGTGCTTAAAAAACAAACAAAAAAAACAGTAAAGTTAGCCCAATGTTTGCATAAAGTGAAAGATGAAGTTATGCTGAGTAAATAGATATCAAACATGTCACTCTTCAAAATTGCACATGCCCGTGGAATGGCGCCAAACGTCGCTACTTAAAAAATCCCCATAGGCGACGCTTTAAATTTTTTTTTACTGGTTACATGTTTTGAGTTGCAGAGGAGGTCTAGGACTAGAATTATTGCTCTCGCTCTAACATTCTCGGCGATACCTCACATGTGTGGCACATGCGAGCACATGGGGACATGGGCGCTTTAATTTTTATTTAATTTTTTTATTGTTCATTTTACTTTATTTATTTTAGTTTGACATTTTTTTCCCCAAAAATATATTTTTGATCACTTTTATTCCTATTACAAGAAATGTAAACATCCCTTGTAATAGGAATATGGGGTGACAGGTCCTCTTTACAGTGAAATCTGGGGGGTCAATATGACCCCACATCTCACCTCTAGGCTGGGAAGCCTGAAATAAAAAATAAAAAAAAGATTCTGGCTTTGATCGTACTGGCGAGTTGGTAGAAGCACCGGAGGGCGGTGAGGGGTGGGGGGCGTCTATGGCTGGGTATTTCAGGGTATCACCGAGTATGGCTGGGTATCTCTGAGTATGGCTGGGTATGGCAATTTATGGCAGGGTATTACAGAGTATTGGCGGGGTATTGGCGGGGTACTACAGAGTAATAGCAGGGTACTGCAGAGTATTGGGGGGTACTACAGAGTAATGGCAGGGTACTGCAGAGTATTGGGGGTACTGCAGAGTAATGGCGGGTACTGCAGAGTATTGGGGGGTACTGCAGAGTAATGGGGGTTACTGCAGAGTAATGGGGGTTACTGCAGAGTAATGGGGGGTACTGCAGAGTAATGGCAGGGTACTGCAGAGTAATGGGGGGTACTGCACTGCAGAGTAATGGCAGGGTACTGCAGAGTAATGGCGGGGTACTGCACTGCAGAGTAATGGCGGGGTACTGCAGAGTAATGGCGGGGTACTGCAGAGTATGCACTGGTATTGCAAAGTATTGGCAGGGAATTGAGGGGTTAAATTCGGTGAGCAGCGATGTGGGCACTGCAGATGCAGCCCACATCGCTGCTGACACCGATCTCTTTCCCCTCCGCTGTACCGATCGGTACAGAGAGGGGAGGGAGGAACCGGCGTCATAACATGACGCCGGTTTGTTTCCAAGTGATCACTCCGTCATTTGACGGAGCAATCACGTGGTAAACGGCCGCTATGAGCGGCCGTTTACCGTGATCCGTGGTGCGCCGTGTCCTGTGGACCCTGCGGTCAAGGATGCACCTCGGGGCACGCGAGAGCAGAATTCTGGGAGGCCGTTAATTAACGGCCTCTCAGAGTTAAACAACCGCCCTGAAGCCGTTAATCGGCAATGGGCAGTTGTTAAGTGGTTAAAGCTAGATCACTAGCTATATAGGTGAGGTGAATATAGTGGTGTATACTGCAGTCAGGGCACAGACAACAACCACTACACAGCAGCAAGATAGGAAATCAGCCAAAAACGATTGGTGTGTACTGTGTTGAAGGTACACAGAACACCCACTGCTTCAGATGCTAAGTAACACACTACACGAGGCCGCCTCAAGCTGAGCCTGAGCTATGATTGGCCACAGGCAGGATGCCTGTGGCCAATCATGGCTCTCCTCGCTGCCGGCGCTGCGATTGGCCAAGCATGCGGGGTCACAGTGCATGCTTGGCCAATCATGGGGCAGCAATGCACTGCGCCACCGCAGTGCATTGTGGTCCGCGCGCGCGTCACTCGAATTTTGACGCGAACGGCCCAAACGTTCGGAATTCGCCGAACAGCCAATGTTCGAGTCGAACGTACGTTCGACTCGAACACGAAGCTCATCCCTAGTGGTAAAGTAAGAAAAATGTGTGGCACACTGCAGTTCATCCCCGCAAGCGACAGATATCTAAGGTTGTACAAAGCATTTTTCATTTATTTGTTCATTTCATTTTTTTTCTCCTCTTCTCTTGGCAACTGATAATTTTTTGAAAGCCAAGAGCCAAACAGACCCACCAGCCATATATATTATTATTTTTCGTCTGGGGCATAAATTTAACCAGAATGAATGTTTTTGAATAAAATGGAATAATTACATAGCCAACACTGCCTATTAGGGAGGGAGAATGAAGGAGAAGAGAGATATGTGAACTTGAATAATTTTGTTTTTTTTCACTTTTAAAATTGAAATAAAAGCAAATTAAATTTTGATATGTCTTTGAATAACATTCAGTCTCTTCATTTAATGTACTGATGAGAGTTTTTTTTATACAAACATTTGTTTAAATCTATCCAGTTGGTAGGTCTGTAATGGTCAGTTTTGTACACAGAAAGCCTACTATAAAAATAAATGCTAGTGCAGAAGTGTGTTGTAGCCACCAATGGGATTCAACTGTGTTTTGGAAGTTTAAATGTAAATCGTGATGCAATAGGCAGGGCAGACTTCAAGAAGCACTCTAATTACACTGCCCTCCTACTGATTCTGTTACATTGTATGTGGAATCTGGTTCCAAGGATTTAAACAGAACTGAGAACACTTTGGGGTTGATTTACTAAAGGCAAATAGACTATACGCTTTTCGACTGCAGTTGCTCCAGAGCTTAGTAAATGAGGTGAAACAGCACTTGGCAAAGAATACCTAATCACATGCAAGGAAAATAAAAATACAGCATTTTTGCCTGCATGTGATTGGATGATGGATGTCAGTAGATCTTGCAGAGTGCAACTGTACTTGCAAAGTGAACAGTCTATTTGCCTTTAGTAAATCAACCTCTTTCTGTCTTTTGCTACAGAAGTCATCTACACCCTGGAATTTCGTTTTAACCCCCTGAAACCTGAACCTAAGCCAGACTATGCCTAAACCCTTAACCCACCCTTATCTAGTTATTTCCCAAAACTGAAGCACTTCAGTTTTGCTGAAATGGGATGATCTTTCCTTTAGCCCCAAATGGATTCATACATTTTGGCAAAAAATGCAACCAATCTATATATATATATAATGCCTAAAATTCTATGTCTGTTCTGTTTTTGTATTTTACAAAAAAGATTTAAGGGTGAGTTGTGTCGTGCCGTGGCTTCCAAACCACTGCCCATGGGCCACATGTGACCCTTTGCTTGTCTTTATCCTGCCCTTGGGGCACTATTCCTCTCTCTCATATGCTGCACTATACCTCCCATTGGACACCAACAGGGGGGCATAATTCATCCCTTCCTTTGATACCAATGATTGGGGCAATGTTATTCCAACTAATACCAATGATGGTTTGCTGCCACTGACCACCAAGCTTGAGTAATTGTTTGCTTCCACTGATGTCAGAACATTTTGTACTCTTACTGGTCATAATCTGGTCCCCCTAAAGTTTGAAGGACAGTAAACTGGCTCTTTGTTTAGAAAGTTTGGAGACCCCTGATCTAGTGGCTTTATATAGGTACGAAAGTGCAATCAGCATCCTTGCTAAATAATGACTGCAATAAACAAAATTACAACGTAAGCAACATTAACCACTTGCTGGCCACCCTATAGTAGTTTTATATATATATACACACACACACACACACGTGTGATCCCACACTTCTGGGTAGCGGGCCTGAATGTGCGCCGTCAGCGGCTCGCTCCTGCTGTGATTATACACATTGGGAGCAGATCAGCGGATACCATGGACTCGATGACCACTGTCATCCGCTGATCATTTTGTTACACAGGCAGAATGGCAGTCTTTCTATGTAAACAAGGCAGACTGCCGTTCAGTCAGTACAGAAGGCATGGATCCTGTGTTCCTGCAAAGCAGGGACACGTATCCATGCCTTCCCTTAGTAAAAGCACCTCACACACAATACACAAACACTGGCTAGGCACAAAGTTAATCCTTTGATTGCCCCTGATGTTAACCTCTTCCTACCCAGTGTCATAATTACAGTGAAAGTGCATAATTTTAGCACTGATCACTGTATTAATGTCACCGGTCCCCAAAAAGTGTCAAAAGTGTCAGTGTCCAATTTGTCCGCCACAATACTACAGTTTGTAGTAGTTTGTCTGCGAAAACCAATGACTATATACACTTATTGGGATTTTTTTTTAACAAAAATATGTAGCAGAATACATATTGGGCTAAATTGATTAAGTAATTTGATTTTTACATTTTTTTTATTGGATATCTTTATAGCAGGAAGTTAAAAAAAAAAGTTTTTATTTCAAAAGTGTCAAACTTTTTTGTTTATAGCACAAAAAATAAAAACAGCAGAGGTGATCAAATATCACCAAAAGAAAGCTTTATTTGTGGGCGAAAAAAAAGGACATTTTACATTTTATTTGGGTACAGCGTCACATGACCACACAATTGTTAGGTAAATTAATGCAGTGTCGTGAAGCAAAAAATGGCCTGATCATGAAGGGGTGTAAATTATCTGGAGCTGAAGTGGTTAAAATTGTTTGTGTTCAAAGGATGAGGATGAGGGTAGGATGACCTATAAAGTATTGTTTTAACCTCCCTGGCGGTATTATTTTGCCAGATTTTTGATGCTGAAAGCGGTACAATGTTTTGCATAGAAATTTGGCGTTTTATTTTGTAGTCCTGTAATTCTTAGGAATAACACACTTAAATCTGTCTAAACAAGAGTCTAGTAGACATCCTGTGTATGATAAAGTTTGAAACACAAAATCATAAATTATAATATATAATAATAATAACATTTATTCAATAATGTAATCAAATCAAAAACACTGAAATTTGCTCAGTTGCAGAATTGTCGCTGTCGTTACTTTCAGTGTTTGATGACTAATATCTCCACAAATCACTATCGCTCAATTCTGCAAGTGATTCTAATTTATTATCGCTCTTTTCCAGCTTGTCTACAACCACTTTTGACGTAAAGGGACACTTTTTGGTGGCTACGGACAATCTCCAGTTTACAGGCAAAGAGAACAGCATTCATAATATAAAACTGCATGCAGGGCACTGGACAAAGCATTAGGGACAAAAGGGAGGTGAAATTATTATTATTATTATTATACAGGATTTATATAGCGCCAACAGTTTGTGCAGCGCTTTACAACATGAGGGCAGACAGTACACTTACAATACAAATCAATGCAGGAGGGACTAGAGGGCCCTGCTCGTTAGAGTTTACAATCTAGAAGTGAAATAATTTGATACAGTAATGTAATCTGTAAGATTACAGTGTATTGTATGTATAGAAAGATAAAAAAAATGAATAAATGAAAAACAAACAAACAAACAAAGTAGCTGCTAAAGGTGAGATACACACAAAAACAAGTAAAGAAAAAATGTAGCAGCGCTCACAAACAATTGAAAACCACAAGTGTTAATCAGAAACCATAAGGTTTAAACAGTGTAATAACACAGTGAAAAATAATGTGTTAAAAGATATATTAAATAGCAAATAAATAAATTGATCAAAGTAATAGTGCAAAATCAATACCATCAAGGTGTGTACCCATAGGGTCAATGGTGCTAAATTGGTGCCATCAAGGTGTATACCAAATAAAGTGCTATAAACAATGAATCATATACATGAAGCAATTGAATTGCCTTAACCACTTCCCGACCACCGCATGCCGATGTACATTGGCAGAATGGCACAGGCAGGCATATTGGTGTACAGGTACATCCATTTCTATATGCCGCCCTGCCATCGCGTGTGCGCCACAGGCGGCGCGCTCTCGTGCTGGTCGGGGGCCCCCGTGAGTCCGGTCGCGGGTCCTGATCGTCTCACGGGGTGGCTGAACGGGGAGATGCCGTTGTAAACAGCATCTCCTTGTTCTGCCTAGCAACAAGTGATGCTGATCTCCTCTCCAAGTGATTGGAGCAGAGATCAGTGTTCACTAACACAAAGCCCAGCCCAAAGCACAGTTAGTAACACGCCTCTAGGAACACTTAACCCCTACATTGCCACCCCCTGGTTAACCCCTTCACTGCCAGTGTCATTTACACAGTAATCAGTGCATTTGTATAGCACTGATTGCTGCATAAATTACAATGGTCCCAAAAATGTGTCAAAAATGTCCGATGTGTCCGCCATAATGTCGCAGTCACAATAAAAATCGCTGATCGCCGCCATTACTAGTAAAAAAATAATTAATAAAAATGCCATAAAACTATCCCCTATCTTGTAAACGCTATAACTTTTGCACAAACCAATCAATAATCGCCTTTTTTTTACCAAAAATATGTAGAAGAACATGTATCAGCCTAAACTGAGGGATAAAATTTTTTTTTGATATTTTTGGGGGATATTTATTATAACAAAAAGTAAAAAATAATGCATTTTTTTTCAAAATTGTCGCTCTATTTTTGTTTATAGCGCAAAAAATAAAAACCGCAGGGGTGATCAAATACCACCAAAAGAAAGCTCTATTTGTGGGGAAAAAAGGACGTCAATTTTGTTTGGGAGCCACGTCACACAACCGCACAATTGTCAGTTAAAGCGACGCAGTGCCAAATCGCAAAAAGTGGTCTGGTCTTAAGCCAGCAAAATGGTCCAGTCTGAAAGTGGTTAAAATATAAAGAGTCCAAATAATTCTGTCCCTTCGCAGCAGTCACCCAAATTAATGGATCAAAAGTTCACAGAAGAACAACCAGATTAATTTGGAAGAAAAAAATAAGGCAAAAGTGTAAATCCGTGACAGATCCACCACCAATGTGATCATCGTATAAAATGAAGGCTTACCAGCTAGCAAGCAAATAAAACATTTGACCTAAACCCGGTCTGGGCCTTTATGTTAAAAGGTATAGCGGGTGCCTCCTATTCTGAGCTCCTATCTCAAAGGCAGGGCAGATATCACCAAGAATCCTCGCTCCACCGAAAGGAGAGGATTCAGCAGACTTTCCATATGTGTTTTGTGTTTTTCACTTTTTGAATTTGTCGCTAGGCTCCGTCCCCGTACATCACGGCGCAGAATGAAGCCCGGCACTGTGATGAATCGAGCGGAGGACACAGCACGCGCACACAATGGGGAGACATCACAGGATCTTGGGGACAAGTTAAATAACTTCCCCAGGATCCTGTGATGCAATCCCGAGTGTTGCTCAGGGTTACCGCTTTTGGTAATGAAAATTCACCCCCCGAGCCACACTCGGGAATACTCCCCAGGGAGGTTAATATAAGAAAAGTATTAAAGTACAACCACTGTGCAGCACTATTAAGCAGTATGTACACATGTGAGAAGTACATATTACTATCCCTATGTTTGCATAAAGGTCCAAAGTATACCTGACAACTACATTGCTTATGATATAATCTGATTAAGTTATTCTTTTTTTTTTTTATATATAAAATGGAGCAATCGTCTTCAGTCTTGACTGGGTTTATTACATTTGGAAGATAGCTATATCTGCAATGTGTTTCCCGTATGTTTTAATTCTCTGGAATTGTGTTTATCACTTTGTTTTGACAGAGAAACAAGGGTGACATAACTAGGCCAATTTTGTATAAACATCAGAACAAACATTTAGTAATAAAGACCCGATCCCAAGATATTGCAGTAGTTGATAATGTAGAACAGCCTGTCTCAACCAAGGTTCCATGGGGTTCCTTTAGAGATTACGAAGAGTTTCATAAGCAGGAAACAATGGTGGAAAGATTCTCTACCTGGCCACCCAGGCATTAATTCCAGTAATGGACACCGGTATTGCTAGTTGTTCTCCATGCAGGCACATTGATAGGTTTCAATCGGGAGCAGTAACATATACTGCACCTGTCAACATGTACTGCACCTGTCACTGATTGATGATCCTGCTGTGATTGAGGTCTAAGCCCAATCCACCATGTATTTCTTTTACTGGCCCCATGAGGAAGGTGTAAAATGCCCCCAGCATAGTCCTCCAATGATCCAACATGAACATTTAAAACAGATTCAGGGACCATACAATACACGAGTGACACTAATTTTCAAGTATGTGAACAAATTACACATACAAAAATCCCTAAATATGAGAATGCAGGCTAGTGTTTTAATGGCTTTGAAGATGTTTGTGCAAAAAAGGATCATGTAACAAGACTCTACTGTCCCACCATGGGGACTCTCCAGAACCAGTTTTCGGATGATTACATAAAACTTACATAGCCCCCGCTCTGCAGCTGACAGAAGGAGCAGCTGCAGTTTAAGTTTATTTATTTTTTTATTTAAGTGGTTTTGCCTGCAATTTCAGATTTAACCACAAGATGGAGCCAATCGAAAATTTACTGTTTTTTGCAGGACCTAGAAACTGTTTACCTTTAACAAAACCTCCCATCTTTCTTTAGTCTAAGGAAGAGAAGCAGGTGCATCCTGGGAACTCAGACTCCATCTTAGAGACTGAAAGAGGGGACCAGCTATCAAATCACATGTTGGACTAAAACTTGCATCCCCTAAAGCAGTATCATTGGTGAGAATTACCTATCACCATCTACAGCCTAGCTTGTTCATTGTATTTCTGTATACTTAATTTACTGATTGTATGTATATTTATTTGTTTTTTATTAATAGTTTCACCACACCCTGTTTTGATAATAAAGCTTCAACATGACACCCATTCTGGTTTATTACACAATAGAAGGGTTTAGCTGCATGTCAAGCTACACAAACGGAAAGGTGTAGTGGGGACAGAACACTGCTGCTGTCTTTGCTTGTATACAAAGGGACTGTGAAGACTGTGATTACACAACTTGTGTGGCCTGTTAAGCCAGCCTTTTACACAAAGAGGAAGAGAACTGTGGGAGGAATGGAGGACCTTGGGAGGTGTAATTCCACATAGACTGAGGTGGCTTAGTAGACTGAACAAATTATCTACAGATCCCTTACTGTTTAGAGTTCTATTTACATTAATCTTCCCATTAAATATTTGAAAAATCCCCATAGACATGTTTATTTATAATCCTGGTTATGGTTAGCTTATGGGCTTGGTTGAATTGTGCTGTTCTCGCTGGCTTGTTTTCCTTTCCAGGGGGTTTCCAGATGGGCGGGCCAATGGTATATCGGCGGCATGCTTCTGCACCCATCGCGGGACGTCCACTGCATCTCCACGTTTGGGCTGTGGTTTTGTCATCTAGCTGGCTGGAGGAACCCACGGCCGTGTGCTCCAAATTGGTAGCGAGCACGTCATGTGCTCCCATCTTGACTACCTAATGCATGGTGCTAAGGGCGGGGCCTGCCACACTCGCCTGGGGATTTAGGCAGGGGGACTGACATGGCAAACTCTCTTATTTGGCTTTTAATCCTAAAGACGTGAGGTCATACACATTGGTAAGCACCCTGCCACTGGCTATTTCTGATGATTTCCCTATCTCCCTTCACTTGCACACAGATTTTGTGTAGTTTATGTACTTACACATGTATTTTTTGTAATACTCCTCACAGTCCTTTCACTAGGATGATCTCAAACACATCCTTTCATGTTTTTGATTTTCTCTTACACTGCCTGGTTCTCTTCCATTTTCCTCCCTTGTTTGCATCCCTGCCCATAGTCTCATAGACTTCAACACATGACATAAATACTCTTCACACATACTGTCAATGGACTCATTTTGTTACAGTTGTCATGGTACATGTGGTCAATGGGGCACATCAAGGGACACATCCTTTTCAATTTCCATTCTTTGCCATGTTCGCCCTCCGCGTGGCCTCCAGTTGGCTGTTGCGGGTCCCTCTACTTCAGCTCCCGGTTGGAGCACTGTTCGCCATCAGCATTTGGGATCAGTCCTTGGAACCAATCGACCCATTTGTAAGTATAGGGGTCCTTGTCTAGGCCCCCTGCTTGTTTTCCAACTGCATGTTTTATCTCATTGATATTTATTTTTTAGATATTCAACAAATGCATCAACTCCTGATGAAACGAGCAGAGCTCACGGAACGCGTCGAGTTTATAGATGTAAATTTATAGTTTGTGTCAGGTCTGCCAGGAGATTCCAACCGCTACTTTGGTTTCCTGACCAGTAGTCTTGTTATCCCAGTTTTAGTTGGAGGGACGGTTGAGGTCCTGCAGCCAGTATCAGGGGACCACAATAGATGATGCAAACAGCCTACATAGGAACCACCAGCAAATAACTCACGGTTAGTAGAGGCCAAAGATAGGAACCAGGTGGGAGAAAGGACAATCCTAAACAACTCAAGTTAGCGGAGCAAGGAAGAAGAACACAGGGTTCAACCAGAAGGTGGTGTTGGGAACAAGCAGGGTCAGCAACAAGGTCAGCGTACCTTAAAGGAAGTTCCCTGGTGGCTCAAGCAATAGGAAACCATCCAAAGCACCCCAGGATTGAATCCTGAACACGGTGTGATACTTTGTACTTCCATTATTGCAAAAAATATTTTCATGGATTTCATGGAACAATTGCAGCATGCTGTTTTTATGGGTTTGATATGCATGTCCATGTTTCATATATGTCCTTACCTTTTCAAATTAACCAAGTCATTTTGTTTACTCTATATACTTGTCATGACCTCTATGATCACCTCATTCAACGTCCCATGGCCCCAAGCTTGTGCTATTGTATACAATTAGGGATGGGTGTGAGGGTGTGTCATAATTTGATTCAGCTTTTAGGCTATTTTTCTTTTTCAGAGTTCTGAGCAAGGGGAGGTATGTTCTTGTTCCTGGGCTGAGGAGAATAAGGAGAGTGTAGAGGACGTTCAGATGGCATGAGCGCACGAGAGCTGTGCTACAATGAGCTGGCCAGCAGAAGAGAACGATTATATTAAAAATTACTGAACTGTTATGGTGGCTTAACTCTGCTTAGTTAAGATTGCCAAAGTATAGGGTTTAGGAAAGTTTGCCATCTGCGCCAGTTGTTTGTTTCTCAGTATATTTCCTGACGCTGTTCACCCATTGCAGTATACATACATTTTTTTGCTATTGTTTGACTTTATGCTGTGCTGTTACTGTTATTTATATGTCTTTTTCTACTGGGGTATAGACATGGGCGCCGTCAATAAATTTGTTTAGTTCTGTTCCGGTTCATATTAAAATTAATTTGTACGAATTGCCATTAGGTTCGTTAACTTGTACGGACGTTCGTTATGATGAATTTAAAGGCAAAAATATACCTCAATATGACAGTCGATGCTGATGGAAGTTTGGTTTTTATCCGAAATACGAAATTCCGTTGAAGAATTTCCTATCCGAAAAATGAGGGGCTCCCACCATCCCTGTGCTGTGTTGACTTCCTCCAAAAGTTTGTATTTCATACAGAATTTGGACGCATGGCAATTCGTATTTCAGGTCCTCCCAAACATACGAATTTAGGGAAATTCGTACGAATTTGAGATTCGTATGAAACGAATCACACATGTCTACTGGGGTACACATATACCTCTGCAATAATAATTCTCCACCCAGCCAGGCATGTTAGAATGTTAGAGTGCATGGCACTATTTTGCAGAGTCCTGGGCACAGGAAAAGGGGACCCGAGAATCATCGGCTCATTGGGAAGTAGTCACTACACTTAAATTGAGAGGACTTCCTGAATTTGCAGACCGGCCGTGGTTCCTAATTAGCGTTAGCATTTCATGGATTGATATTACCAATCGCCTGGTGTTGTTTTTAACCTTTGTCAGGCAAGAGATTAGCCTGCCACCTTTTATCCTTCTCTGTGTATATTCCTGAGCCCTTTAACTCTGCCTGCATCAATATATTTCTCATGAATTTTCAAATATGTAGCCGGGACATCTTTACCATGAAATATTCCTGTACATCCAGAATGCCTCACGCCTCAACATTCATATCTCTCCCCAAACACAGATTTGTCAAATCCACTCAGACAGGTTGTGTAAAGATACAGATGTTACCGGATGAAGAACCAAATTGTACGGGAATTACACCCTGGGAAGAGAGATAAATTGCTGTGAGTAGATTGTGCCAATAACGTTCAGCGTCCTTTATCTGTAAATGGCTGGACAACTAGTGCTGCATCTCTAGTTTGTTAAATGTGATGAAATGCATGGTAATCTTATGTAGGAAGGACAGTTTGATAAAGAGCAGCGCGCTCCTGCTTTGGGCTTGATGCAGCTGTTGGATGATCTATATGGAGCTCTCTGATTCGAAAACTGAGGAAAGTCTATATGTAATTTAAAGGGGAACGAGAACAAACAGTGAGGGAACTATTGTCTAGGAAAAATTTCAGGTACACTAAATTCAAAGGAGGTGATTTATGCCAGGCTAGATTCACATGCGTGGCAAAGTAACAGGCCCAGTTAACCACTTCAGCCCCGGAAGATTTTACCCCCTTCCTGACCAGAGGACGTTCCACAATTTGGCACTGTGTCGCTTTTACTGACAATTGCGCGGTCCTACAATGCTGTACCTAAATGAACTTTGCATTCTTTTTCTTCCCACAAATAGAGCTTTCTTTTGGTGGTATTTGATCACCTTTGCAGTTTTTATTTTTTGTGCTATAAACAAAAAAAGAGCAACAATTTTGAAAAAAAAACAATATTTTTTACTTTTTGCTATAATAAATATCCCCCAAATTTTTTTATAAAAAAAATTCTTCAGCAGTTATATTCTTCTACATATTTCTGATAAAAAAATGCAATAAGCGTATGATTGACTGGTTTGAGCAAAAGTTATAGCATCTACAAACTATGGAAAAGATTTATAGCATTTTTATTATTATTATTTTTTTACTAGTAATGGCGGTGATCTGTGATTTTTAGTGGTATTGCAACATTGCGACGGACAGATCAGACACTTTTGACACATTTTTGGGACCATTGAAAATTATACAGTGATCAGTGTTATAAAAATACACTGATTACTGTACAAATGTCACTGGCAGGGAAGGGGTTAACGCTAGGGGGCGATCAAGGGGTTAAACGTGTGTTCCCTCAGTGTGTTCTAACTGTATGGAGATAGGACTTAGTAGGAGAGGAGACCTACTGCTGTTCCTACTTACTAGGAACAAACAACATGTCTCTCCTCTGACAGCACAGGGATTTGTGTGTTTACACACATAAATCCCCGTGCTGGCACTGACGATCACCGGCCAAGCACATCCGGTCCTCCGCCATGCAGCAGGCACGCCCTCTGGTGGCTGAAAAGGGGAAGGGCATACTCATATGGGATTTTGCCCAGGAGAGCCATTCTGCTGCAGTATATCTGCGTGAGCCAATGGGGAACCGGTTAGTGTATCTAAATCCAGAAGCAAAAATGTGACATACTTCCCCCTCCCTTTCTTCTCTCTCCCCTGGTTTCCCCCCCACCCTCCCTCCCCTTTCTTCTTCCCCGCATCTCCTTTCCCTTTTCTCCCCCTCCCCCCTCTACCCTTTTCCTTTCCTCTTTTCCCCTCTTTCCCCACCCCCCTTTTTTCCTCTCTCCCTCCCCTTCCTCTTTCCCTATCCCATGTGTTTGAGAGTCTTTTACCTTGACACCCACACACACACATATACTACATACCATTTTTTCTTTATAGTTGCTTCTCAGCATCAATCCACCCACCAATATTTGTCCCCCATGCTCACCGTGGGGAAAATGTGGGCGACGTCTTTCCTGGTCTTTTGCAGACCTTCTGTAAACATATTCCTCCTGAAGAAGTGGTAGATGAAACATGTAGAGGAGCTGTTTTATGTTTCACTGAGGGCCTATAGTATCTCTTATATCCACATTGGAGGTTACCAAGTGTCATTGCAACATATGCATAGACCTATTTTTTTATCTCAATTTAAATTGTTGTTTTCTCTGTATGTGGATACCTTGCCTTTTTTTAACTTTTTTGTATAAATAAAAAACTGTATTTTTATCTTATGCGTATGTTTGCTTAGGGTACCAAGATAGTACATTTTTTCTTTTCTCCCTGGAGACTATTAGACCCCTTTCACACTGAGGCAGTTTTCAGGCGTTTTAGCGCTAGAAATAGCAGCAGTCACACCAACTCCGTTCGTTTAGAACGCAGTGACGTACGACACGTACGACGGGACTAGAAAAAGGAAGTTCAATAGCCAGTAACCAATAGCTGCCCTTGCATCGTTTTTGGTCAGTCGGAACAGCATACAGGCGAACGGTTTTCCCGATTGGAATTGATTCCATCATCCAGGCAATCTGAAACCCGGACACATGATTCCAAACCCGAACTGTCCGGGTGAATCCTGGACAGGTGGCAACCCTAATCAGGGGTCAGCATTGGAAAACGACATATTCCCTCCGTACAGGGTCAAGAAAGGTCTCGCTGTCATGGGTGTCTCCAAAAAATTGTCGCCTTCACCCAGCAACTTGCGCCCATTCTCCCGATTAGAGGAAGATGTAATTTAATCATGAACCAGAACCTCTGCTGCTTTACTATAGTGGTAGAAATGAGGCCAAACTATGTAAGCATTCCTTACATAGAGAAATGGGCAGCACTCTGTTCCAATCAGATCTCTATTGCTTTTTGCAAAATGCAGTCAGTTCAATACTGTGAACACGCTTGAAGGAGGTGGAAACAGAAGAATGACTCCATCAGTGGGCATCTGCTTCTTCGTTAGAGTATCACAGACCAGGGTGTGTCTTTGACCAGTCTGAACTGCCTAGCTGCACTGGAGGTTATCTTATGCCGCGTACACACGACCAGACTTTCTGGCAGACTAGGTCCGGCGGTCTTCCCGACGGACTTTCGGCGGAGTTCCGACGGACCTTCTGAACGAACGGACTTGTCCACACACGAAGTCCGTTCAAAAGTCTGTTAGTTTTGAATGTGATGATGTAAGACGGGACTAAAAAAGGAAGCCAGTAGCCAATAGCTTCCCTTGCGTCGTATTTGGTCCGTCAGACCAGCATACAGATGAACGGTTTTCCCGATAGGAATTGAGTCCGTTTGAAACATGTTCTATTCTAGGTTCGACGGATGTTTTTATGAAAAATGTTTGGATTAGCCCACACATGATTGGATTCTCTGACGGACTGATTCTGTCGGACCTAGTATGCCGGAAAATCCGGTCGTGTGTACACGGCATTAGACCTGGTTATGTTGTACCTCGAGCACAAGACTGACGGAACAGGACTACTAATCCTTTGACTTAACGACTTGCTTGGAGTGAAGTGAAAATTATCCTCAGTTTTTCAAACTTCAAATCATATGCTGGCAATGGACAAAACTGCTACTCTGAAGGGAAAATGTTCCCAAATGTTGAAAGTGAAGTGAAAATGTTCACGAGGATGGGGAGAAATGGGTCTATTTTCTAAATAATAAAAAAAAAAAATTAATCACTTGATCCAAATCTGTAAACTAGCAGATCAGTTTTTGTTGTGAGCTCATTACTAATAAGTTTTAAGTCATATTATTTTAATAGAACTGTTTTTATTGTATAACGGCAAAACATTCAATGCTCGCTGGTTCTAATCCAGCTGTTGTTTAGAGGCGGTAAGAAAAGAAAGGTTTTTAATGACTTGTTTTGGTTACTTTAAGCCTAAGGACTTTATTATCATCCACAAATCTAAACTAATAAAATTATCTATAAAATATTAAGCTCTCCTATCTTTGCAAAAGCATGCAAGTCCTAGAAAGAAGAAACAAACTCCCATTTAGGGTATAAAAATAATGGCAGAAAAATGTATGATACGTAGAATCACCTAGTGGCCATGTGAAGTATCTTCTGTTTTAAATAAAAACATTTGAGCGGCAAAGAAAATAGCCTAGTAACATTCATTATTTTTTTTGCCTAATTTGCAGAGAGTGAATGTACTGTACATGTGCTATCGCTGGGGTGAATTGCTATGCAATTTTTTTTTACATACACCCTTAAATGTTTTATATTATATATGTCTTTTGCTTTGCTTTTCTGCGTTTTGGACAAGAGTGATTCTACTCAAAATAGGTCAAAAATTGTATGTTGTGAGTTAAGTGTTAAGCCTCGTGCACACGATCGGATTGTTGGCCAACAAAACTGTGGACTTTTGTCCGAATGGTGTTGGCCCAAACTTGTTTTGCATACAAACGGCAAGAAATTGTTGGCCAACAAATACGAATGTAGTGACGTACTATGTTTTTTTTCAGCTCTTTAGCGCCACCCTTTGGGCTCCTTCTGATAATTTTGTGTTAGTAGAAGTTTGGTAAGTGTTGATTCGCGCTTTTCATTTTGTACTTTTCATTTTGCACTTTTCATTTCACGCTTTTCAGTTAGTTTCTGATCGGCCTTTCGTCAGCCAGCCATGTTGTGGAATTAGAGGAAATAACGTGTTATTTATTATTGGCCTTGGAGTTATTGCTTTGACATTATTTTTTTGGTTGAATAATGATTTGATTTGGTATATTGTCTATATTTTTGGATGCATAGAATGCACTTTTTGGTTAAGTTCTATTGGCAGATAACGTGTCTAATTTTATTTGTTTTCTTTTTTAATGCACAATAAAAAAAATGTGGAGAATAATACTTGGCTATGTGTTTTACTTCAAATGACAGTATGGGAGTAGGCAGTTACATTTTAAAAAAATACAATGTAAAATTAACAAGGGACACCAACATAGTTGTATCTTTGATCTTAAAAATGAAAAATTCCGTAAAATAAGGATGTTGTGGTAAAAAAAAAAAAAGCGTAATAATGTTATTCTTGATATCACTAGAAAAAAAAAGCCTTTGAAAATTTGTTTGCAATAACTCCATCAGTATCACCATCAAAGCAGCTTCATTATTATCCCATTAAAGAAGAAGAGAATTATGCGCTGCATTTCGAGATTTCATAATTTGCCACATAACGAATGTTAATTCTCCATTACGAACGCTAGTTTACAAGACTGACCACTTCTGGCTCGTCCTTACTTCCGAGCATGCGCGTTTGTACTTTTGACTTTTGTGTACACATGCCCTGAAAATCCGACAACAGACATTTGTCTGTGGAAAATTTTAAAATCTGCGATCCAACATTTGTCTGCGGAAAATCCGACAAAAATTGTCCGATAGATAATTGTCCGATGGTCGGATTTTCCGTCAACAGCCTGTCATCACACATTTCCCATTGGAAAATGCGATTGAGTGTATGAGGCTTAATAATATGCTTTTCACAGCATAGAGATTTTTCTGAGGTTTGTCAATTGTAGGATAAGGGTCCCAGTATGCTTTCACCCTCTGCGCACAACTTGTGAGACAACTATGCATTCAACAACTGCTATATTGTTACAAACAAAAATTGGAAGTGTGCAGGTACCATGACTTTGTTGCTGAAGATCTCTATATAAACAACATGGAGAACATTGGCGAGAAACTGGTCATCCCACTGAGATCTGAAGATGCTTCTGGTTCTTGTACAATATTTATAGTGTTATACCACGCTAATGTTCAAAAATACGTAAAATATAAATGATAAAACATCAGCCAGCACCACAATGGATAACTTGTACAAAAGAAATGGGTAACAACAGTGCAGCGCTAATCATAAATGCATAGATGTGCAAAAAATGGTGATATAAGGTGAAGCATATAAGCCATATATAACACAAATACAAATCTGTATATATATATATATATATATATATATAAAAAAAAAAATATCACAGTCATTGGTGGGCTAAAAAAGTCCAAAATAAAGTGAATAAGTCTGTAAAGGCATATATAATAATTGCATGATCCAAATTGGGATGATCAATCACCCAAAGAAGAAGAATCAGCACCATGAAGAAATCTGCCACCAAATGGAATATAAGGAGGCTTACCAGAACATATGGACCCAATTCAGCTTATACCAAGTGGGTCAATAAGGCAATGGTGTCTCAACACCAGGATATAGATGCTCCACTCAACATAGGCTTTGTGCTACTAGGTAGATTGCCAATCATCACCGAAGCCGATGTAGCGATATGTGTTAATATACAGGTTGGTCTAAGCCTTTAATAGATAGCATTAAGTTTGAAAAAACACTTAGTATCATAAATACTCCTGTTTTTTTTATTCAAATACTATTTTCCCCTTTTTTTAATCCTTTTTTCCATTTTAGTATTGCTGGTCTCCTTCAGCCTATTTTAGCAGCTTCATGTCTACGTACACTCACTCTAGCATCAACTGCATATCATTGTTCTGGCTCAGCTTAAAGTAACACTAATGCCCCGTACACACGATCGAATAAAAACATGGATTTTTGTTCGAAGGATGTTGGCTCAAACTTGTCTTGCATACACACAGTCACACAAATGTTGGCCAACAATTACGAACGTGGGAACGTGGGAACATGGTGACGTACAAGATGTACGACGATCTGAGAAAAAGGAAGTCCAATAGGCAGTACAGCTCCTTCTGCTTGATTCTGAGCATGCGTGAACTTTTGTGCGTCAGACTTGTGTACACACAATCGGACTTTCTGACAACACAGTTTTGTTGGCAGAAAATTTGAGGACCTGCTAGCAAACATTTGTTGGCGGAAATTCCAACAACAAATGTTTGATGGAGCATACACATGGTCGGACTTTCCGACAGCATTTCCCGTCAGAAAATCCGACCGTGTGTACGCAGCATAAAGAAAACATCCTTGTTCTCCAAAAAAAATGAGCAGTGCACATTCGTTGAGGTCATCTGGACTGCTCTTTGCACACTGCATATCCCATAGTCCATTTTGGGAGCAAGCAACGTGGCTAAACCATTGGGAGGTGTGATTAGGATGGATATGTGAGCAGAGGTGCATCATGGAGCTCCCATTAAATATCCCATCATTGATTTTGTTCCTGGTTGTTTTATTACACATTACTGTCCCTGACATCTGTAGGTCAGTTACCTAGAGGCTGTGCTGTCTGTCTGCCCCACAATCTCTGCTGCCATGACTAACAAGGGCTGAGAGGATGCAGAAGCCACACCTGAAATCCAAGATAGCACCTCTTCAAGTGCACAGTCATGTAACAATCGACAGGTGGAGAAAAGAAAAGATGTGGAGGTTAGATTAGAACAATTTTCTCACACACCAGCCAAGGATCCTGCTCACATCATCAACTGTGCTATTCCTGCTGATGATGGAGGGGAAGATCCAGGGAGGTTGAGAAACCTTAAGGAGATTGAATGGCCATTGCAAGAGATTTCTCTTTTGCAGTTCAGCTCGTTAAAATAATGCCCCGAAGAGTAAAGATTTGGAGAAACAAATGAGATAAAACAATGTCTGGATAGTTGGTGTATCTGAGTAGGAAAAAAGCAATAGCCAACCATACTGAGTTTGCAAAGCAATCGATCCCATCAACCTTTGGTAAGGATTCATTCATCCTGCTCTTTTCTGTTGAAATAGAAAACAAATGCACCCCTTACCCTCAGGTAATCCCCTGTGATTGATCCTGACCAAAGTAATAATTACAAGGATAAGGAACTCATTCTAAAGTACTCCAGGGAGAGCAAAATTGTTGACTATAATGGAGTATTAACCCATCAGTGTAACAATCACAATGTACTGGATGCCACCACCTAGAAAATAGTGAAAACAAGGAAGACTATCGACAACCTTTAAAACAGACCAGAAATCCACTGAGGTCCCATTGGACAAGGCTGAACCTTCCGCAGCTGACAACATTTGATGGAAAGCACTTAATGCCTAATGCGCCAAATTGTGTGGGAGGTACTAAGACTAAAGCTGGCCACACATGGATAAAAATTCAGCTGGTTCAGCAGGAACTGGTCTGAATTTTGATCCATGTATGGGCACTTTGTACAGAAGTCTATCTAACGATCGACTTTTGTACAACCAGCGTGTTGTAAAGGCTCCCCGTCAGCAGAACACTGACTGTATTGATGGGGGAATTAAGCAATTTTCTTTCCTTCCACCTGTGCATAATCTATGGCCTGCTTTAATAAGTAAGCCTACAACCTGAGAGCTAATATGATGGGATTTTGCGTTGTTTAGTTATGTAAGGGTATAGAGGTAAAAAAGAAAAACAAAATGAAAAGGAATTATAATTTAGGCTGGGTTCACACTTATGTGAATTGGATGTGGGTTTCTCTGCATTTAATTCACATGACATTAGATCGTGACCGCCTTTCAATGGAGTCGGTTCACAGAGCTCTGGGGCGGCCACGGTCCGCACTGGAAAGGGGTCCTGTGCGTCTTTGGCTTAGTTTCGGGTTCAGGCAAAAATTCTGACCTGTTTCGCACCTGAAATAGAGAACAGGGATGCACCGAACCCCCTGCAGCACCCGCAGCTAGTGTGAACCCAGCCTTAATACCAGGACAAGTTTTCCAAGTGTTCTCCATCGTATGTGAAGGTATCGGGTAATGGGCTACACACTAGCTGTTTTGGAATTACAATAAACGTGTTAATTGATTGAATTTTATGCTATTTTATACAATATCCCTTTTAAATAGGTCAGGCCTCCTCGCCAATGATTCTGACACTCTCTACACTTGCATAAACATGATATTATTCATGTTTGGAATAAACCAAAAAATAAAAGGTCACATTGAATGTTGAAATGAAATGTCACTCACGGTTTAAAACCACATTGTTCACAGCGACTGTAAAGTGGAGATGTGACGGACGGCATTTCAAATCAGCGTAAGACTAATGCTGATATAATTTTGATTTAAGCGCAAATAGGGGAAAACAGACGCTGTCATATTGTAGAAGTCACTCGCCGTGCATGTGCGAAGCACTTCCACCCCAGCCAGGGAGGAACATCGCCATCCAGTCTAAAACTGACTGATGGAATTACAGTCAAAACACAATTGAATCCTGTCATGACAAAATGAGAAGTGTGAAAAACCAAATGAAATAAAGTGTGATGGATTAAGCCAAAAAGCTGAAACCAACTAGGCTAACACAATGAGGATTACGGCACAGTCTGATTGGCCAACAAACGCTCCTCTCTGTAAAAAAAATAAAAAAATAAAAAATTCTCTGATTTTATATCACTACATATGTTGTTCTCACGTCTTCGAAGAAGGTTGGGCACTTGTGACATTCATACAAAAACTGAAACATATAGAAACTTTTTTTTTTAAAATACACTTCCATCCTAAATCAAAAAAAGAGAAGAATTTACCGTGTATCCTCACAGGGTGACACTGTGGATACACTGATAAAAGTATGCCAACATCCCGATATTATATGAGAAAAGCTAGAAATTGCAAAAATGGACTTTATAAGCACACATGTTATGATAAAAGTTTAGTATTTTAATTGGACAAAGTTAAAAGGTTTAACAACACATAAAAGAAATCACACATCAAACAATTGATGACATAGAATATTTGACCCTGAGGACTCAAATAATACCTCCAATTATAATATTATGGTCTAGAGAGTGATAAGTATAATGAAATATAACCAGTAGCACTATCCACAAGAGGTAAGGTGCATGGAGTGGTTGAATCACAGTCAGAAGTCGCAAGGAGATTTTCGCTCTACATGTTGCGTGCACAATTGCGCTTCTTCAGGAGCTTACAGATATATTGTGGAGATTTGTAAGATAATAATTTGTAGGTAGACAGGTCGTCCCCACAATTGAGATAATAATAATAATAATAATAATAATAATAATAATAATAATACAATAGCTAAGAGGGCCTATCAAAAGTGATGGTTGATAACCATAGACATCAGGGATTGACGTATGTAAACGCAAGAGGGGGAGGGAGAGGGTAGTCTGCCACCACGGTCTAAGCTAATGATTAATGCTGCATCGTTAATCAATAGGGAAATCTGTCCAATAGTTGACGAGCAACTCAAACAGGTGCTGGCTTGTATTAACAGAGAGCCTTTGTAGGGAGAGACCAAAAGCATGCATGTAATCCCGATGAAGACGCTGGCCTGGAGTGAAAATCTCCTCGCTTTTGATAGGCCCTCTCAGCTACTGAATTGTATTATTATCTCAATAGTGGGGACTACCTGTCTGATTTCAGTCACACATGACCCCCACAAATTATTATCTTACACATCTACATAATATATCTGTAAGCTCCTGAAGAAGCACAATTGTGCACACAACATGTAGAGCGACAATCTCCTTGCGACTCCTGACTGTGACTCAACCACTCCATGCACTTTACCTCTGGTGGATGGTGCTACTGGTTATACGTCATTATACCTATCACTCTCTAGATCAGTAATTCTCAACCAGGGTTCCTCCAGAGGTTTCTAGGGGTTCCTTCAGCATTGGGCAATTTCTGCTTCTCAGATAAGTTCACACTCACACCATTGATCTTTTTAACTATCTGTAAGGAGGTAATTCTTCCCAATGATCTCAAGTGTGAGGACCATTCTTCCCACTGACCATCACACTAATGTATCATGAGTTGTAGATTTCTAAATTTTTAGCAGGGGTTCCCTGAGACCGCAGAACTATTTCAAGGGTTCCTCTGTGTTGAAAAGGTTGAGAAAGGCTGCTCTAGATCATAATATTATAATTGGAGGTGTTATTTGAGTCCTCAGGGTCAAATATTCTATGTCATCAATTGTATGATGTGTGATTCCTTTTATGTGTTGTACATAAACCTTTTAACTTTATCCAATTACAATTCTAAACTTTTATCATAACATGTGTGCCTATAAAGTCAATTTTTGCAATTTCTAGCTTTTCTCACTTCCACCCTAAAGTCACATTAAAGTAGAACTATAGGCAAAACTGTTTTTTTCTTCATTTTGGATAGAGCAAGGGAGGGTTACAACGCTTGTCAGATATTTTTTTTTTTTTTCATCTGTGTCTCATTGCAGAGATTTCCCTTCACTTCCTCTCCCATAGTCTAACAGGAAGTAAGAGGAAATCTTTGCAAATCAGGGAATTTTTTGGGGACCCCAGGTCACCAGAACTAGTGTCCCCATTGGAACATTTCCCCTCTATCACTGCATTATATTGCAATCTGCAAATGTTTCTAAATAGAAGAAATTGAACAAGAAAAAAAATAAAAAAAAACATGCTTTCCATGTAACATTCGCCCATCGTAACTTCTTTAAATTAAAACTTCTGTTGATTTACTAAGGGAAATATTGTTTGTTTTAAGGCTCCTTCGATACAGAAATATGTGGCGGGCCTATATTGCTGTGATTCATACTTCCAAAACCAATACATACGAGACTGCAAAAAAAAGAAAAAAAAAAGAAAGAAAATCATTTGTAAAATAAATGACATTAAATTGTCTAATTGATTCCAGGCAGGGACCAGAAGATGCAGGTGGCGAACAGCTAATGAAAGTCTATAAATCAACTATGACGTTCCTGAGTCTTGTTTTCTTTATTTAAAAGCCACTACCTACTCTCCAGCAAAGCCATTGATCTGTACAAGACCTATCAACACTTAGGACTGGCTGGGAAAACCAGATTTTTTTTTTTATTTTTTTATTTTTTTTTTGCACATGAAGGGATACATTTAATCCAATTTGACAGGCAATGCCAAAGATGCCACTGGTAATTAATTAGCATGTAATTTAGACGGCAGAACAACAGGATATAGGAATCAGTATTCCGTGCCATTTCCCCTTAGGCTTTGTGTTATGAGGGTCAGGACTATGTCTGTCGTGTTGAAGGTCAGCAAATCAATTGGCAGCGTGCCATGACACTGGACGTTCCATGATACATATCTTTCACCCGCCTAACTGCCTCTGGCATTCGCTGCCTGGATCAAGAATGAGAACGCAATTCATTTTTTTTTTACTTCTTCTTTTGCTGGAGAATTGTACATTAGGTTCTTGAGTGATTCGGTGGAGGTAGGAGTTCAACTTGCGTAGCACTCACTTGTCACAAAGCAGACTTGTCTACGCTACATTCCAAAAGCATCAAGAGACACTTTTCATTTCACAAGGCACCGGGGCATGTTATAGCCAAGTTGAACAAGCTGCATTTATATGTTTATATAGATTTTATGACACCTAGGACGAAGTAGAGCAAGATCGCCGGCTTTGATCTGGATTAAGTACTGTTGCTATAAACACTAAGTATTTTCTTACCCTCCGTTCACCCCACACCAGCAAAAATGGGCCAGTTCCAATGCCCTTTTGGTGAAGGCAAATTTTAGAGAGTTAAAAAAAAAAGGACTTATTTCAACCACCCTGGGCTTATTTCAGCTGTATGGTTGGGGTTAGGGTTATATTTAAAATTGCTGTGATTTAGCGGGAAAGTAATATTACCTGTGTTTACTGCAGAACTAAACTGTATCTGAACACCACAAATTTTATTATGAAAAGCAAACTCACTCATGCATCCATATCTCCATGCTGTGTTATGGTAAGTAATCACTTTGATAAACAGCCACCCTAGCATTTATAGCAGGGGCCATCTTGAGTAAGGGCAGATGATCCATGTAGTATTTACTTCCTGGAATCCATCTGCCCTTAGCTCCGGTATGCAAACAGGAGGGTGTGCTTAGCCGAGAAAGCTCCTTCTCTAGATGAAAGAAAAAAAAAATGCTCATTAAGACTCCTGGGATGTATGACCTAATTTTGATCTAGGTTGCCAGGAAGTTTAAAAAAGGTAAAAATAATATAGCATGGGAAAGACACACATAGGGACATTTTTTTTGAGAGTTTTTAAGGGATTTCTGGTTAGGAGGGTTTCTCCGAATACACCTTCCACCAGGTAAATATATGTTACATTTATATTTCATATATATTTTATATTTTGTTCTTTGAATCACCTGTTAAAATTTGACATGTGTACATGTAATGTCTTTTGCAGCAAACTAAACCTCTGAAGAAGACCCCAATTACATGGGTCGAAACGCGTCAACCTTTTATACAACTGACATTCTGACAACTGCCATGTATAATTTTCTGTTTGCATTTTATGT
The DNA here is from genome assembly GCF_037356315.1 of Lithobates pipiens. Classification (NCBI taxonomy): domain Eukaryota; kingdom Metazoa; phylum Chordata; class Amphibia; order Anura; family Ranidae; genus Lithobates; species Lithobates pipiens. Next base: position 71,621,526 of record NW_027507784.1, read on the forward strand.
ATTTGGAATGTTTTTTATTCTTCTACCAGAGCTCATATTTTAACTGCCATAGTATTATTGTATGCATATTTCAATAAAATATTTTTATACATATATTACCTACTTGAATTGCTTACCTTGACGCCAACCCCCCCCCCCCCCCCCCCAGTGGAGCCTTTCCATATTGCGGTAAAAATAATATACCTATTTATTTACTAATGTTAGCCATACAAGGATTAAAAAGAGTACATGTTGATTAAGCGTGTAGTTCCCCTTTAAAGTAGTCCCTGCACCATATATACACTATATTACCAAAAGTATTGGGACATCTGCCTTTCCATGCACATGAACTTTAATGGCGTTCCAGACTTAGTCCATATGGTTCAATATTGAGTTGGCCCACCCTTTTCAGCTATAACAGCTTCAACTCTTCTTCGAAGGCTGCCTACAAGGTTTAGGAGTGTGTCCATGGGAATGTTTCACCATTCTTCCAGAAGCACATTTGTGAGTTCAGGCACTGATGTGGATGAGAAAACCTGGCTCGCAGTCTCTGCTCTTATTCATCCCAAAGGTGTTCTATTGGGTTGAGGTGCAGGCCAGTCAAGTTCCTTCACCCCAACCTCGCTCATCCATGTCTTTATAGACCTTGCTTTGTGCACTGGTCCAAATCATTGGGTGGAGAGAGGATTATGGTGTGGGGTTGTTTTTCAGTGGTTGAGCTTGGCCCCTTAGTTCCAGTGAAGGGAACTCTTAAGGTATAAGCATACCAAGACATTTTGGACAATTTCATGGTCACAACTTTGTGGAACAGTTTAGAGATGGCCCCTTCCTGTTTCAACATGACTGCACACCAGTGTACAAAGCAAGGTCCATAAAGACATGGATGAGCAAGTTTGGGGTGGAGGAACTTGATAAAACACCTTTGGGATGAATTAGAGTGGAGACTGCAAGCCAAGCCTTCTCTGCAGCATCAATATCTGACTTCACCAATGCTCTTCTGGGAGAATGGTCAAACATTCCCATAGACACACTCCTAAACATTATGGACAGCCTTCCCAGAAGAGTTGAAGCTGTTATAGCTGCAAAGGGTGGGCAACTCAATATTGACCCCTATGGACTAAGACTGTTTTTCAGTAACGTTCATGTGCGTGTAAAGGCAGGCCTCCCAATACTCTTGTTGATTTACTGTATATGTTATGTTAGTGTGCCATTTACAGGTATGTATTAGCCATACCACATAGCCAACCCCAAACAATATCTTCCTCTGCTTTTCGCTCTGGATGGAGCCATCTTTATTTATGGATCATCCAGCATCTTCTTCTTGGAATGAGATACCGGCTCAGGTGGCACTCTGTGGGGGCTGTACTTAGGTTGGAGTCTCAATATTGGAGAATCTGTTCTCTATGTAGCTCAATAAGGTTGCCCTGTATACACAGGGTAATGTTACTGAACTGGTTGTAAGCACTCTAGTGCCTCGGGCACACTGTGTCTTTGGTTGCTGCCATAACAACAAATGATGCTGTACAGCTGCTTGCATCCCAGTAATCATTGATGCTGTGAATCAAAGGCAATGGATCATAGCAATCAATGATGTTGTACAGCTGCTTGCATCCTATCAACCTATGATAGTGTGCATCCCATCCGCCAGCATCCTAGCAACCAACGATGCACAGCTGGACAGTGTTATCGGTTGTCAGGATGCTGGTGGCCAGGCTACAGTTTTATTGGCTGCTGTGTCAGCATCCCAGCAACCAAGGTGGAAGGGACAGCAACTGAAGTGTCTATGGGACACAGTATAGTAGGATCTCCAGAAACATTTATGTCAGCACCATTTCTGGCAGACATTCCCATTACATTGGCAACCCACTCACAATCCATCAAACAAGATGCAGAAACAATGTTTGGGTTGCAAAAATGGCCACTTCAGGTGACAATGAACCTAGGCTCACTGGTGATAGTGCCTGTGTGGTTCTTGGCTGTGTTAAAAATGTCTAACGCAGACCAGCCCCTGCTACATCTGCTCATCTTTTGAATTGCTACAGAGGTACAGTGTTGCAGTTTGATCACTGGATAGGAAAGGACTGAAGAATGCTTTATCCTGTCTGCAGCAGAATGATAACATCATCAGGGTTTATAGTGTAATGCCGTGTACACACGTAGCCGACTATCCGACAGACTTAGTCTGGCGGACTTCCCGCTGGACTGTCCGCCGGACTTTCGAGCTACTTGCCCACACACGGCACTTTTTCAGCGGACTAATACGGCGTACTAAGTCCGCCGTACTTTTGAAATGAATGGACTCGCCCTCACACGCGGAGAAAAGTCTTCTCATTTTGAGCGTGTCTCCAGGTAGGCGGGGCCCAGGAAGGAGACGTTGCTGGCCCCGCCACCTGGTATGGACTTAAAGGGCAACCCCAACGCCGAAAAAAATCGGCGTGGGGGTCCCCCCCAGGTCCACATCAGACCCTTGTCCGAGCACGCTACCCGGCCGGCCAGGAAAGGGGGGGATGAGCGAGCGCCCCCCCCCCTCCTGAGCCGTACCAGGCTGCGTGCCCTCAACATGGGGGGTGCCTTGGGGAAGGGGGGCCGCACGGCCCCTCAACCCCAAAACACCTTGTCCCCATGTTGATGAGGACAAGGGCCTCTTTCCGACAATCCTGGCCGTTGGTTGTCGGGGTTTGAGGGCGGGGGGCTTATTGGAATCCGGGAGCCTCTTTTAATAAGGGGGCCCCCCCGGATACCGACCCCCCACCCTATGTGAATGAGTATGGGGTACAATGTACCCCTACCCATTCACCTGTGAAAAAAAGTACAAAAAAAAACACAACACAGGGTAAAAATAGTTTATTGCACAGCTCCGGGGGTCTTCCGTCTTCGGGGGTCTTTTCGCTGGACTCCTCCGCTATCTTCTGCTAGCTCTTTTACTAGCGAAGGAGCCCGGCTTTCTTCCTCGCCGCCGCCCTCTTCTTCCGACTTCGGGGGTCTTGTCCCCCTCTTCGGTTCTTCTGTCGGGCCACCGCGCCTTCTTATAGCTTTTTTACAGGCGGTGGCCCGGTCTTCTGTCGCTGCTGTCGTCGCCACCTTCTGTTCTTCTGTTCGTCTCTTCTTCTCTTCAGATGTTGCCTCGTCACTCCCTCCGCTCACAATGACGGGGACCGGGCGCGCGGCGACTTATATAGGGACATCACCGGATGATGTCCCCGCCTATTATAATGTCACAGTCCCAGCATCCTCTGGGACTGTGACACCATAATGGGCGGGGACATCATCCGGTGATGTCCCTATATAAGTCGCCGCGTGTCACGTCGGAGCCATTGTGAGCGGAGGGAGCGACGAGTCAACATCTGAAGAGAAGAACAGAAGAACAGAAGGCGGCGACGACAGCGGCGACAGCGGCGACGACAGCGGCGACAGAAGACCGGGCCACTGCCTGTAAAAGAGCTATAAGAAGGCGCGGTGGCCCGGCAGAAGAACCGAAGAGGGGGACAAGAGCCCCGAAGTCGGAAGAAGAGGGCGGCGGCGAGGAAGAAAGCCGGGCTCCTCCGCTAGTAAAAGAGCTAGCAGAAGATAGGAGTCCGGCGAGAAGACCCCCGAAGACGGAAGACCCCCGGAGCTGTGCAATAAACTATTTTTATCCTGTGTTTTTTTTGTACTTTTTTTCACAGGTGAATGGGTAGGGGTACATTGTACCCCATACTCATTCACATAGGGTGGGGGGCCTGTATCCGGGGGCCCCTTATTAAAGGGGGCTCCCGGATTCCGATAAGCCCCCCGCCCGCAGACCCCGACAACCATAATAATTATTGCCAATGAATGTCCATGTTCTGTGTACTGTGGGAGACAAGATATAGTGAATGCAGGGTCCTGGGTTTAGAAACACTTTTAGGTAAAATTTGAGCCATCCTCAGAAATGCCCTTTGGCTTGTTGCAATAAACCTTAATTTTTGGTGACATACTTGCAAAAGGTATTGTTTATCTGCAGGGGTTGTAGTGCTGCTGGATTTCTGATTTAGAAAAACTGGGACTCATTAAATATAAAAGATAGAACCTCACAAGTCTGTGTCTGTTTGAGAAAGCAACAGTAGTCAAATATCTTAGTATCTACAGCAAAGCAGCAGGTACCTAGGACCCTGAGCCTGAGACCCACAGCAGTTGTATGAACTGTCAAAGCTGTATTTATGTTGTTTGCCATTCATGATGTTTCTGTTTTTTACTGTAACACTGTTTAGTTAACTAGCTACTAATAATCCTTTCATTTTAGCCTATATTAACCACTTTTCGACACCTAAGAGCTGAGGCAAAAACCTGGGCTTTAATGCCCACGCGGTGCATCTATGAGTTGCTGGATGGCCAATGTTTCTGTGCTGAGAGTGTGCTCACTGAGCTCTCTCAGCACAGACACCAAGTTGTGAAAGACAGCTCTTGGTCCCCGCTAATGGTTGGTAGCTGGCTGGATCGGCTCCTGATAATGTGACCACTGTGATAGCCATACACAAGAGTCACATGCAATGCTGAAAGCAAGGTCATCCAGCTCCAAGGGCAAATATGCCAAACACCGCCCCCTTCCTTTAGGGTTAGGATCAGGGCACTCCCATCCCTGCAATTAATTATTGCGCTTGGGCAAGGGCATTTCTAGGTCTACAAAAGATCTGGAGCAAGAGCCCATAGCAGCGTAGTAAAGAAAGTCATACGGTTGGGCGGGCATATACATGTATATACAGTAATATACGTGTGTGTATATATCCCCAGAAAGCCCCCCAATTACATCAGGGTCCCCAGAGAGCTCCCCTTACATCAGAGTCCCCAGAGAGCCTCCTCCTTGCATCAGAGTCCTCAGAGAGCCCCCCTTGCATCAGGGTCCCCAGACAGCCCCCACTTACATCAGAGTTCACAGAGAGCCCCCCTTACATTAGGGTCCCCAGAGAGCCCCCCTTAAATCAGGGTCCCCAGAGAGCCTCCCCCTTAAAATCAGGGTCCCCAAAGAGCCTGCCCCTTGCATCAGGGTCCCCAGAGAGCCTCCCCCTTACATCAGGGTCTGCAGAGAACCCCCTTAAAATCAGGGTCCCCAGACAACCTCCCCCTTGCATCAGGGTCCCCAGAGAGCCCCCCACTTACATCAGGGTCCCCAGAGAACCTCCCCTCCCCTTGGGGACCCCTGGGCTCCAGATTCGAGGTTATAACCCCAAAAGCCAGCCCCTAGCGACGCCATTGTGCTCAGGGCAGTTGCCCCTCCTTGTCCCGGCCCTTGTCACATGATTGGCTGACCTTTCCTGCATTTCCTGGTTAAAGAGGAACTGCAGTCGGCTCACATAATTTGTATTAAAAACATCTTTGCTATTATGAAGCTTTCCTCCAACCACTTTTCATATTTTATTTTCATACCCACAGAAGCCCTTCACTTCCACTGGGTTGTTGGAGCGCACCCCGCACGGCGCTAGTCAGACAGCGGTACGGGACCATTTTTTATACAGACCTCAGAGCTGCTAATGTGCCGATTCTCATCATATTAGACACATGTAAGTGCAGCTTTTTTATATAATAAAAAAACGGTACTACACTATACCTGCCTGCTGTGGCTCTGTTGGCAGAGCCAATTCCACAGAGCCTTTTGATAGGAGAAGGAGACTAATACTGATCATTGTGGATGATACATTAAATTGGAGAGTTTTGACTTATGCCGCGTACACACAACCATCAACCGGAATTTCCGGGAGACTAGGTCCAACGGGATTAGTCCATCGGACAATGCGATCGTGTGTGGGCTAATCCAATCGTTTTTCGTTATAAAAATCTGACGGACCTAGAAATAGAACAGGTTTCAAATCTGTCCGATGGACTCAATTCCTATCGAAAAAGCCATTCATCTGTACGCTGGTCCGACGGACCATATATGAAGCAAGGGAAGCTATTGGCTACTGGATATTGAACTTCCTTTTTTTAGTCCCGTCTTACGTCATCATGTTCAAAATGAAAGGACTTTCGAACGGACTTAGTCTGGTCGCGTGTGGCCGAGTCCGTTTAATCAGAACTCTATCGGAACTCCACTGAAAAGTCAGTTGGATAGACCGTTGGACCTAGTGTGGCGGAAAGTCCGGTTGTGTGTACGCAGCATTACACACCACCCATGCTTGATGGTGATCTGGTCGTGGTCATATCCATCCATATACCATATGTTTAGAAGAGGTGGATGGTGAATTTGGTGGAAATTGACCTATGAATTGATTGAAATGGCATTTATAATACTCACATTTGATGGTCACTCGTTGGCTGGATACATCTGGTGAGCTCAATTGATATCTCACTTCGGGTGGAGCACTGTTGTTTTGGAGCATTGGAGCACTTTCTTAGGATCACGGTTTTGGAGAATTAATTTCAGAGTGATCTCACAGAGAAATCATGAACTTTAATCAATGATAATTTATTACACATTGTATTGGTTGGAAATTTGATTATTGTGCACATTTTATTGTATGATTTTGATCATATATCAGATGTTTTCATTTATGTATTATGTAATTATTCACTTATAAATTTAATTAAGTTATTTTTTTCTTAAATTCATTTGGTTCACATTTCATTTAATTGTCCGGTTAGTGCTCTTTTGATCCTTTTTCATTATTTATTAGTATACATTAATTTTAGGAGCAGCACTGGCATACATGACTGCACTAGTTTGAAGTTGGGGCCATTTCCCTTGTTTACATTTTAATATTATTTTATATATACTCTGTTTCTGAACTTGCCAAATAAGATGCAGACATCTCCCTTCACTAAGTCTGGCTGTAACCATTTTAACTGTGGGCAGCTGAAGCTGCTGCCTTTTCACTTCCTGGATTTACACAGACACACAGAGGCACACCTATAGCTCTGCAGCTCTCATTGGCCCTCTTATTGCTCATCCCCTCCCTTCCTGGCTGTGCATGATGTAATAAGCCTAGGCTAATGACCAGGCAAGAAACAGGAAGTGGGCTGTATAAGGTATTTACTGGCAGAAATTTTTATTTTTACTATCCAAGGTTAAAACAACAAGGGCATGATCGAAGATCCAAAAATGGCTGAAGTTCCGCTTTAAAGTGTATATAAAGCCACAAATGTATTATATTTAGTTTGAGTAGGAAAGTGTTATATCAGGTTGCTGATTGCGGCCTGTGTCCCACTGTGTCCCACTAGGGAGAGTTCTCTTTATTTCCTGCCCTGAATACACAACAGAGCATGAGAGAAAATCTCTTCAAAAAGTATGGAATTACCATGTATCCAGATTGGAGGATTTTTCTTAACCTCTTGATCTGATGTCAAATTAATCTGTGCAGATTTCCCCTGAATTTGTGTTTTGGTGATAATGATGACCAGCCCAGCTGAGACAACGACAGTAATAAAAACATCAAAAAGGGTCTAGCCCAAGGGGTAGGCAACCTTTCATAGGTTTAGATATCCCCGGACAAAATGGAGGAAATCAAAGATCCCCGGGTAAGGGGGGGAAACACCCTTTAAAATAAAATATATATAGCCCCCAAAAGAAACACAGCATAGAGTCCTGTGCCCCCACTCACAGTATTGTCCTCTGCTCCCTGTCATATCATCCCTCACACAGTAGTGTCTTCTGCCCCCCCCCCCCCTCCCCGATATAGTAGTGTCTTCTTCCTCCACATACCAGTGTCCTGCCCCCCTTCACATAACCCCCATCTATTGTTCCCTCTGCTTCCCCCTCCCCTCATAGCAGTGTCTTCTGCCCCATTCATATCACCCCCCCCCCCACTGTAGTGTCCTCTGCTCCCCCCCATAGCAGTGTCCTCTGCCTCCCTTCACATCACTCAAACTGTAGTGTCCTCTGCCCCCCATAAAAAAACCCTGTACCCCTAAAATGTCCTCTGCCCCCTCTTCACATCTCCCCCCATGTAGTGTCCTCTGCCTGCCCCTTCCCAGATAGCAATGTCTTGTGCCCCCCAATGCAGTGTTCTTTGTCCCCTTTCACAACACCTCATCACCCCCCCAAATGTAGTGTCTTCTTTCCCTCTGTCCATTTTACATGACATTCTCCCACATTGTAGCGTCCTGTGCCCCTCCATAGCAGTGTCCTGTGCCCTCTGCCCCCCTTCAAATCACCACTCCCTGTAGTGTCCCCTGCCCCCCATAAAAATGTCCTGTACCCCCTAAAGTGCAGTGTCCTTTGCTCCCCCTTCACATCACCCCAATGTAGTGTCCCCTGCCTGCAATGGCCTGTGCCCCCCAATGCAGTGTACTTTGTCCCCTTTCACAAAACCTCATCACCCCCCCCATTTTAGTGTCTTCTTCCCCCCCTGTCCTGTGCCTTCTGCCCCTTCACATTACCCCTCCCTGTAGTGTCCTCTGCCCCCCATGGCAGTGTTCTTAGCTCCACCCCCTTCTAAACAGTGTCATCTGTCCCCTTCATATGTCCCCACCCACTGTAGTTTCCTCTGTCCCCCATCCCGTCCCCCTCCATGCACACACACAGTGTAGATAGAAGTCTTTTACCTTACACTGGTGTACACTGTGCATCAGAGTGAAGAGTAAGAGGTATCACAGTACTGGATGGAGAAGGGGAATGGGAGTTAACTTTTTTACATAAACAAGTTGGTGATTGGTTGCTAGGACCACCCAGCTTCCTAGCAACTAATCACCTGCTGGTTAATGTGAACAGTTAACTCCCGCAGCTCCCGGTCTCTGTCCAGTATACTCATATGTTCCACTCTGCAGTAATGGGGGGCAGCAAAGGCTGAGGGGGGGGGGATTATCAATGCAGGGCCATGCCCACAGTCAACTGGTGGATGGAGATCGATGACTTGCTGACCCCCGGGCTAACCCTTTCTTACACTATTCAAAACAAATAATAAATGTAAAAAAATAGTCCATACATACATAAAGTAGAAATAAAGGCATTTTTCTTCACATTGTATATAATAAGGGATGGTTATAATCCCCATCAGTTTTTCTTTTGCCATCTGTATCCCACTGGGGAGATTACCCTTCACTTCCTGTCCTATAGTCAAAACAGGAAGTGGGAGGAAAAAAGTGAGGGAATCCCTAGTTCTCACCAAAGCTCATGTTTTCATTGGAGGATTTCCCCTTTGTTCCTGTGCTGGTGACAACCCAAAGTTTGGGATTTTCTTTCACGTTTACTCTCAGGCCGCGTACACACGCGTGGGACTGTTCGCTCAACTTTTGTCCGCTGAACAGTGTTTCGGCGGACAGTCCGCTCGTGTGTGGGCTTCAGCGGACAGTTTCAGCGGACAGTCTGCTGAACAAAGTTTTTCGGAATTTCCGAAAAACTGTCCGCTGAAACTTTGTTTCAGCGGACAGTCCCCTCGTGTGTAGGCTTGTTCGTCAAACTAAGTTCCGCGCATGCTCAGAAAGAATTTACACGCCGAAGGTTGCATTGCAGTGTATAGGACGTCGTTTTCTAGTCCCGTCGTACGTGCCGTTCACGTCATCGCGCACGGTTTCAGCGGACTGTTCGTTCGTCGTGTGTGGGCAAGTCCGTCCATGCTATTTTTGAGCGGACTGTCCGCTGAAACTGTTTGACGAACAAAGTTGAGCGAACAGTCCCCGCGTGTGTACGCGGCCTCAGTGATAAGTATAAATAGGACACATAGAGAGAGTGAATCTCCCTAATGGGGGCACACACAGCAGTAAAGACCTGAAAGGTAGGCTTGGCCCCAGTAGACATGATTATAAATAGGCTATTGGGGTAGAATGCTGTTGGTTACTCAATGCTGGTTATTACTACTTGACTTTGGAGTGTGCAATATTAATGCTCTATTGGCACTGTGATTTCTGTTTTCAGCCACTAGGCGGGGCTGTATGTTCTCTTTAGTTAGCTCTATGCAGTTGGAAGCTGTAATTGCCTATTTGTTTTCTATTGTTTTGTACATTACAACTTTGCACTCTTTTGTCAGTGTTTATGGAACATATATGATTGAATGTGTTCAAATAAAACTTTCTTCAGATCTAAAGACCTGACAGGTGTTCTAAGCTCTTGCCACTCTATCCAACCCCCCCCCCCCCCCCCAAAAATATACCTTTAGTTCTACTTAAATGACAGTTTGTCATAACAGTTAATTGAAATATTGCATTTACCTCTGTTTACTTTTTGGAGTTATCACACTGAATTGTATTTTTAAAACTTGAGTGGGAATCGAAACGCGAGACCATCTGATCAGGAGATCGCAGTAAGCGCACGCCGCGGTAATGAATGATGGGATATTTGTTATACATTCTCCCTGATTTTTAAACATCGTATGCAAATGATGTTTTTGTTACAGGAGGGGGAATTCCTGCTTTTGACTTCAATTGTGCTTATGTCTATAGCATAGTAGTTATAATAATCATATCAAACAAGCATAGCCTGAATCAAATTGAGAATATTTTAAAATGCTGGATGAGGACAGCAAAAATAAACACCAGATCCTCTGTTCTCCGGGATAAGAAGGTAGAATGAAAAAAAAAAATTGCTCTGCTTGACCGCATTCTCATAATCCGCATACATAAGTGCTTATTGAATCCAGGAGACGTAGACAAGGGGAGGACTGCTGGCTCCATGCAGTAATACTGAATGCCACAACAAAGCAAAGGCACTTTTCTCGCCATGTCTCTTGACAGACTATTTCAAACATTGGCTTTTGTTTCATCTGACGTTCCATATTTTCATGTAACTCTGGTATTTACCTGTTCTGCTTAAACTGTTCAAATAAACTTTGTGGAAAGTCAGATAAACTTAACACGTTTTTTACATTTCTTTCCTGAATACCCAAGTATTGTTCATTAGTTACAGTTCAGAAAAGTTTAGGGAAATGACGTTTTTAAAAATTTAAATCAGGTTTCCGGACGCAGGAAAAAAGAATAGCCTACGAAAACCCTGCATTAAAAAAAGAAAAGAAAAAACCTAAGTGCCCAAATTTTTACCTGAATCCATTGTCACTTGACAAGTCCGGGTTGCAAGACGTCTTCCTTTACGTTTGTGGTGTGGAAGGACTCAAGTAGCCACATCCCTTGTGATGGAAATGCTTTCCATTGGCTGCTAGAAAACTCCATTTCATAGGTCATCAGGGGTCCTGAAGACTTCAAGCAGCAGGGCCATGATCCAAAGGGCAGTGACAACACCAATTGGCGGATCCAGACTGCAGTGATGGTTCACTGGTCCCCTTTACTGGAAGAGGTGCTACGGAAGGTAATGTGACAGTGGATTCAGGTACATAAATAAGGGTGTCAGAAGAGGTTTTTTTATTGTGAATCTAAAGGAGATAAAAAACTACAATGTAGTGCTAAAAAGTGATACAGGAATGTAAAGTGTCTGGCACTAAAAAAAGAAAAAGAAGAACAGATAAAGTCCAAATCTCAAACAGATAAATAAGTCCTTGGAGTCCACGTGAAGCTCAGATGTGATATTTCACACAATGTATGAACCGAGAAGTAATCCCAAAGACATTTCACATCAGTGACATCAAGGTAGGTAAAAAATGGGTACTCTTACCGGAACCACTGGACCTGTGCATGAACACTAGGTCATACAAGCATGTATGAATGGAACCTCAATGAATCCCCGCAGGTCTATCCACTACTGGAAGGGCTGTAGATCTTCAGGCCAATAAAGGAGTGGTCTGCAACATCAAGGGGGCTCCAGTCTTCTTCTCCAGAGATCCAGATAAAATGGCAAAAGAGGGAAACTCCAGCCAATAGTTTGGCGATATGGAAAGCCAAACTCATGATAGGGATCATATATGAAATAAAAATGAAAAACAGCTTCCCGTAGTGTAGGTTGAAAAAATATAAAGATAGCTGTTTATTGGCATAAAACCAGCATGCACCATAAAAAATAAAATAAAAACGTGATCTAGATGCCCTTGTTGAAGTCCTATGGGCCAAAACGTGTAGGGTAATATTTGATCACGTTTTTATTTTATTTTTTATTGTACATGCTGGTTTTAAGAGTACCCATTTTTTACCTACCTTGATGTCACCGATGTGAAATGCCTTTGGGATTACTTCTAGGTTCATACATTGTGTGAAATATCACATCTGAGCTTCACGTGGACTCCAAGGACTAATTTATCTGTCTGAGATTTGGACTTTATCTGTTGTTCTTTTTCTTTTTTTAGTGCCAGACACTTCACATTTCTGTATCACTTTTTAGCGCTACATTGTAGTGTTTTGTTTGTATATGAATTTGGTCACATTCGCGTGTAGCTGCTTATTTTCACTTGTCTTTGGTTAGCGCAATATTTTTTCTTTTATGTGAATATAAAGGAGATGTTTGATTGGGGCAGGATTTTGCTTTTGCCTCAAGAAGGCCTTTAAAATAATTTCCATGTACATTTTAACACAGAAAAAACTGTATTTAGGGCAGAGCACCAATCAGTATTGATAATCTACAGCAGTGGTCATCAACCCTGTCCTCAGGGCCCACTAACAGGCCAGGTTTTATGTATTACCTTGGGGAGATGCAGACTAGAATACTGTAATCAATGAACAGCAAATTATATCACCTGCGATGTGTTTCAGTTATCTTGCAAACCTGGCCTGAGGATAGGGTTGAAGACCACTGATCTACAGCATAGATGAACATATTGCTTAACGTGAACTTAGATTCGACCTGGGTTGGGAAAATTTTTGGGTACCATATTACTTCCTGATCTGCCAGCAGAATCAGTTTGTTCAGCCATCCCACATTCCCATGGATAGGCGAATAATGGCTAAATAAGAGGCATGTGTGTTTCCTCTGGAATCTTGTTGTCCTTAATGTATTTTTTCCAGATCTGTGCAGAAATCCAGTGGGAAATTTTGCCTCTGTACAAGAGCTTCCTGTTTTAAAAGACCGGTCACTGTTGCTATCTCTCCTTTTGCAGGCAGCTTGTAGTGGGTGGAGCCTGCAGGATCCCTCCCACAGCTCTGCTCTCTGCACATGTAAAGCGCAGGCTGGTATCAGTACCAGGACATGTTTGTCTAGCTCCCAGGGAAAGTATGAAGAACTGCGCCCCCACCCCCACTGTTAATGCATTCTATAGAATGGGTTTACTGCTCTGTGTCCATTCTCTGCCCATTGCTCCGCTGTGCCCAGGGCAGCTGCCCCTTCTACCCAACCCTTGTCCTGGCCCTGGCTGTTATCATTACCCTCCATTACGTCAAAAATGATTGATAATAATGATTCCAATAAAAGCCTTACTATTAGAGACTGAGGCAACCTGAGACATATCCTTTAAAAGTAAATAAAAAAAAACAAAAAACAAAAAAATATATATATATATATATACTTAACGTTCTATCGTTCTTTTTTTTTTTTCTATTTCGATGCTGGTGATCCTTTGATCCTTGTAATCTATTTATATTAACATGTTAAGTATTGGGAGTTTTTGAGCATAGTATTTATAACTCACTTTTACAGGAGCTCTCAATTTTGAACATTGGGTTGCTTAGGGGACATAGGTATATACTTCTGTCTAATAGTGATTTGTATGTGTCTGTTATTTTCTTTCCTGTGTGTCTATTTGATTGATATTTGTGTAATGTCCATTTTTTTAAATGTAATTTTTTTTTTTTGCTGTCTATTTTTTTTTAACAAAGAATGGAAATAAAATAACAAGTTTAACAAATGTCTAATTTCTGGCACAAGAACATATCCAGGAAAGTTGAATGCAGTGGCGTCACTAGGGAGTGGCTTTTGGGGCTTTAGCCCTGAATCTGCGGCCCATAGCCCCGATTCACTGCAGGAGTCCCCAAGGGGAGGGGAGGTTCTCTGGGGACCCTGATGTAAGTGGGGGGCTCTCTGGGGACCCTGATGCAAGGGGAGGCTGTCTGGGGACCCTGATTTTAAGAAAGGGCTCTCTGCGGTCCCCAATTTAAGGGGGAGGCTCTCTGGGGACACTAATGTAAGGGGGGGCTCTCTGGGAACCCTGACATAAGTGGGGGCTCTCTGGGGACCCTGATGCAAAGGGGAGGCTCTCTGGGACCCTGATGTAAGAGGGGCTCTCTGGGGATATATATACACACACACGTATATTACTGTATTTACATGTGTATGCCCGCCCAAGCGTATGACTTTCTTTACTATGCTGCTGTGGGCTCTATCCCCAGATCTTTTGTAGACCTAGCAATGCCCCTGGTTGAATAAATCATAAATTGACAGCGCTATATTGACTTCACTGAAATCACCTAATTTCTGCAGAATCCCCACAAAAATGAAAACTTTTATTTATGCCTATCTCAAAAGTTTTTTTTATATATGGGAGTAGATCTACTTTAATCCCATAAGGAAAGAGTATGGTTTCTTATGGAGTAAAATTACATAACTATTTAACAACATAAATAATGGTAGAAAAGTGCATCATGTGTGGGGCTACTTTAATTCAAAAATGTTTAAGGAAATAGAAAACAGAAATAGAAAACAGCTGGCATGTTGCAAATACTTGACCCTTCGAAAGGCTAAATCCATGGACTTAAGAATAAAATTTCACAGCTCCGTCCCTCTCCAACTACCAGTAATTAATTTCATTTGGAAAAAATAATGAACAGCATCCACTAACAATGCTCTATTATGTAAATGACAAACATCCCCTAGATATGACATAACTTAAAATTTAACAAAACTGCAGGGGTCCCCAAGTAACATTAGCAGTTCATTGATTTTGCCACCTGCAGTTCAAGGGTGCACTCTAGTCAAAACTGGAAATGAACATTATAAATGCACACCCAGCCTCCTGGGTAATGGGAATACAGTCTTCTCGGTCATGGCTATAGTTTTTCATCCAAACATATATACAGTGCACCAGTCACCCACTGCCATTTGTCTGAAGTTTGGGGAAATTAGTTTGCTTGCTTGCAATTTAGGAGAGGTATTCCTAAAAACAAATCACCCCAGACTCTTGGTTGTCTCTCACATACAAAAAGACCAGTCTATGGATGTGTCCATTCCAAATTCAGTAATTCTGCTTCCCAATGGGCAGCAGTGAAATTCAAACCTGCTTTGGAATTTTGACTCTAATTGGTGATACACCCAGCAGAGAGGGAGATGAAGGACAATGGCACATGTTTCAGGAAGAAGACCAACCCAACCTACACATGAAAAGATTTCTAGAGTATGACTGCTGGAGCTCTTCTGACTTAAAGTGTTACTAAACCCAGGATCCTGCATACACTATATCTGGTCTCCCACAGTACACAGAACATGAAAATGCAATTCTTTTAGCACATATAAACTGCTAAATACCTTTCTCATCAGCAGTATATAGCAGTCTTATTCCTTCTATTAGCGTCTGGTTAAAGCTTGTAGGAGGAGATTTCATTCTCCGTTGACTATCCCTATGAGGCTGCAGGTCCCCTGACCCTCTGTCTAGACAGTTGGCCCTGTGCTGATCATGTGTACCCTCCCAAGATAAAAAAAAAAAACTTCTCTAGAAATACACACCAAACTGAGCATGTGCAGAGTGTCCCCAAGGCTCTGTACAATCAGGAGATAGATTGGGGACTGTGGAAGAAGGGGAGAATACGAGAAGACAGGATAAAACAGCCTTTTTACATAATGCACATTAGCTTCCACAGTGAGTATAAGTATGTTTTACTGCATATACACACTGATTTTACTGTTTTAGTGGATTTAGCAACACTGGTGCAGTCATTGCTAGACATCATTAGTTATTCACTGATCTGTTTTACCAGCAACACTCCCATTGTCTGGCTGAGAACCAACAGCCCCCCCCATAATGACACCATTATTAAACCAAACCTTGCATGATCCTTATGAGCTTCATAAGAAGTCTCTGTAGCAGAACACAATGCTTCCATGCTGTCTTAAAGGGTAATTGCAGTGACATCATCAGTGACATCGTTGTCACTTCATGCAAGTTCCGTCTACTCATCCAAAACAATAAACACTACACCATGGGAGGAGATCATGTGCTCCATTAGATCCGAAGCACCAGATATTTTACACTGGTGGCCACAGAGGGAGTGTTTACCACTGCAAAATATCTGGAGCTTCCGGATCTTGGGAAACATGTGACCACCTTCCATGATGAATTGCTCTGGTGTAGCAGCCAATTGCTTGGCCCAGTTACTGTCACCTGATGGAGGGGCGACTTTACCACCTCCTTTGAGTTCCAACATCAGCAGATACTCTATATTTTGGAAATGGCTGCAACAGAAGAAGAAGAAGTGGCAGGGGAGCACTGGAAGGGTGAGTATAAAGTGATCAAGGGATGGGTTGTATACAGACATCATCACTTTACCCCGAATGGGCAAGTCAACAGTGTATCTTTGAGAAAAGATAGGCAACCAAAAAGAGGCAGATCAGGACCTGGCGCAGATCATCCCACTCTACACTTATGAAAGAAGCTACGTTTTCAAAAGATTACATATGAATTGTTTTAAGTACATTAATGTGGTGTACTACACTGACAATGTAATATACATCTGGGGCTGTATAGACCCATATTGTTTTTATAGCAAACTATAGAAGCAGAGTAGGTGGTCTGATCTCCTTTGTAAATCTCAAGTCATTGACATATTGTGTCACAGACACAACTAATACCAGACATTTAGACGCATGGTATCCTCCTTGTGAGTTATTAGTGGAAGAAAAAATACATCTTGGAGGTAAGCATCATTAAATAATTTTTCGTCACTTCAACATGTGCTGTCCAGAACCGACCCTTCTCGAGCAGAAACAGGGAACAAACATTTCATATTCACAGATGCTCCTAATTTGGTGTGGTTTAGAGTGTAATTTAGATCAAAAAGATTCATGTAAATGAGTCAGGATTTCTTAATTAGGTGCTTTCAGAGAGAGAGAGAAAAAAAAAAAAAGAAAAAATTGGACCACATCAGTAGGTGTGGGTGTGGCGCCCACAATTTTGGAGCCTTTCCTTTTGGGTACTGTTCAATATTGTTCAGGCAGCGTTTTTTATTTTTTCGAAAGCACAATAATAAATCCGCAGATGGTACAGACAGAACGACGCTACTTCAGAGGAACGACATAAAATGCTGTCTCTTTGGCAAGTGGCTCCAAGTAGGTCACTCTGTTGTGAGTTAGCAGTTTCTTGTATTTGGCTGCCAAATTTTTGTTCCTATTAGAAGTGGGGTGCGTTCCAGTCTATGATCTGCTCCTTCATTTTTCCAAGCGGTATTTGTTTATAAAGATTCACAATTTTTTTTTTTTTCTTGGTGCTAGCCAATATACTGTCACAATAATAATTATGAAGTTTGCATCTCAAGAGATTAATAAAAAATTGCCAGATGAAATGATACATTGTTTGCTTTGCACAGATGATGATGAAGTTTTTAGGTCCTTCTCGGGACTAGGTAGGCATGCTTTTTTCATGTTTTTTTGAATGTTTACTATCTGGTACACCAAAATGTAAACGCAATTTATTTATTTTTTTAAATGCCAAAATGCAAATTGTACAACAATACAGGTTTTTTAGCATAAAATAGTTTGTGCAACTTAGAAATGGATATTCTAAACAGGGCTTACATGAAACATAGAAATCAACAATAATTCAACAAGAATGAAAATGATTGTTTCTACAGTTTATTTTTTATTTTTTTTATGCCGTTACCACTGATTTATTTATATAAAAAAAAAAAAATCAAGATAATATAGTCATATGAAAAAGAAAAATTTGCTGCGCTAAAACATAAACATAAATAAAACAAATATAGCTGATGACACAAAACTATTGCAGGATACAATAATTCGAATAAAAAGTAAATGGTGTAGCGCTAAAATAAGTTCATTAATAGTTTAAATTTGCTGTAGTAATCACAACAAAGTCCATCAGAATTGCTTCCAACAAGCGAAAGAGGAAAGACCACCACCAGCACCCAATATCACTGACTCCAGCACATTAGATATGCACAATGAATTGTATGCAAAATTGGTCAAATCCTAGATTCCTCCTCAAATGGTACACTGGATTGCAGCAAGGAGTCCTCCCTCCACGGACCCACCAAAGGCTTGGCTATATAGTATACTTCCACAAACACAGGGTTTTTATAAATACAATTATTAATTTTCTGGTTGTTTGCACAATGAGAGTATCACTTCCATTTTTTGCCCATGTGATCGCTACCCTGTGTTTGTGGAAGTATACTATATAGCCAATCCTTTGGTGGGTCCATGGAGGGAGGACTCCTAGCTGCAATCCAGTGTACTATTTGAGAAGGAATCCAGTTTTGCATACAATTCATTGCGCATATCTAATGTACTGGCGGTAATTCTGATGGACTTTGTTGTGATTACTACAGCAAATTAACACTATTTATGAACTTCTTTTAGCGCTACATCATTTACTTTTTAATATAGTCATAGGGCCAAAAAAATCCCTCAAGGAGTTGTAACTTTTTCAACTACATTGTTCTTTTTTAATAATTGTAGTCTGGCATAGACATAAAATATTTAGGTAAAATAGTCAGATAAAAGCATTACAATAATTGTTGCTAAAAATAAATATACTAAGATGTTTCAATGCTATTACATAATTATCATAAATTTGTAAAAAGAAAAAAAAAAAAAACTGGAAAAGAAAAATCAGTGTGTGTAAGGAAACAAGTGTTATAACAGGCTTGTGGCGTTTAAATCACTTAGAACAATGCGTAATAAAACTGCAAAGAGCGATTAAACTCTAAGCAAAAACAAATTACGTTAAAAAATGTTTAAATAATCCCCAAATGAGATAGCTACATGTTGCCAGCCAATAGCAAAAAAAAATGAAATTCAGATGAGATGAACCACGAGAAATGTAAAAAAAAATGTAGAAAGAGGGGTTTATTTTATTTAAATCAGCTGACCAAGTAGATGAACATTTTACAACTTGAACAAGCCAATGAGCCAGATGCTGCAGTTCAAGGAGTCTTTTTTGCATGTGTGTATGCAAAAGTAGACAAGTAGACATCTGGGTTCAGCAATTTTCATTCAAAAAAGAAGCTGACGGGGATCAATGTGTGAGCCACCTTCCTTACCACTCTCTTCTTCTAATTGTAAAGAATGAAAAATAGATGCCTAATGGCTGAAGGAAACCTATAATTTGTTTGGAAAAAGACCAAGCATATTTTTTTTTTAAAGAAAGTAGTGTACTATGCTTTTTTTCAATTTAATGACTATTCCAAATTCATTTTCTTTTCTTCCTATTTTAATTTCTTTTGGAAAGTAATATGAGATGGCCCTCGGGTGGACACAGATGGTTAATACCCTGTTGCTGTAACATGAATGAGGGCAAATTCTGTAACTCCAAATGACATGTTTTCTGAATATGGCCAGAAGAACGATCACAAATATGGCCAGAAGAACAATTTGAAATGTCTGTACATTGGTAATGGCAGGGGGATGTATTATGCATATTGATTATTGTCATAAATAATGCTTGCTTGTTTCACAATTCAGCTAAGCTGAAAGAATAACTGATTTATTAAAAGTATTTGTAAGTTAAAACACCATCGTTTTGCTCATTTATGTTTTCTAAATCTCTGATTATATTTGTATTTTTAGAAATAATCTAGAAAAAAAAAACTGAGCACGACTACTTTGCACATGAGAAAAACAAAAACAAAAAAAAAAACAATACAAACCCAACAAAACCTTATCAATAGCCATGATATTAATATAATTCTATTACCCTTTATACACAGAAAAAAAGCACTACCACCAACAAGATCTGTCCACTGAACATGATCAGAAATGAATTTTTACAGCTGTTCTCTGTACAAACACAATTCATTACATCTCCATCATGGGAGAGATGACCATAACACAATTTTACTATGCTCTAGACCAAGGGGTCTCCAAACTTTCCAAACAAAGGCCCAGTTTACTGTGCTTCAGGCTTTGGGGGGGGGGGGGGGCGGACTAGGGCCATTGGGAGTAGAAACTATGTAGGTGTGCAATGGGCATAAATAATACAATATCATTGGTATCAGTGGGAGGACTAGTGCCCCATTACTGGTATCAATGGAAAGAATTGTGCCCCATTATTGGTGTCAGTGGAAGGAACGGTGCTCTTTTGATGGTGTCAGTTGGAGGAATAGTGCCCCATTGTTGGTGTCAGCAACAAGAATGATGCCCCATTGCTGGTGTCAGTGGATGGGACAGTGCCCCAAAGGCTAGTTTAAGGCAAGCAATGCCTTAAACTGGCCCCAGAGCTGCAGTTTGGAGACCCCTGGCCTAGACAGACATATACACAGACATAGAATTCTGCACCTTCTCCATGGTATGACAACTGGACATGGTTATAATACAGTTCTGTAAAACACTACACCTCCAATATGACATGAGCTTTAGATCAGTTTTTATTAATAATTGGTTGCACTCTCTGCATACAACACTATTACTCCAAAATTACCTGACCACTAGACATGTTCATAGTGCAATCTGATTACAGTCTATGCATAGCACACTGCACAACCAACATAACCTGAACACTGGATATGATCATAACACAATTCTCATTCCTAGACCTGATCATAATATAATATAAATTGTATAATATAATCCGTTTTATAGCTGTTTTTGCCTTCCTCTCAATCAGCTGTGGGTATAGGGTTCTGTGAATGTGTTTTATTTTCTGTTGGTTGAACTTAATGGACATGTGTCACCTCCAATATGACCTAGGCACTGACCTATTGCTATTACAATTTTGTTACACTCTGTAATTATTGAAACTACACTTCCAATAGGATCTGACTCTAGACATGTTCATAATTAAAGCGGAGTTCCACATAAAAATTGAACTTTCGCTTTTTGGAATCCTCCCCCCCTGCGATGTCTCATTTGCCACCTTTCAGGGGGGAGGGAGGTAGCAGATACCTGTCTAATACAGGTATTTTGCTCCCACTTCTGGGCATAGATACTTGCGCCACCCACGGGTATCTACGCCACTTCCCATTCCCCCCAGCTGTCTTCTGGGAGACACACGGGCATAGAAACCAATCAGCTTCCAGGTTTTTTTAGTTTTTTTTGGCAAAGCTTAATTGAACAACCTAAAGTTAGAAGCTGATTGGCTACCATGCACAGCGGCACCAGATGCACTCTCCAGTCTTAGTAAATCAACCCCTTAATGACAATGGTTATTTCCATTCAATGCACACTATGCTCACTGAAAACAATACTCTTTCTTCAAGACTTCGCTGACATGCTTGCTGTGGTTATTCAACAAAAGTCTCAATCTGTAGCACAGAGATTTATCTATATGAAATGGACCTAGGGGGGCACAAGCCTATGGTCTGAACCTGGAGACCTTTTGCTTAGGATCTTCAGCACAAGAATTGTTTGAGTAAATTGGCAGAATTAGCTGCATACATGATTAAAAGACTTGCTGGGAGGCTTTGGAGACATTAAGTCTTTACAACCCAAGGGGATTGGTGATCTATTTAGTTTAACCACATGCTCCAAGCCAGGCAATCACCTTCTTGTTCCACTTTCCTTGAATATAACCCCCCCTACAGCAGTATAGCAGGAATCTCCAGGGCCCAGGCCTGGTCTTCTATGTAGCACATCACATCCTACTCAGGTAGCAGGCTTCGGAGGACAATAGCACACAGCGACGCAGGTAAAGCCTGGGAGGCAAAGGAGCTTTGCAAAGTTAGCCCAAATGTTTATACGCTCTTCCAGCATGCACCACTGGCAATACACCTTCTAGTGTTTGGCCAGGGAGGAATTCATTATTATTGTTACTATTATACAGGATTTATACATCGCCAAAGGTTTGCTAAGCGATTTACAGCAATTTACAACATGAGTGCAGACAGTACATTTACAATACAATTCAATACAGGAGGAATTAGGGGGCCCTGCTCATTAGAGTTTACAATCTTATGCCGCGTACACACGACCAGACTTTTTGACAATTCGATCATGTGTGGGCTCCATCGGACCTTTGCTTGCCAAAAATCTGGCGGACTTTAGAAATAGAACATGTTTTAAATTTTTCCACTGGAACTCCGCCGGACTGAGAAATCCGTTCATGTATATGCTAGTCCGACGAACAAAAACTGACGCTAGGGCAGCTATTGGCTACTGGCTATGGATTTCCTTATTCTAGTCCGGTCGTATGTCATCACGTTTGAATCCATCGGACTTTGGTGTGATTGTGTGTTGACCAAGTCCGTTCATTTGGAAAGTCCATCGGAACTCCGCCGAAAGTCCGTCGGACCTAGTCCCTCGAAAAGTCCGGTCGTGTGTACGCGGCATAAGAGGGAGAATCAAGTGATTCAAAAAGGTAATAACTGTGAGGGATGATGGAGAAAATAAAAGCACCGTTGTTAGGTGGAGGCAGGATAGGCTTCTCTAAAGAGAACGGATTTCAGGGATTGTCTAAAAGTCGACAGTGTTGTAGACAGTTGGACGGATTGGGGTAGGGAGTTCCAGAGGATGGGAGAGGCTCTGGAGAAGTCCTGGAGGTGAGCATTGGAGGAGGATGACAATGGAGCTAGAAAGCAGGAAGTAATTCAGAGGAAAGAAGAGAACCATTTGGTTGGTATTTTGAGACTAGGTTAACTGGTTGCCATGTTATGGGTGGCTTTGTAAGCTGTTGTTAGCATTTTTAATTTAATATGTTGGGTGAGCGGAAGCCAATGGAGGGCTAAGCAGAGAGGAGTAGCAGACACTGAATGGTTGGTAAGGTAAATGAGTCTGGCAGCAGCATTTATGATGGACTGAAGGGGGGATAGCCTATGTAAAGGTAAGCCAATGAGGGAGTTGTGGGCAGAAGCAAGTGTAGCACCCTTCCAGGTAGGTGCTAGAAGAGAGTATAGTTTTTGGTCTTTCTGCTTAGCAGGAAGATGGTCAGGTAAAACCTAGAGTGCTTTCTGCCTACCAGGGAGCAGGATCTATTGGTTAGGTCTGCTCATTGTACTCAGATGCAGCTCAGCTTGTTCTGATTGTCCCTATAGGGAGGCATATTGGACAGTGGTAGGGGAACCGACGTGAGTGCACAGGCTTTGTCACAGCCCTCGCAATTGGCAGAGAAAAAATGCTGCATTGCAAGTTGGGTTACTGTATATAAAGCCATAATACATTTGCTGAGGGAGTTGAGCTAGAGAACAGAGTCCAGTAGGGCAGAGGCGGCTGCCTTCTCCTTTGTGGAGGAGGCCGTACAGCCCTGGGTGGTTGACCCAGGGGCCTAGACAGAGAGAGAAGCTGAACTCAGAGGTTATGCAGAGCTGACTGGAAGGGAGACACCAGGAATGATCAGATTCTGCCTACTATGAGTACAGATCTGTGTCTTTGGGCCCTGTTGAGTGAGGGCCACCCCGTTCAGCTAGAAGAGTCAGTGGACAGGTGTAAGTAAAGGGGATGCTAGAGAGCATCCTGAAGATAATGTAATGCATCAAGGCTGCTACTAGTGTGATCAAGAAGACTTAACTACTCCATATATGTGGCTGTATGGTTAAAGCAGTGTGACTGCTTCTGCTAATAATCCGGAGGTCAAGTGAGAGTGGTCCTTATATTTTGTGAATAGTTCCAGTTGGAGTATCCGACTTATCCCTTCTCTCATCCAAGTTCCAAAATAAACTACAAAAACACAAATACCCTGGACTGGTCATTGAGTAATGAGCAAGCGGGAGTAAGGGTGGGCCAAGTGGTAGCTCCTAGCAACCAAGCCGGAACCCCTAACACCTAATTGGGAAACCCTCAGCAACCAAGTGGGAAACCTCAGCAACCAAGTGGGAACTATTATCAACCAACTGCAGGTAACAAGAGAGAGGCCTATGAAGTCAACACTCAGCAAGCCCTATGGGGACAGTGCTACACAAGCAAAATCACTGAGCTGAGGAAGGCAGAACTATCAAGCAATGCTCAGGCTGACTACAGCCCAGCAGCACTAATTTTAGGCCAAGGACACTACTCTTTAGGGAAGGGTCTCCACATATGCTAGCATGAGACCAATACGACTCGAGATTCTAACCCCCCACACTAAATCTAGAACCCCAAAAAAGTTATTGGTTATACATACATTTTAATGGTCAATTTTACAGTACTAATTCAAAATGCGTGTTAAAAAAAAGCGGTATTTCCCTTTGAAGCATAGAATTGTATTTTTACTGGAAAATAAAACCCCAGCCTCACGGATATATAGCTTCTATATCCTGTTAATAATGTAGGCACTGCAGATTAGCACAACACTCCTGTGTTGAAAGCAGACAAGTCCCAATCCCTTTAGGTAATGTTACTTTTGATAAGTAGTGTCACAGCGTGACTTCACATGTTAACAGAGCGGCAACAGAGTGTTTTCTAAAGCCTTTTAATCAAGCCAAAAGTGGTATATTTACCGTCGCAGAATTCATATTTACCTGCCACAGAGGTAAGAGGAAGAACTAACACATTTACACTATTATTAGGAGAGGTGTGAAGTGTTTACTACATCCTGGAGCTGTTTATTTTTCATCAGTTAATGCAGTTGTGCAATTAGCATTAGTCTCACTATCGATAACATGAATATTTAATTCATACCATATGTATTTCCAAGAGTTTTGATTTAAAAAAATCTATATTTTGCTGCAGTAATTAAGGTAATTATTTGTATAGTGCTAGTTTATATAAGGAATTACATGGGATGCTTATCAACTTTGAACATATAAAATAGTTAATTCTTCTAATAACTTTTTTACATATAAATTACCGTATATACTCGAGTATAAGCCGAGATTTTCAGCCTCTTTTTTGAGGCTGAAAGTGCCCCCCTCGGCTTATACTCGAGTCATCGCTGTCTGCCCGCTCGATCAGCGTGTCGAGCAGACAGACAGCGGCCATTCTATGATTCAAAAGCCGCGCCTCCGGCTCCGCCTTCGCCTGTGATAGGCGGAACACTGAATTTCCCAGCAGCCTGTGTTCCGCCTATCACGGGCGTCGTCTCATCCTCGTACTACGGACGAGGATGATACGACGTCCGTGATAGGCGGAACACAGCCTGCTGGGAAATTCAGTGTTCCGCCTATCACAGGCGAAGGAGGAGGCGCGGCTTTTGAATTTTACAATGGCCGCCGACGAAGAGGGCACGGGACGGAGGCAAGGCAAGGCACGGCACGGGACAGGACGGGACGAAGGCAAGGCACGACACGGGACGGAGGCTCGGGACAAAGGCTCGGGACACAGGTAGGCTGGACACACACACACACACACACACACACACACACACACACACACACACACACACACACACGGATGGAGACACACACACACGGATGGATGGATGGATGGAGACACACACACACACACACACACACACAGGGATGGATGGATACACACACACACAGGGATGGATGGATGGATGGAGACACACACACACAGGGATGGATGGATGGATGGATGGAGACACACACACACAGGGATGGATGGATGGATGGATGGAGACACACACACACAGGGATGGATGGATGGATGGACACACACACACACAGGGATGGATGGACGGACACACAGGGATGGACGGACACACAGGGATGGACGGACACACAGGGATGGACGGACACACACACAGGGATGGACAGGCATGTCTCACCCTCGGCTTATACACGAGTCAATAAGTTTGCCAGTTTTTTTGGGGGTAAATTGGGGGCCTCGGCTTATATTCGGGTCGGCCTATACTCGAGTATATACGGTAGTTAATTCTTCAATATACTAGAAATAAATAAATGAGGACAGCACTTATTTAAATGAAGGTAGGGGTGATTGTACCTAAAGCAGCTACTTTAGCCAGGTGCAGGGATCACGTACAGTATCTCACAAAAGTGAGTACACCCCTCACATTTTTTGTAAATATTTTATTATACCTTTTCATGTGACACCACTGAAGAAATGACACTTTGCCACAATATAAAGTAGCGAGTGTACAGCTTGTATAACAGTGTAACATTTCTGTCCCCTCAAAATAACCCAACACAGGGCAATTAATGTCTAAACCACTGGCAACAAAAGTGAGTACATCCCTAAGTGAAAATGTCCAAATTGGGCCCAAAGTGTCTATATTTTGTGTGACCACCATTATTTTCCAGCACTGTCCTAACCCTCTTGGGTATGGAGTTCATTAGAGCTTCACAGGTTGCCACTGGAGTCCTCCTCCACTCCTCCATGATGACATCATGGAGCTGGGGGATGTTAGAAACCTTGTGCTCCGTCACCTTCCATTTGAGGATGCCCCACAGATGCTAAATAGGGTTTACAGTAGGTCTGGAGACATGCTTGGCAAGTCCATCACATTTACTCTCAGCTTCTTTAGCAAGCCAGTGGTCATCTTGGAGGTTTGGGGTCGTTATCATGTTGGAATACTGCCCTGTGGCCCAGTCTCCGAGGAAGGGGATCATGCTCTGCTTCAGTATGTCACAGTACATGTTGGAATTCATGTTTTCCTCAATGAGCTGTAGCTCCCCAGTGCCAGCTGTCCCGGACCATGACACTCCCACCACCATGCTTGACTGTAGGCAAGACACACTTGTCTTTGTACTCCTCACCTGGTTGCCGCCACACACGCTTGACACCATCTTAACCAAATACGTTTATCTTGGTCTCATCAGACCACAGGACATGGTTCCAGTAATCCATGTCCTTAGTCTGTCTTCAGTAAACTGTTTGCAGGCTTTCTTGTGCATCATCTTTAGACGAGGCTTCCTTCTGGGACGATAGCCATGCAGACCAATTTGATGCAGTGTGCGGCATATGGTCTGAGTACTGACAGGCTGACCCCCCACCCCTTCAACCTCTGGAGCAATGCTGGCAGCACTCATACGTCTATTTTCCAAAGACAACCTCTGGATATGATGCTGAGCACGTGCACTCAACTTCTTTGGTCGATCATGTTCTGAGTGGAACATGTCCTGTTAAAACGCTGTATGGTCTTGGCCACCATGCTGCAGCTCAGTTTCCAGGTCTTGGCAATCTTCTTATAGCGTAGGCCATCTTCATGTAGAGCAACCATTTTTTCTCAGATCCTCAGTATGAGAGAGTGAGAGCGATAACACCAAATTTAACACACCTGCTCTCCATTCACACCTAAGACCTTGTAACACTAACGAGTCACATGACACCGGGAAGTAAAAATTGCTAATTGGGCCCAATTTGGACATTTTCACTTAGGGGTTTACTCACTTTTGTTGCCAACGGTTTAGACATTAATGACTGTATGTTGAGTTATTTTGAGGGAACAGAAAATTGACACTGTTATACAAGTTGTACACTCACTACTTTACATTGTAGCAAAGTGTAATTTCTTCAGTGTTGTCACATGAAAAGATAAAATAAAATATTTACAAAAATGTGAGGGGTGTACTCACTTTTGCGAGATACTGTATATCTTTTATAATATCAGCATAGAAATAGCAGGCAAAGGCATAGATCTCACTTATACACTGATTTAACTGTTGAAATACTTTTATATGTAATGATCGTTCTGGATACCAAGAGAACGAGTAACTGCACACAAAGGAAGTCATTGGTGGCTGGGGGGAAACTTGCTTTTATCTACATGTGAATGAACATCTGAAATATGGGTATTTAAGGTGACCCTTTACCAAAAAAGAAAGAGAAGAACTACTAGCAAATATAAAATTCAGACATTTAGAGGAATATATCT
Organism: Lithobates pipiens; assembly: GCF_037356315.1. Taxonomy (NCBI): domain Eukaryota; kingdom Metazoa; phylum Chordata; class Amphibia; order Anura; family Ranidae; genus Lithobates; species Lithobates pipiens. Next base: position 71,649,071 of record NW_027507784.1, read on the forward strand.
GCAACATTGGGAAGCAAGGATCTGAGCTTTGCCATATCAGAGTTGACAGAGATTTAGCCATAGCCAAGAATTTTTTTTTTTTTTGCTTTACGTGGACTTTTCAAGCTACTCAAGAAGTGTGTGGCCCATGTCTATGTTTCTTGTTATGTGCTGATGGAAATGAAATAAGAATAGAGACCGGATGTCCAGATTGACACATATGGCAAATAAATCCTGGTACTTTTACCTGGGGAAATAGTTTTACAAGACAGGACAATGTCTAAAATTCAGATGGGCCCCCTCTCCAAGCTCCATCTTAGAAATCCCTGCTACAGCTTAGACAAATGTAAGGAGAAAACTGCTGTGCACTATTTGCAATTAAACTGACCACATCCATAGGACAGAAGATCCTGATGCTAGGACTGGGGCAGGTACATAATGCTGTGGCTGAGACAAGTGGCTCATTGTGGGACATGTAGCAAATGCTGGGACCAAGACATATACCTAATGCTGGCACTAAGGCAGGTATTTCAACCACAAGCACTAGAATTGCGTTAGCATATGTACTATATGGTGCTGAATAACATTTATATGCACTATTAACAGCAATTGTGATTTTATAAGAAGATACTATCCATTCATAGAGTATTAGGAAGAAGTTGCATAATAGCTGCAGTATCCCCGGTAGTAAGCCTACACCATTAGCTCTAACTGAAGAATGCTTGTCTTTTTCTACTCTCATTGCACCAAAGGAAGAATCTTACAGTATGCACACCAGCCTGAAGTTAGTTTCATGCTCACAAGTTTGTGTAAAGGATTACATAATTTGTATGTAGAGTACAGTGTATGTAGTGTTACCTCCGAAGGGGCCAATGGTATTAACTTATTCTTCCCTAATAGGACAGAGGTTGCCCACCACCGCAAGCATTAGTCCATTTACACCGGCTCCAATAACACAGTCTAGGGGATGTCTTTTTAAGATGTATTGCTTGAAGAAACTTTAACTGGAGAGGGGTGAGGGCATGGGATACCCCAAAACTATTAGCTCGTCACAATTAGAGGACAATCTTCTCCTTAAGTATTTGTGAGGGTTAGACAGTCTAATGCCTCACAGCTGGGGACCATGAGGCAAGTCTTTTTGGCATCTGGTTACCTTGTGCCTATGTACAACTGCTGATACTCAACACTGCAGAGTCACTGAGATCAGTTAAAGGTCTTTACTCACAAATCCTCAAGACAGCTGCCACCTTCCAGCTTCCTCTAGACATGGTCCAGTGAGTGAGACTGTCCTTCTCCAGACAAGATCCCTTATAGTGAAGTCCTAAACCAGCTCTTAGCACAGTCCATCTAGGCCCTCGGCCCTGACTCCGCTGGGGCCTCTATAACAGCTACATAGTCCATGGGCTGCCTAAAGGTCCCTCAAGTTCTGGAACCCTTCTGAGAAGAAGGAACCCAGCTCCCCAGTGCCTCAAACTATTTATCATCTCTCCAGGGATTGGCTGAAGCATAATACATATATAGGTTGGTTATTGGAATCTCCCACTCTAAGCTCTGCATGCTTCTTCCAAAGACAGGGAAGCAATCAAACTCCCAGCCTGTGAAACCCTGCAAGATGATTCGTTTCTAAGCACAGCTGCACCAGATTTTGTTCACTCCAGTTTTAGTAAATCTCCCGCACTGTGTCCAAATGTGACTGCACATAAGCATCGGAGATTGACCACACTGCCTTGTGCACTCTATAATATAACAGAGCCTGTCAGACACGCCCCTTATATTCCTCTGCTTTAAAGTGTTTGTTACCCTAAAAAACATGAATCCTGTTGCCTTAAAGCATGTTATATAGCACAGTGCTTGTGCTGTGTAATTTTCCCCCCTGTATAACCTAAAATGCCTGCCTGATCCTGCCTGGTTCTGCCCTCCCCCTGTAAACTAACCACAGTTTATCATGGCTGCTGAGCCCTGACACCATAGTCATTTTATGTACCTCTGTCATCTGCTGCCCTCCTCTGTCCTCCTCTGTCCTCCTCTCCCCCCTCTCCCTCCCTGCCTGTCAGCTGTGTCAGTGCGGCTCTGCTCCCCCCCCCCCCCGCTGCAATAATAACTATAGTATATTCATGCTATCCCCTCTGTTAAATAACAATATGTGTTCCAGTGTCTGTGGTATATAAAAAGGTACAGATTTCTACCTTATATCAGAGCCTCTCCCAGTGCTCATGTGACCAATTGGCTCTCTCTTCTCTCTGGCTGACATCAAGGGGAGTTCTCGGCCTCTGCCGCTATAGTTGTCAGCCTGGGAAAGGTGAGGAGGCATGTGAGTGCCAGGAGATGCTCTGATATAAGGTAGAAATCTGCATCTTTGTTATATAGCACAGACACTGGGACACATATCGTTATTTAACAGAGGGGATGGCATGAATATATTATAGTGGCTGAACAACCACTTTATGTCTATGTGTGGGCACCCATGATGAAAGGTGTGGCCATTACTCATCTATGCCACCATAGAGCATTGGAGTGAGAGGGAGAGAAGCACATAATTTCCACTAAGAGAAACAAAACAATTATAGGGTCTTTCCCAGCAAGTATTTCTTAAAATCATAGGAACGGAGAACTAGTGAGGAAAAAAGGCTTGAATCAAACTTGGTATGGTAACACTATGGTAGGGACATCAGATTGTAAGTTTATTTGATTGTTAGGGATTCCTGTGGATGGTTCAGTACACTTTGCAAAGCACTGCAGAATTTCTTGGTGCTATGTTGATTAATATAATTAAAAAATCAAATATTAGCTCATCCCAGAATGTATGCATATCTATGTATCGCCTTGTTATTATGAGTCATTGGTGTGTACAATGGGGTTAGCAATAAAGTTGACATCTGAAAGATAACCTATAACAACAGTAATGGATAGAAACTCAATGACGACATAATCAATACTTTAAATATTGCCTAATACAGATTGCAGTTGACAAAGATCCAACACAATTAGAAATGGGAAGTAATCAATGGTTATTCGCTGAATTTACTGGAAGTGTCTTTTGAAATACTTAGAAGGCATGGATTAATATCATGCTAAGGACAGATTATACAGAAGGGTATGCATTATTCCTGCTCCTGGCTATATTTCAATGATGTGCTCCCCTAGGCAACTTTTATTGTGCTTCCCCTGTAACCACACATCTTTGTGGACACCAAGTTCCATATATAAATGAATTTCTTGTGTAGTGAAACATTAATTTCCTAATAATTTCTCTCTGAAGACATTTATGAAAATCCGTACAAGAGGCATTCAGCAACCTTGTAAAACCTACCTGCTCTGAGCTAGCTTGTCTTTTACAGATCTTAGCCTGTTGTTTATACCAGGGATCTCCAAACTATGGCTCCTGGGCCAAATCTGGCGCACTACCTTATTTTATTCGGCCCAAAGCTAGGGTCAACTGAATATTCCCAGGGCCCATTGTGCTCTCACAGAAGTCTCACTTCAGGTCAACACAGGTCCATTTCCAACCGCCGCTCTTCTGTCTTCAGCACAGGTTGCCCCAGCTGAACTTGGATCCTCCCTGTCATTGGTTGCTAGGACACAGGTGGTCCTAGTAACCAATGATGGAGATGATGAAGCACAGTCACTTGCTTGTCCCAGTATTCACAAGAGAATGGAACTTCCTAAGTCCAGACCTGCTCTGCCTCCCATCCTGCTGCTACAGCCTCGCTGATAGTGACACTGATCTAAGGAGGAAAGGAGGGGCTCTGATATAAGGAAAAATTATGATATTTGCCAGCATACCACTGATCATCATGTTGTGTCCAAACGTCTTTATTGTGATGTGATCATGCTTCAATAAAAAAACCCCGGACTCAACTTGATGATCCATGGTGTGCTGGCAAATATCTTCATTGTGGCTCTCCGACCCGTCTCCAGCTGGTGATTGCTACAGCACCAAAAACTCTAGAGCTTTCTCTAGGAATGTGTGTGATGGGAATATGATGTATTACTTCTGATATAAGGAAGACTCTGATGTAAGGAAGGACCCTTATGTGGACCCTGATGTACTGTAAGGTTGACTCTGATGGGGACCCTGATGTAAGGGGAGCGATCTGATGGGGAGCCCATCAGAGCATCACACCCTGCTTCTTTGCATAGACCAGAGAGTACATTTGTATACTCTGAATAAATGTAAAACTAATTTTAAAAAGTGTGATGTACAGAAACAACACTTCACACCACCCCCTCACACCCAGAAAAACAGACATCAGACCACACACTAAAATGGACTGTTTGGGTCCAAAATGTATTCAGTACAAAAAAATAGGGCACGTAGGCAAATCTGATTCTCAGAGAAAACTATATATAGACAATCTTAGAAAGAATTAGAAGTAGAACTATAAGCAAAACTTTTTTTTTTTATTTTGGATAGTGTAAGAAAGGGGGATACAACCCTTGTCATGTTTTTTTATTTGCCATCTGTGTCCCATTGCGGAGATTCCCCTTTACTTCCTGTCCCATAACCAAACAGGAAGTAATAGGAAATCCTGGCAAATTAAGGGCACATTTACACTTGCTTCAACAAGGCTTATGAGAGGTTTTGTTAAAGCTCTCTGAAAGCTAGTCAAAGCTCCTGTCACTAAATAAAATGGTTAGCTTACAGTCCTGTTTACACCTTGCTTTTGCTTTGCTTCAAAAATTATACTCCGTGTAGTTTCAGTGGTACTTCAAGGCATCTTTAAAGCCTCCCTAGAAGTCTATGGCAAAGCTCACTTGAAGCCCCACTGAAGCCTCATCGAAGCCACACCAAAGCCTCATCAAAGCCTTATCGAAGCCCAAGCAAAAGCAAGGTGTAAACAATACTGTAAGCTATCCATTTTATTTAGCAACAAGAGCTTTGACTGCTGCTTGGAAAGCCTGTCTGAAGCCTTGTTTTGAAGCAAGTGTAAACTAGCCCTAAGGAAATTCCATGGGGAGCCCGAGATCACCAGAACTAGTGCCCCCATTGGAAGATTTCCCCTCTATTACTTTTCTGGGGACAACCCAACATTTGGGGTTTCTTTTACTTTCACTTTCAATGATAAACAAATGATATAAACAATGCAAATACTGTAGAGATGATGAATCTCCTTAACAGACAGCAATAAAAACTGGCAAGCATTCTAATCCACAAAAACATAGTTTTGCCGTTAGTTATACTTTAAAATGATAAAACATTGTTTTAAATAAAGATCATATCTAAGTAAGTTATTTTTAAGTTTTTTGTTTTTGTTTTTACTTTCTGGGGTGGGGCTTTATTTTATCCAAAATTTCCAGCAGTGAAGCAGTTACTATCAATTTTGCCAAGATGTTTAGAGGGGACAAAAATCGTTACTTGAATCGTGTGTTGATTTTTTCATTTCCCTTCAAAGTGGCCCACAGCAGGGTCCAATTAGAGCGTGGCCCTGTGAGGTAATGGAGCCGAGCCACACTTTGATTGGAACATGCTGCTGTGTATACTCTCAGTGCTGGAGCAATCGATAGACGACGAGGATATGTTTTGCTATAGGAATGGCGTCCCCTCTCTCCAGAGCATATTTTAGGTATTTTTCACGGACCGACAAATTAAGACATCAGGCAACGGAGCCAAATCTGACTTACTTTCGAAGGTGTTCAAAGAGAGTTTTCATGGTTTCACGGTTAGGGGAAGGCAGCTGCTTCACCAGATTCCGCATGGTTTTCACTTGTAGATCGCTGTCCTGGATTCCTGAGATACAGAAATAGAGATACTGAATGAGAAAGCAAGTTCTAAAGTTACTATGTGAAACGTGCAGCTTTAAAATGGAAAATATAACCAAATATAAACATTTGGAACCACAAAGTGGTTGTAAACCCTTACACACAACTTTTACCTACAGGTAAGCCTATAATAAGGGTTACCTGTAGGTACTGGAAATATCTCCTAAATCTGCATGGTTTAGGAGATATTTACCATATACGCTTGCGCTGGCGTCATCGGGGCACGATCGCACCATTTCTATAGGGCCGTCACCTCCCGTGCACATGCGCAGGAGTTACGTCACGCAACTCCAGCCAGTCACAGAGGCGGAGTACATGGCCCCGGAAGGAAGAGGGGTGAAGATGGACACGGCCACCAGCGGGGACCTCTGGGACATTGCGGGATTTGTTTGCAGGTAAATGCAACATAATGGGCTAGTATGTAAGCCCATTATGTTTTTTACTTTGCAGGGGAATAAAGAGGGAGTAAAACCCATCAGGGTTTACGTCCTCTTTAAAGCTACAATAAACCCCAAAGCAAACATTTATTACAGTATATTGCAGCTTATAATAAAAATCTTCTCATAAGATTATACAGTATGTGAATGTAACACATTTATGCTTTTTATTTACCTGTCGAAGCTGTCCGTGTGTAGATATCCAAAAAAACCTGAGACTGCTGCTTGGATGTCATACCAGCTGCCCCAGCAAACTCATAGCTGTCACTCAAGTGACACGCTATAGTATCCCCCTCCCCTCCGGCAGCCACATAAAAGGTTATGTAGAGAGGTGAGGTGAGGGGAGGGGCAGATTAGCTGGGCAACTATGGAGGCTAATTAAAAACTCACAGAAGAGGAGAGAGCTGTGATATGAAAGGAGGGAGAGGGCTGTGCTAAGGAATTGACTTTTTCTGGAGTAGTCGAATTTTCGAACAAGTGAATTCAAATAATTTTTAAAAAATAAAAATACTGTAAGAAACATTTCAAATACTTGATTTTTCTGCAAATGTTTCGGTTGGTGAAGCGCCACTTTTACCTTCCTGCCCAGGCCAATTTTCAGCTTTCAGCGCTGAAAATTGGCCTGGGCAGGAAGGTAAAAGTGCCCTCTCACCAACCTATTTTTTTCACTACAATTTTTTTTTATTTGCTATATAAATTTTGCTATATAATTTTTTTTTTAATTTGCTATATAAGCGAAAAAAATAAAATTTGTGTGTTTTTTTCTTCATAACTGTAGGCACAAAATATATACTGCTACATTTCATTGATAAAAATAATCCAAATCAACGTATATTATTTAGTCCATGTGAAAGTTTTAAGATATAGTACGTATCATTACGTATCAGTGAAAATTAATCAATCCTGATGAACTGGCTGCCTCAATCAATCTCAATTCTTGAGGCCCTAAAATGCCAGAAAAGTACAGATACCCCCCAAATTACGCATTTTTGGAAAGTAGACAGTCCAATCAATTTAGAAAGAGGCATTTTGAAGCTGTATTTTTTTCACACAATTCTTTGGAAACTGAACACATTAAATAATTTTTATTTTTTTTATTTTTTTACAAAAGTATAATATTAACAAGTTATGTCTTTCCCTCAGCATAGGTATAATTGCAATTACACCCCAAAATCCATTCTGCTACTTCTCCTGAGTATGGCAATACCACACGCATGAGACTTTTTCACAGCCTGCCCACATACAGACACCCAACATCCATGGAGCACCTTCATGCCTTCGAGGGGCATAGATTACACATCTAATTTTCTGACTACCTATCACATTTTTGAAGGTCCTGGTGCATCAAAACATTGGAAACACCCACAAAATGACCACATTTGAAAAGAAAACATCCCAACATATTTTATAAGAGGCATAGTGAGTCTTTTGAACCAGTAATTTTTTTGGAAAATGTGGAAAGAAAATAAAAGTCTATATTTTTTTTTTTTTTTTACACAAAGGTATCAATTTAGAAGATATTTTTAACAAACAGCATGGACATACCAAGAATTACACCATAATACATTCTTTTATGGCAATACCACGTGTGAGAATTTTCACAGCCTAGCTGAACAAAGGCTAAACAAAAGATTTCCTGTGACTTTAGTAGAGCGGTTGTCTGTAGAGGAAAATATTGGTCCAGGAAGCAATCAGAGATGTGGTCAGCAACAGCCGAAGGAATCATCCAGGCAGAAGGCAGGAATGTGTTCCATAAATAGTCCAGGGTCAGTACAAGCAGCAGGCAGAGATATGGTCAGCACAGCCAAAGTATTGGTCCAGGCAGATGGCAGGAATATGGCCCATAAAAAGTCCTGGGTCGGTGCAGGCAGCAGGCAGAGATATGTGACCACAGCCAAAGTATTGGTCCAGGCAGCAGGCAGGTAACATTAGGGCTTAGAGCCTCGGTCAGGTAAGACCCGGGCACAGGGGTAGAGGTTTCTTCCTACTCAAATCTCATCAAAGCCTCTGGATTCCACACCCTAATCCAGGAATTACAAAACCCGGAGAAACCAAAAACTGTTTTTCTCTACTCAAAACACTACTCTGAAGCCCCTTACATATGTGGGACCCCTTTGAATCCCACTACTACAGTACCAGGACAAAAGATCAGTCCAAGTGCAGGCAAAAAACATGGTTCATAACAATCCAAGGTCAGTTCAGGTGGAAGTCATTAACTTGATAAACAATCCAGATGGCAGCCAGAGGCATCGTCAATAAACAGGCCGAGGGTCAGCTAAGGTGCAAGGCAAAGGCCTGGTCAGTCGAGGCAGAAGGAAAATAATCAGCACACATATTAGAAACAGGAAAATGGCAGGCTGTTAGAAATATGGGTACTATGCATTCACAATTTTTTTTGTGATGTGTGATAATGTTAGAAGCAGTCTCCAATGCATATGCTCAGTTGGGAGGGACATTGAGGACAATAAAAACTGGTGACTCTCCTAACTCCCCCTCTGCTGCCTACCCAACAATTTTTATGCTGTCTTTTGCCTGCTTCTGTGGGTGGAATGTTCTCTGGAAAATGTCCCTCATGAAGTCTGCTCACAGAGTTAGAGCAAATGGCGATTCAGTGATGATAGCTTATATAAATTTGAGAAAGATGGTGGGTCTTTTTTTTGTAAGCCCCATGTTAATTGTGAAGCCCAAAAATAATTTCAGCTCCTCCACTGTGAGACGTTTTCATTCAAATGGACAGGCATAGGCTGAATTAGGGCTATTTGCTCAATATTGCTGGGTAAAAAGATTGCCCGGGTCCACAATCAACTAAAATAAATTGTTAGTGAAAAGTAAATAAAAAAATAAATAACAATCAGTGTTGGCCTGAACACCTGACTGTGCAGTAAAAGGTTAATTGTTCACAGGTGTATAAAGGTAGGTATACAAACTCCCCAAAGAGCTTGCTCCCTGTTGGTGGTTTGCATGTGGATTTTGTGATCTCAAGTGGAATTTTGAACTAAAGTGGGGAGTTAATAACCAGGAGTTGTGCTTTTGACTGCTTCTGCTTGCAAGTGTTGTTTTTAGGGGTGTTTTTATCTATTTTTCCCCTCCTTTATTTGCTAGCAGTTTTTAAAAGACCTTTTTTCTGTCACTTTTTAAACAGCATTTTTTTTTTCTCTCTTTCTTCCTGCTAATTGAGGGGAGGGGTTAATTGTTCACAGGTGTATAAAGGTAGGTATACAAACTCCCCAAAGAGCTTGCTCCCTGTTGGTGGTTTGCATGTGGATTTTGTGATCTCAAGTGGAATTTTGAACTAAAGTGGGGAGTTAATAACCAGGAGTTGTGCTTTTGACTGCTTCTGCTTGCAAGTGTTGTTTTTAGGGGTGTTTTTATCTATTTTTCCCCTCCTTTATTTGCTAGCAGTTTTTAAAAGACCTTTTTTCTGTCACTTTTTAAACAGCATTTTTTTTTTCTCTCTTTCTTCCTGCTAATTGAGGGGAGGGGTTAATTGTTCACAGGTGTATAAAGGTAGGTATACAAACTCCCCAAAGAGCTTGCTCCCTGTTGGTGGTTTGCATGTGGATTTTGTGATCTCAAGTGGAATTTTGAACTAAAGTGGGGAGTTAATAACCAGGAGTTGGAAACAGGAGTTAAGACAGGAGTCTCTAACCTGTAAGTAACATCTTAAACTTCATTTAAGTAATTGTATTGTAACTGGGAAATGGGTGATAGCAGGGTTGAAGGTTTTGCTCAGTGCACAGTGTGCCACATGTATGCAAAACTGGTGCAAGAGCTCCAGGATGCATACCGCTGTGACAGATGTGAGCAGGTTGCCCTTCTAGAAGCTCGCATTAGAGATCTGGAGGAGCAAGTTGCAACACTGGGTGGAAAGGACAACCTTGAAAGGGGTCCTCTGCTCGCTGAGCAGGTGGTCAGTAGGGTTGATGTGGAGGGTGGAGGGGCAAGTCAGGATTATCACGTAGGAAGATGGGTTAATGTAGTTAGAGGGAGTGGAAGGGGCTCGCAGAAAAGGAAGGCCAGTCCTGTGTTTGTGCATCAAAACAAATTTGCCGAGTTGGGTGAAAATGTGGAGGTGACAAACACAGAGGTGGCAGCCCTAGATGTCACTGCTCCCCCTAACAGCCGGGAGAGCAGCCCATCTAGTAGAGGAGGTGAGGGGAGTGCAGAAAGGCCTAGACAGTTGGTGGTTATAGGGGATTCTATAATCAGAAGGACTGATAGAATAATTTGTCGCCAGGATCGCCTCAACCGAATAGTTTGCTGTCTCCCTGGTGCTAGGGTTCGGCATGTGGTGGACCGGGTGGATAAATTACTGGGAGGGGCTGGGTATGACCCAGCAGTCTTGGTCCACGTTGGAACCAATGACCGTATACATGGAAGGTGGAGGCTCCTCAAGAATCAATTTAGAGAACTAGGCTGCAAGTTGAAGGGAAGGACCTCCAAGGTGATATTCTCTGAAATATTGCCTGTGCCATGCGCAACACAGGAAAGGCAGGGGGTGATTAGAGAGCTGAATGCATGGCTAAAGACCTGGTGTAGGGAGGAGGGATTTGGGTTTCTAGAGCACTGGGCTGACTTTTCATTGGGGTGCAACCTATATGCTAATGATGGTTTGCACTTGAATGGAAGGGGGTCTGCTGTGCTGGGGAAGAGGTTTATGGGAAGGCTGGAGGAGTATTTAAACTGGGTTTGAGGGGGGAGGGTGAACCAGAAGTACATTGGGCAGACAGGTCAGTTAGGGGTCAGACATTAATGGAGGGTGGAATGGGGATAGATGGGGGGTGGGATATGGCAGGTGTCAAGAAATTTCCCATGTTGCAAACAGCCATTGAAAACTATAGTGCAATTTGTACTACTAAAAATAATATGAAAAACACCAGAGCAAAATGTAATAATGCATTAAAGTGTTTATTCACCAATGCCAGAAGTCTGCCAAGCAAAATAGGTGAGTTGGAAGCTGTGGTGCATCAGGAGAGCTATGATGTAATCGGTATTGCTGAAACTTGGCTTCAATCCTCACATGACTGGGCTATTAATATTCCTGGCTATGCACTCTTTCGGAGAGACAGGGTAAAAAGGAAAGGTGGCGGGGTCTGTCTCTATGTGAGAAGTGATCTCAAAGCAAGTGTGAAAGAGGACCTGGTGGATGGAGAGTGTGATGAGTCCGAAGCATTATGGGTGGAACTGCATTTAGATGGGGGTAGTTCAAAGTTAATCGTTGGAGTTTGTTATAGACCACCCAATGTGAATGAGGAGGTGGAGACTCAGCTCCTTGCACAGATGGAAAGGGCTGCAAGGGCTGGGACAGTGATAATAATGGGGGATTTTAACTACCCAGAAATTGACTGGAGTAATGGCACTGCTGGGACAGTTAAAGGGCAAAAAATGATAAACCTATTACAGGACAATTTTATGGTCCAGTTTATTGAGGCCCCAACTAGGAATGAAGCTCTGTTGGACCTGGTAATCTCAAACCATGCAGAGCTTATTACTAATGTCCAGATAAAGGAACACCTGGGTAGCAGTGATCATAACATGATTTCCTTTGATGTTAGCGCTAAACAAGAAATACATACGGGTAAGATAAAAACACTTAACTTCAAGAGAGCTAATTTTCCAAGGATGAGGGCTACTCTCCAGGACTTAGACTGGGAGAGAATATTCGCTTCAATGGGCACAGAACAGAAATGGGAATTCTTCAAAAAGACTGTTGGGGACCTCACTGCAAAGTATATTCCCATGGGCAATAAGTTTAAAAGGCTAAAAACAAAACCTATGTGGCTCACGGCCAAAGTTAAAAAAGCTATAAACTGTAAGAGAAGAGCTTTTAAAAAATATAAAAATGAAGGATCACTAGTGTCATTTAAATGTTACAAAGAAATTAACAGTATATGTAAAAAGGAAATCAAGGATGCAAAAATTCAAAACGAACGACAGATTGCAAAAGATAGTAGGACAAACCCCAAAAAATTCTTCAAATATATTAATAGTAAAAAGGTCAAGTCTGAGCATGTAGGCCCTTTACAAAACAATCTAGAGTTGGTGACTGGGGACAAAGAGAAGGCTAATTTATTAAACACTTTCTTCAGCTCTGTGTACACAAAAGAGCATGGGGGAGCTCATGTCCATAATGGGGGTGGTAGTGACACAGCCCCAAATGATCCACAATGGCTCAAAAGGGATATGGTCCAGAAATACTTAGACAGAATAAAGGTGGATAAAGCACCTGGACCTGATGGCATCCACCCACGGATCCTAAAAGAATTGAGCTCTGTAATTTCAGAGCCATTGTATCTAATTTTTAGGGACTCATTAATGACGGGAATAGTCCCACTGGATTGGCGCAGGGCGAACGTGGTGCCTATATTTAAAAAGGGATCAAAGTCTTTACCAAGTAACTATAGACCTGTTAGCTTAACTTCTATAGCTGGGAAGATACTGGAGCGTTTAATAAAAGACCACATCGACGAGTTCTTGCTGAACAATAACACTTTAAGCAACAGACAGCATGGATTCATGAAAGACAGAAGTTGTCAGACAAATCTGATTTCTTTTTATGAGGAGGTAAGTAAAACCTTGGACAGAGGGGTGGCGGTGGACGTGGTATACTTGGATTTTGCAAAAGCATTCGATACAGTTCCGCACACACGGCTCATGTGTAAGGTAAAGTCTACAGGTTTGGAAATATCAGTTTGTAAATGGATAGAAAATTGGCTAGAAGACAGAATTCAAAGAGTCGTGGTTAATGACTCTTACTCTGAATGGTCTAAGGTTATCAGTGGTGTACCCCAAGGTTCAGTGTTGGGACCCTTACTTTTTAACATCTTTATAAATGATATTGGGTCTGGCATCAAAAGTAATATTTCTGTCTTTGCAGATGACACCAAGATATGCAGTGGAATAACGTCTTTACAGGATGTCTCCAATTTACAAGCCGACCTCAATACACTGTCTAATTGGGCGACTATGTGGCAGATGAGGTTTAATGTTGATAAATGTAAAGTTATGCACTTGGGGCCTAAGAATATGCATGCATCATACATGCTAGGGGGAGTACAACTGGGGGAATCCATAGTGGAGAAGGATCTGGGGGTTTTGGTAGACCATAAGCTCAATAACAACATGCAATGCCAAGCTGCTGTTTGCAAAGCGAGCAAAGTCCTTTCTTGTATTAAGAGAGGTATGGACTCCAGAGAAAGAGATATAATTTTGCCCCTGTTCAAATCATTAGTAAGACCTCACCTGGAATATGCCGTTCAGTTTTGGGCACCAGTTCTCAAAAAGGATATCGGGGAACTGGAGAAAGTGCAGAGAAGGGCAACCAAACTGATAAGAGGCATGGAGGAACTCAGCTATGAGGAGAGATTAGAGGAACTAAATTTATTCACTCTTGAGAAGAGGAGATTAAGGGGGGATATGATTAACATGTTCAAATATATTAGGGGTCCATATAGTGAACTTGGTGTTGAGTTGTTCTCTGTACGGTCAACCCAGAGGACACGGGGGCACTCTTTACGTCTAGAGGAAAAGAGATTTCAGCTTCAAGTACGGAAAGGTTTCTTCACAGTTAGAGCAGTGAAAATGTGGAATAGACTCCCACCAGAGGTGGTTCTGGCCAGTTCAGTAGATTGCTTTAAGAAAGGCTTGGATACTTTCCTGATGGTACATAATATAACTAGGTACTAACATAGGTAAAGTTGATCCAGGGAAAATCCGATCGCCTATTGGGGGATCAGGAAGGAATTTTTTTCCCCTGCTGTAGTAAATTGGAGCATGCTCTGCTGGGGTTTTTTTTCGCCTTCCTCTGGATCAATTGTGGGCATAAAATTGGGTATCTGGATTGTACGATTATTTTTTATTTTATTTATTTGTTTTTAAGGTTGAACTGGATGGACTTGTGTCTTTTTTCAACCTGGCTAACTATGTAACTATGTAACTATGTAACTATGTAGCTGACCCTGAGTTGGAAAGCAACCAAATTCATCTGAGAGATATGCATAGGCCCTAATTCCTGGGGTCTGATGTGATACTCCAGTAATAGTACAGTAATAGTACTGGGCCTTTCATCCAGGGATCTAGCGCTATTGGTGTTTGCCGATTTACCATTGGGGTGTATGGCGCTGCTGTTGGTTGCCTGTTAATCAGAGCATCTTATCCTTTTTGGAGGGACTATTTCTTCCTCCAATTCAGTCACCGGTCACTGAACTACTACTTTGGACCGGTTCATACACTGAATCGGAATCGGACAGTGAGAGCTCCCCAAGGCTCTCATTCGTCATAGTAAGGATTTGAAATGCCTCCTCGCTAGCATAACATTTTTTGGCCATGACAGCTCTGGTAACACTGGAACAGGTACATTACTGATGGACAGCTGTGTGACGGTACACTGCTGATGGTGGCACTGATGGCGTTCTGTGATGAGTACATTGATTACTGCTGCACTGATGGCTGCTGGGACAGGTACACTTTATTCCAAGGCAATCAGGGCAGTGTTGTGCATAGTATGGGAGGGTTTAAGTCAGTAATTCACTGTTCCCAGATTCTCCTCCTCACACAGTGTGTCTGTGTGTGAGGTAAAGAAGCCGGTAACAGTGAGCTACCGGTCTTTGTTTGCACTTGTGATCGGCTGTGACTGGACAAAGCAATCACATGGTAAAGAGCCTCTGGCATTGTGATGCACTGTATCCAAGGGACACAGCTCACTGCCGAATGCCATGCTGCGTGCCCTTGGGGGCATGCACAAGCTGCAAGTCTCAGAGGATGTCATGTGACATATACCCAGAATGATGAAACTGGGAATTGGCTAAAGTGACTCTGACATCCATAAAAATAAATAAGCACTAAAAGCACTATCCTTCAAACAATTTCACAAATGGGCTGTGAGACAGGTATGAGTATAATCATTATTCTTTTCCAGGGACTTCTTATTTATATTTATTTTTTGGAGATTAAAGTAGAAATCCAGTTAAATACTATCTAAGCATAAACCTGTTACCAACCCCCATACTAAGACAAGTCTAACTACCCTGTAAAGTCTAAACCTACCTATTTTGAGGACATTCCATCCAGTCACATTATCTCTCCAGTGGCTGGCTTCAGTGTATAGACAATGGCCGCAGAGCCTGGGTGGTGACATCACCCATAGGCTTACTATGGGGCATCCATTGTCAGCTGTCCATCCTCTACACTGAAGCCGGTGCTCTGAATTGATCATGTGATCGGACCAGAATGGCCTCAGAATTCATACCTTAAAAAAAAAAAGAATAATGGTATAACTCTACTACTACTAACTCTGTAGCTGCATCAATATATGGCAGATTTTGCAGTGGAATATAACATTAACACAGCTCCTATAGAAAATAATCTACCAGGTCCATGTACAGGATCCCTCATTTATCTTTTATGCTGTAAATAAATATTCCAAATATCTAGCTTGAGGTTCAGTGCTCTGGGTCACTTACATGCCGTGTGATTGGCCCTGGGGCATAAATTGCCAGTATACCCAGGGGAGGGCCAATATATCACTTCTGCGCTGAGATTAACGTTACATGGCTCTGGGCAGTCAGGACAGGCTTAGGGAGAGACACAAGTGCTGATCATAATAATCCACACTGACACCCATAACATAGGGAGGGATTCTAATGTCACTTTTTATTTGTGATATAATATTGTCCCCTTGTACAGCACTGCACAGTGTGCTAGCGAATGGCAACAGAGTTATGTTTCAAATTCAGAAAAAAACCATCAGAAAAAAAAAAAGTGACCCTTGAATTTACAAGGTAACCGCGATAGCTAAACATATACATTTGAAACATGCACAAAAACGTTTTAGCTGCCAAAAGTTTTGGGATCCACCATTGACCGCTGTGCTATGTGAATGCATAAAATAAGGACAATGACAACACTCTTCAGAAAGTACATTTCTGTAGGTTCCTTCACCATAAAAGCCAAGGTTAATTTTATTGAAGCAAATCCATGCACAGACAGTTTCATCAGGTGCAACCAGCTCTAATGCATTTCACCGAAACTGGAGCTTAAATCGGTAATAGACCGCCGGCTTTTTTTTTCTTTTGAAACCTGCAAAGAAAAGTTCTAATGTGCTAGTATGCACCAAAAAAACAAAGCCTTTCAGTGGCATGCTGTCACACTGACAGGGCCTCCACCTTCACCTGGTCTGGTTGGCGGGCTCTGGTCCTTTGCATGGAGACATCACTCCCACGTGGTATGCCGTTCCTTCAGAGTACATGTGTCGGTGACATCACCGGCAGCTTCACGAGTAAATATTTTCTAAACGGTGAATGCTTAGGATATTTTTATTGTACCCATAGGTAAGCCTTATTATAGTCTTACCTATCGGTAAAAATCATCTATGGGCGTTGTACCAGGTGGACTTGTTTGTGCATTGATTTGCTTCAATAAAGTTAACCTTGGCTTTTACAGTGACCGGCTATTTCCATCCTTCTTTTAAAGACTGAGGTGTTGGATGTGGAGTGGTTCACAACCATGGAGAGCCTGCTTCTGATGACGGGTGGCTGGAGAGGAAGGTAAATCCCACAGCGGAACAATATTCTCTTTATATTTCTAGTGATCTGTAGGTTTTAAGATGGCCATTAATTTTTTTTTTTTATGTTTGCACAAAATCAAAACTATGAATAATATTTGCAATTTTTAATGGGACAGCACACATTTGTGCTGTTTTCATAGGATTTGATCCAAATTATAATTGGCATGATTCAAATTCAAATAATTAAAATGTTCATTCAAATGAATTGTGTCCCCATGCTGTAACATGATGAAAAAAAAATGTAATTTCTACCACACACGGTACAACCACAAATAAAAATTTTCAGTTCTTTTCAATGTCTTTTTTAGGCAAGAATAACATGCTTGAAGAGGAGCTGGAACTTTTAGATCTGCTTGTAGTTATATGTAGGAAAGTAAGTAAGCTTCCCTCGATGGGCACCCGACAGTAGCTCAAAATAAAAAAATCTGCACCAGACCAAGATCAGATAAAACACTCCAAGATAGTTTTCATTGTTCATAAAAAAGTAATATAAAAACATCCAACGTGTTTCAGGGGCAACACCACCTTACTTTATCATGGCTAAACTCAGGATAAAACCTGGATGGACTCAGAGAAAGCCATGAATTCCCAGATCTGCAGTATGTTACAACCAGTATTGAACTCGCCACTTGACAGCAGTTGGTGAACACCAAAGGACACTTTTATTTGTAGACCTCCTTCAGACATGCAAATGAAGGTGGATAGGTTGCTGCAATCAGATGTGGCTAAACACCACATTGTTAACATTTGCTGGTTTTAGGAACGTTTGATTTTCTAATCATTAGTGGGTCTAATCGATGTTTGTTTTCAATTGCAGTGATGAAAAAATTTGAGGGAACAGGATGGGAACATTTTCTCGAACACATTTCTAACACTATGTTTGCTTTTTTTTTTGGTAAAGTTAATTTATTCCAAAATCAAATGTTAAATGCAAATGAAATTTGTAAGTACCTTTGAACGACATTCGTCAAGTCATTGAATGTACTGAGAATTGTTGTATACATTTTAGTTCAAAAATCTACTAGTGCATGGCCAGCATTAGACCAGTCTGTTACTCTTCTGAAAGTTTAACTTATATCCAACTAATAAATCCATTTTAAAGGATTACTGGTATTGCTTCCTTGTCTGTAATCTGCACCCATAAGTAATCACCCACTATATGCATGCTTGTTCCAGGGCAGAGGCTTCTTAGGCAGTGTGCAAATGACAGCCACAGAGCATGCACCTCTAAAACCAAATCAGCAGTAGCAGCTCCAATATTTCTGTAATCACACTCCCCTTCATTAATTAACAAATTTTCAGAGAAATTATATACTGATAGCAGTGATACATCTGTATTTACTATCACTTGTTGGGAAGAACAATGGGAGTATTGTCACCTAGTATCACTGGAGGAACAATTCACTCTAAATCAGTTCCTAGTGAGCACTTACTTCCGGAGAGCTGGAGCCCTAATACAGTTACCATAGCACACCCATACAGAACTACTGCAACTTATTTTTCCTTCCAGGCAGTGATGTGGCCTGTTCCTACCTGTGGTAGTTCCCAGTTGAATACCACCATTCCGATGCTGGTTCAGCAGTAAATTGGAATCATGCTAGGGGCATCACCAGCTTAAAGGAATCTATGGCTACTCGGGGGGGGGGGGGGGGGGGAACTGGAAGAACTCCTGGCTCTGCACTTTCAATGACGGGTCCTCTACAGTTTAACTTGACCCGTGGTTGCACAGGGAAATCTAACTGTGGTTGCACTGACCCACAAGAATCAGGAATTGGGGAATCATCCTCAAACTCCATAGTAGTTGTTGAAGCTGCATCCTTCAGTTTAGATTACAGGGGAGACTCCTCTGTCTCCTCTGACACTGCCATTCTCTGAAAGAGGAAATGGTTGCAGGTGGCACATTGTGCCCAATGGTGGAAGAAGGCAGAAAGCTGCTTGCAAATAGTGCAGATAATTTGCACCTGCCTTTACCTGGCTGCACATATTTCCACTTTTTTCCAAATTTGAGAAAATCCCACTTTACAGTATATTTGTTATGAGTTCTTATTTACTCGGCATGCCTAAAAATTAAGAAAAAAAAGTCTTACCTATTACAGTATATGTTTTTTGAGGATAAGGTGTCATGGCTGACTGCAAGTTTTTTTGAACAAGAGTGAACCTGTTCCAGTTCTGTCCTCATTAACATACAATGGTAAGAAGCCCAACCTCTACACCTTTAACCCTATGATATAAGAAACAGTGTCCAAATCTAGCTACAACCGATAATTAGGATATACCTGCACAAGGGCCAGAACAAGGGGTGGGCAGGAGGGGAAGCTGCCCTGGGCACTGTGGTATCATGTGAGGTGGGGTGGGTGCTGCAAGGAGCCTTGGGGGGTTGTTTTGGAAGGGACGATTTGGGGGTGCTAGGGGGAAAGTTTTGTTTTAGGAGGGGAAATATGGGGGGGGTAAGTATGCTAAAAGTGGTGATTTAGGGGGATTTGTGTTAAAAGGTGGGATGGGGGAAGAAGATTTGTGCTAGGAGGGGGGGTTTGTGCTGGGAGGGGGGGGGGATTTGGAGTAAGGGGAGAAGATGTTTACTTGGAGGGGAATTTGTAGGTGTATAGGATTGGTGCTAGGAGGGGTGATTTGTTTTTTTTGGAAGGGGGGCATTTGTAATGGGGGGATTTGGGGGATGGGGTGCAAACATTTGTGCTGGGAGGAGGGATTCCAGCAGGAGGGTGGCTTTGTACTGGAAGGCGGGTACATTTAAGCTTAGTGGGTAAGCATGTAGATTAGTGCTCATTTTATTTGGAAGGGGGTTTGCTGACACATAATAATCATACATCTTGGAGGGGGGAGCAAGTTTGGCATGATTGCCCTGGGTTCTAGGTGACCTTGCCCTGGCACTGGCCTGCACAGTACCGATAGGGTTAGCTATGGCAAACACAGCTCCTCAGTCCCCTCATATATAAAGAGAACTACCTGAGATATTTCTTTGTTGGAGGCCCAGAATGGAGCTGCAATTTTTGACTACATTTTTTTTTTTAAGTTATGCTATGTGAATGTGGACATGTAACAAATATAAAGTAGGTGTTATCCCAGTTTGGCTGCAAGAGTGAAAATACACCTTAAGTCCATCTATATTTGTTCTGTACATCATCCTGAAATAGATTTTTTAAATATTAAAATTTAAAGAAAGGAAAAAAGAAAAAGGAAAAAAAGAAGGTGGTTGATGGTGGGTGATTCTTTTCATTCTACAGAGAAAGTCCCACTTGCTGAACATAAAATGATTTATCACAGGCTCACAGCTGGAATGTACTCAGTCACTTAATAGGACATTAAGAGCAGCAATTAAGCTGTACTCCCCAAACAGAAACAACATCACTTGCTCGAGTATGCTCTTCACTTGTCCTTGTGTCTCTGTTTACTGTACCAAAACACGCCGATCGCCATAACTTTGCCAACTGTTCCGTGGCGATCGTGGTAAAAGGAGCGCATCGTCCAGAACAGCTAGGAGGGATGCTGTTTAACCATTAAACAAGACACCTTACAGGTTGGCACAGGCGCCATATAAATCATCTTCCAAGAGCCCACTGTGCAGAGCCGCTGCCAGAATCTGCGTGTGACAACGACTTCATAAATCTGATAACATTTTCTAATGTGCCGTAAAATCAGCCTCCGAGCAGGAGGCATCCCGCCCAGGGATAAATATACCTTTTCAAAGGAAGGAATTCTGCAAACATATGCTTTCCCAGACACAGGTTTCTGCTATTGTGTTAAAGCGAGAAAAGAAAGAACAATATTGTAGAGAAATAATGGTGTGGTTTTTTTTTTCAAAAAAGGTATACTCTGTACAAATGGAAAGGCTCTTATTGTTTTATTTATGTTTTGCTACCACATAAGGTGGCAAAAAAAATGCAATTGGGAAAGAATGCAATTAATACTTATCCATGATGCCTGTGCTGCTGCATTAAAGATTAAGTTTGCAGAAGAATGTTCAGCATTTGACACTTCCCGGGAGTGTCGGATTCTGGCATCTCCCCAGTGCTCTGTGGTTTTTGCCACCAATCCCTAGGGCACTAGAGGACTGATCGAAAAAAAGCAAATAGATTCTCTCATCCGCACATGTAAGGAGGTTGGAGGAATCCTCCCCTTGTGCTATTCTATTCTGACAGCGGGACTCCTCCGCTGTCAGAATACACTGATCATCAGATGTAGTCAATTGGCTGCAAGCTGCTGATCTACAAAACATTTCCAACAGCCCCTTGGGACAGAAGTTAAAGTGATACTAAAGTTTTTTTTTTTTCTTTAAAAATAACAAAGATGTTATACTTACCTGCTCTGTGCAGTAGTTTTGCACAGAGAAGCCTGGATCCTTCTCTTTTTGGGTCCCTCATGGGTGCTCCTGCCCATACCCTCTTGTTGAGTGCCCCTACAGCAAGTAGCTTGCTATGGGGGCACCTGAGCCACAGATCCCTGTGTCCACTCCAAAGAGTAGATTTGGCAACTCCAAAATCCATATGAATATCTTTATTGCTTACATGATAGTGGGTTTAAAAAGAGCAAATATGTTCCGACAGATAGCCGTGACCACAGTAGCTGATCGGGCTGTGCCACCTGAGATGCTAGACAGCTTCCTGTCTGGTCTCTTAGGACAATCTTGCCTTGTCTGTTGTTTCTGGTGAACCATGAACTCTTTTTTCCTCCCATTAATTTCCTGATTTAAGCTGTTGCCCTATGAGTTTATGTGAAATCTCCATTAATAGCTGTAAAATATTGTAATTAGGAATATATATAATTTAGCTTGTATCTATGCAGGCTGGAAGATATTATCTTCACATATATCTCAGAGTAGACCAAACAAGTCGGTGCCCAGGCTTTTATGTAAAAACAATGGGAGTTAAACCTCATTATTTTACACATACTCACTTCAAAGGATCCCATGCTGGGATATGCAATGAAGGGAGGCCAATACTTAACTTCCCGGGAAAGTTCAAGTCAATCTCCTGCCTTAATAGTCACAAGGATTTGCATTAAAGGGGGCTGACTTAGGCAAAATATAGGGAAGCTCACCAATCAGAAGCCACGCTATGCCAAATAATGAGGCATCGGCCTGTATTGGTATACACTAACTAGATGGGAGAAAATTTCCTCTTTTTTTGAGAAAACAGCCATCAGAATGGAACCTTGGTGAAATGGGTAATTATGGGAAAGGTTTGCCTTTACTTGTAACTAAATATGTTTGTGGATTAATGTTTTAAGGAATATACTATATAATATATATTTTCTGCCTTGGTGTAGACTATAGATAGATGGGTTGTATATTAGATAAACTTTCAACTACTTTCCAATAAATGTTGTTATTGTGTTAAAGCTTTCACTCTTGGTCAAAGAACTCTCATTTAACCACATCATATCTTTGAGATATTAAATCTTAAATATAGTAAACAGGTAACAATTGGCGACCACTGAAGTCGAGTACAAGACTGAAATTATTTCATATAATACCGCGATTTGTGTAATGTAGATTAAGGTTATTGGGGGGAATTTAAACTGAGTCAGTTTGTCCTGGAAATTGGAGGCCACAACAAGTTTATCTAGGGAAAAATATAAGTAAATGTTTTGTTTTTATTAGTGGGTATTAGATTAACTTTAAAAAGGGGATACACCATGTCCTTGCACTTCCTGTTTTCCAAATTAGTGTGCTCTCTCCAGCCAATATCTGGCTCCTTTGCATACCTGTAACTGTCCTTATCTCCACTACCATTTGTTCTCGACCGTTGGCTTGTACCTCTTGATTACAAACTGCAACCACTCATTACTGACCTTTGGCTTTTTTACTGACTACGCTTCTCCTTGATGCCTACCTGCTGAATCTGCTACTGGACCCTGGCTTGCTCACCTCCTGATGGGGTGATCCTGAGGACCATGACCTTGTACCAACATGCAGCAAAACCCATCCTCATCAGGAGCTCTCGTAAATACCTTGGATGAGCCATCATCTGCCAGGGCTACTGCTCTCCATGTCTGACTGCTGACCATGACAGATAGCCTTCTACCTGTCTCCTTTAAAGCCACTGCTCTTTCATCTTCTCACAAGCCTAAAGTGATCTCAGGTCCCTCGCTTGAGCTCCTGGCCCCTCCCTTCTGGCAAGTTAATCCACAGCAAGCAGCTTGCAATGGGGGCAGGTCTCAGGTCCCTCGCCAGTGCTTCTGGCCTCTCCCTTCTGCAGAGTGAATCCACAGCAAGCAGCTTGCAGTGGGGACATCCAAGCCGAGCCGCTGCCCTGTGTCCATTCAGACACTCTCACTCTTTCTCACTGGCTCACTGACATTGAATGACAACAGAAGGCATCAATGGCACCTGCTGTGTGTCTTAGTCATTCAGGACGGAGAGTCCCGGACAGCCAAGTCTCTCATGCAACATCGCTGGATCAAAATGGGGCTCAGCTAAGTATTAGGGGGGCCTCAGCTAAGGTTTGTACCTTAATGCATGGGTGTATTAAGATAAAAAACCTTCTGCCTTTAGAACCACTTTAATCGTTCTCTTTTATTAAGCCTGTGAGAGGGTGAAATGTGTAAGAGGGGCGTGGCTTGGGAGTAGACAAGCTGAAGCCTATCTGTCATACAGTACACTTGATTTGGCGGTCTCTCAGTGTGCGACTTCATTTCTCCTTTTGATCGATTGCTTGATCGAGCTGGACGTGCCCTCTGAAAGCTAGCACCTGGCAGTGTTTGGAGTCACCAGTCACATTGGGGCTTAAAACTGTGTTTTTCTGTTCATACGGGTCACAGTAAAACAGCTGAGGGTTTAATGCTACTTTAAGTAAAAATCTGGTGATTATGAGCACATACAGTTCCAGGGAGAAGGCAGAGCACAGGCATTCTAAGAAGCCTTCATCATCACCACCATAAAACACTGGCAGCCATAGTGTGCCCTTAGTTGGGTCTTGAGGGCCCATGATACAAAATGGCCAGCGGTACTGCACACAACCCTAAGGTTCTCCTTATTAAACCCAAGAGTTTTGCTCTCTTTTATCTATTGGCTGTACATTTCTAATCTATTGTAAAACAAGAAAAGAATGAAAGAAAAAAAAGTCAACATGTGGTAACTTTAGTCAGCATTTCTGCGCCAGGGATGATAAACACCTCTGGCCGTCTCTGGCATTTATCAGTACTGAGATATTATTACCACATACAGTCACAGCTTGGCTACTGTTATCATTGAAAAAAGGCCCAGCTAATCTTAATGGTTTGTAAAGCTGTTACCTGCGCCCGCCTGACATTCATCATGATCACTTTACCTCATAGGCCCAACACACAAAAGGTCTTTTATCTGCAAGGGACATCACTATGAATTATTATTTGCAGCTAGGTAGAAAATTGTGTGTTGTAGATACCTTTTCTCATTATAAATCACATAGTCACTTTCCGCCATTCGGCAACATAAAGCTGCTGAGGCCGAATTTTTCTGTCGCTCTTTGCTCTTTTAAGTCTTCAGGAAATATGGAGTACTGATGTACTAAAAAAGCGTAATACGATTTTTTTTTTCCGCTGGCCGCTTACCTTTGCCTTTCTGTACAAGAGCGTTTTTTTTTTTTTTTTATGAGGCCGCTGCAGCCCCATTGAAAATGGATTAAAAGAAAAAAAAAGCACATTATTTCTAGGTGTTGTGTGTATTGAATGTGACCTTGCAGGGGTATATTCTCTTCCAGATAAAGTTAAGTTATTCATGTGTAAACTACTGAGGACAGGATACGTCCGTGACTTTTATGCTTCGATTACCCTTTTTTTTTTCTTTGCATCGGAAATGTTTTTATCAAAGGGGAAATAAAAGAACAATGTACTCTGTGGGGTTTTCATTGCTTGATAAGCATTAACTGTTTTTATTATTTATTTGAACTGTGAAGAGGAAATATAATCTTTTATGAGGGAAAAATATTAGATTTGCCGGTTCTATCCACCTTCGATCTCTGTTTTTCTAATATGGCTTTGATAGAATGGTATTTGGGAGTGCTCAGATAAATTGATGGTACATAAAAAAAATAACACTGTCCAGCATCCCAACTTCAAGATCCTGGAGAGGTAAAAGTGTCAGCTAAGGCAAGATGAGTTGTTCCTAAAACAATACTCTGGATCCTTTAGGCATCGTACATGGAAGCATTTTCTCATGCAGTTTAAAAACTGGGCATATTTTGGCACCCAAGAGGCACTAGTGATGTGTACAGCCTGCTACCATCAGCCTATTAAAATCAACAACAGGCTGAAATATGATTTTGGTCTATGCAGCTGTAGGCACATCTGAGTGGTATTTGTGTACAGGGCTGTACCAAACAGGAACATATGCCCCAAATGCAGAAAGCCCACATTTTAACTCTTCCCCAAAATTACCAAAAATAAAAATAAGGCACAAGAAAAAACAACCCTTGCACTGCCGCACCCAACCTCCCCAGGATGCTAGAGTTAAAGCTCCTTTATGCCTAGCGGTAGAGGAATAAAGTGTAATACTCAACTTATTCCTCACTCCACCAGGGTCCCTTCAGTCCTCTACAGCCTCCTCTATAAGGTGCTTCTGTCTACAATCACACTTCTGCCTCTACAATATATAATGAAAATGTTTCTAGCCCTACATTGTGAGTGATGACACTGAAGGACCACCCAAAGCCTGGGGCACCAGAGGAAAAGGAGGACAGCATCAGAGCTGAGGTAAGGTAAGTAATGTAGCCTTCTCATCATCCCCCTAGATGTAATGAACATGTGACTCACTGCAGGACCCCTGATCCTCTGCCTGGACAGTGCTGATTGGCCCTGTGCTGTTTACCTACACCCTCCCGAGAAAACAAAACTCTCTAGCAATACACACTAAACTGAACATGTGCAGCTTGTCAGCTAGCCTCTGTCTTATCAGGAGATAGACTGGGGACTGTGGAAAAAAGGGAGGAACAGAGAAAACAGGATCAAACAGCCTTTCTACACATGCAGAGGATTAACCGCTTAAGTGACTATAACAAGCATGCTTTACTGCATATACAGACAATTTTACTGTTGTGGGCTTAGTAATGCTTTAAGAAGTTTGAATGTGATTGGTGACGCAGGAGGTAGAGAAAAATGAAGATACAAAGCACAGGCTCCAGGAAATACACTCTTATGCCCTGTACACACGGTCGGAGAATCAGTCGGAATGCGTCTTATCGGACCGTGTCGTCAGATAATCCAAATGTGTGTGGTATGCATCGGACTGATTCCGTTCGAATCTCCATCGGACCTAATCCGATCATGTGTAGAGCATTTTGATCAGACCAAGTGCCACGCATACTCAGATCAAATTCCTACATCAAAGCTATTGGCTACTAGCCTGAATGTAGTCCCATCGTAACGAAATTACGTCATCACGTTCTGAAAGATCGGATTTTTCGCCAACTTGGCCCGACCGTGTGTATGCAACAGTTTCAGACACAATCCGTCGGACTAAATCCGACAGACAAAATCTGACGGATTTGGTTGGCAAAATCTCCGACCGTGTGTACGTGGGCTTAGCCTTGTACACACGGTCGGACATTCCGACGGAAAATGTCCGATCGGACCGTGTTGTCGGATAATCTGACCGTGTGTGGGCTTCATCAGACTGTTTCCGTCGGAATATCCGGCCGACAAAGTTTTAGAGCTGGGCTATAAAATTTTCCGACAACATGATCCAACCAGACTTTGTCCGATTGTGTGTATAGAATTCCGATCGGACAAAGTGCCACGCATGCTCAGATCAAATTACGAGACCAAAGCTATTGGCTACTAGCCTGAACGTAGTCCCGTCGTAATGAAATAACGTCATTACGTTACGAACGATCGGATATTCCGACGGAACTTTGTCCGGCTGTGTGTATGCAACATCAGTTTCGGACAAAATCCGTCAGAGAAAATCCGACAAATTTTATTGTTGGAATGTCTGACCGTGTGTACAAGGGCTTACAATTCCTCCTACTAACCCTCTATGAAGCTGTGTGTGTTTGTTCTGCAGGAGGTTGCACTGACTTCAGATTAAGATTACTATCAGAGATTAGTAAATATTCTACTGCACATGGATAAATGTTCTAATAATGCAAACTAAAACAGGTCCTAATTTTCATTTCTGATATGAAATTAACCATGATCCACTTAGTCTCAGTCCAGATTCTGATTGCTGGTTATATCACATATTATTTTGCGTACACCAATTAAATACTGTTGCATCAGTACAAAACAAATATACAGTAGTCCACTAATTCAGTGGACTTCAGCAAAATGGTGACCATCTGCACACAGCCACTGACTCTCTGTTGCATAAATGTGAATAAGATAGGTAAAAGATGACTTCAGCTCCTGTTCTCCACCTGTAGAGAACTACATTTCACAATTTTTGGAACTAATTCAGTGAATTCAGCAGCAAGATGAGTAGTTGAAGGATAAGTCTACTGAAAAGAGATAAATTAGTATTGGGTGGATGCTGAAGAGCAGAATCATTTATCGCCTTCTTCTATCTTTTTTGAAGGTATCGTCATAGCTTACAGGGTAAGTTCAACTCTTCACAAAAAATGAAAAGGTGAATTACCTCCAAATATCTTGGTCACCCCTCCGGGCCCCTCTGCATGTAGTGGCAATGATGCTCTGTACTGACAGCTTAGCAGTCTGTACATCAAACATAGCCTTGGCATGAATATGCTTGCAGTGGCAAACATTCATTGATTATCTCAGCCACCATGCTGACCAATTAATAGAGCATCTGAGCCTTCTTCCTCTGGTGGGGTGTCCCAGAAGGAAGAAGTGCTTTTCATTGGTCAGGAAGGTCACATGGTCACACTGACCACTGAGCCCTTGCCATGGCAAACATTAAGATGGGCACTCACTCCAGGGCTATATAGCTATTTTTTGCATTGTTTGGACCGCTACACCACCAGCATGGGGCATCATGGCAACTATGTGCAGTGGGGTCTGGTGGAATATTTGGAGTTAATCACCTTTTCATTTTTCATGAAAGGGGGAACCTCTTGGATACCAAACCAACCACTTAGAAAATTCTCCTTAGATGGATAACGCAGATTGTAGAACCATTGCTCAGTCAAAACCCAGACCATGTCTTAATGTTCACTGTGGTGGCAGGAGGTCTGATTTTAGGCTCAATGGCAGACAGAAACAGCAAAGGGCCCCTGGATAGATAGATAGATAGATAGATAGATAGATAGATAGATAGATAGAGTAGCTTTTGTGATACCCAGAACTCTGTTTTGGCTCATTTTTATATGCAACTGGAGTCAAACAGGGGTCTTTTTGGGTACTACAGAAAACATCTCCCCCATTCCCCCCCTTCCCCACCCTTCTCTTCCACCTCCCCCTTCTCCACCCTTCTCATCCACCTCCTATACGTACAATCCTAATGGTATCCAAAGGAAATGAGAAAAGAATTTTACAGGTCTTCTACAGGACAGACTCACATCTAGTATAAATAGGCCTCTAAGTCCAAAAAGTCTATGTGCAGCTGCTAATGTGGTATGCCTACCCTTGGCTCAAGTAGTAATATCTACTGACTGTAGTTTAAAATAGATATTTTTGGAGTTTAAGGGGTCAGTTGTGGAGGATGAGGTACAGTAATTATGGCTACACCTAAGATGTCTAAAGCAAGGTCCATCTTTTGGTTCACACCTGAGCTACTTTAATACCATCCTATACTTATAGTAGTTCACGCTCCATTTAACTCCAGTGCATTAATGATGCATAAGCCAAAAAGAAGTATAATAGCATAACAAAACGCAGCCATAAAATTTACAAACAAACATAAAAAGGGAGGCAAGTTAATAAAATAAATATGTGATGAATTCTACGCTTGTCCGTGGCTGGATATAACCTTAGAGATTTTTGCATTGTAAATTGATAAATGAAGGGAACCATTAGACAGCCTGTGTTTGCTCAGTGAATAAAGTCTTAATACAAAGGCGCTTGGCTTAATTTCACAGCACTTTACATAGATAACATTAATAAGCGAGTCTGCTCTTGGAAAACTTGAACGGTAATGTATCAAACTCCAGGTGCCGTAGACAGAGGGAAACAACCAATAATAGTCATTTTTTAACATATTTAATGGCGCTGATTATGCAATAGGCAAGTGGAAATGGCTTATAGCACATTGTAGCATGGTTCCATCCCATTGGCTGCAGTAGGGTGCAAGCAGATGGATGACAGTGACAAGAAGGAAAGTGCTTTTGCTTAGCCGTGCGTTAAGATGCCATGCCGAAGCTGTGTATACTGCAGACACTTCATTAGGATGCCAGGGTAATGGTAAACTACCAGTCAAAGTGACACCCCATTTCCTGCTTACTGAGCGCTTCAACCTCAGCAGATGTCAACAATCTCAAGTCTAAGTTTCTCAATGCTCTGTAACACCAGTTGTTTTGTTTTTTTAGCTGCCGTGGTGCCATAGCCCCTGTGCCCGCTGCAACCCAGGAACCCCTGGCTCATCCACAGCATGACATCACTGCAATGTGTATGAACATATGTAAGAACAGGCATTTTAAAGTGGAACTAAAGTTGAAAAAAATTGGGAACAGTCTTTTTTTTGCAGAGGGGACACGTAATGAATCTTCTGCAATAAAATGCACTTTATTGCCCATTTGCAGTCTACTGTAGAATGTACACTAAGCAGCACATGCCCAGCTCAATTTATGTTCCAGCACACTACCTGTGGGCTAGGATGACGGCACTGCTGCACATGTGCAGGACTAAAGTCATCCCATGCCTGCCAATCAAGACGGCTGAAGACCAGCACCCAGGAGATGCCAGGGATGGGATGCCAGCAAAGGACCTAGTACTCATCAGGCCGTTGGAACCAGGGTAAGTATTTTTGCCTATTTTTACCAATTCACATGGGGGGGGGGAGGCCGGGATAATGGGGTCCCCTTGTTAAAAGGGGCTTCCAGATTCTGATAAGCCTCCCTCCCACAGACCACCACAACCACAAGGCAAGGATTGTGGGGATGAGGTCCTTGTCCCCATCAACATGGGGACAAGATGCTTTGGGGGGGGGGCTCCTCCAAAGCACCCTCCCCATGTTGAGGGCATGTGGCCTGGTAGAGTTCAGAAGGGGGGAGGGCGCTCTCTCGTCCCCCTCTTTTCCTGCGGCTTGCCAGGTTGCATGTTTGGATAAGGGTCTGGTATAGATTTTGGGGGGACCCCCACGCAATTTATTTTTTGGTTCAGGGTTCCCCTTAATATTCATTCCAGACCCAAAGGCCCTGGTAATGGATTTGGGGGGGGGGGCATGCTGTTTTTTGCAATGAGTTTTATCTATATTGCCAAAACCCGACAATTCATTACAGCCGCAATCACTTTTAAATTCCTTTTTTTCCTTTAGAAATTTAATTTTGCTGTGGTACCGTTCTAAACACGGGAAAACTGCGCCACTTACTACAGGCATACTATAGATACCCTCCAGGCATGATATTTAAAGGAATATTTAATTTTTATTGTTTCACTTTAAGCATTATTGAAATCACTGCTCCCGAAAAACGTCATTTTTTAAAACTTTCTTTTGCATTGGTACATGTCCCCTGGGGCAGGACCCAGGTCCCCTAAAACTTTCTATGACAATAACTTGCATATAAGCCTTTAAAATGAGCAATTTTGATTTTTCATGTTTGTGTCTCATAGACTTTAACAGTGTTTGTGTGTTCGTCCACATTTTTTGCCTGTTCGCAAGTTCTGGTGTGAACCGAACCGGGAGTGTTTGGCTCATCCTTAGTTGCCAGCTAATAATGATCCCCCTCCTTGATACCACAAATCCTAGGGTCCTTTTGCAGGCTTTTCAGAATCAGGGAGGCCATGCAGCGTAAGTTTGCAGAGGCATTCGATTCTGAGTCCTCTGGGTCACTGATCAGTTTGTAAATGGATAGAAAACTGGCTAGAAGACAGAATTCAGACAATAGTGGTCAATGATTCTTCTTCTGAATAGTCTAAGGTTATCAGTGGTGTACCCCTTCAGTGCTGGGACTCTTACTTTTTAATATCTTCATAAATTATATTGCGTCTGGGATCAAAAGTAACATTTCTGTCTTTGCAGGTGACACCAAGCTATGCAGTGGAATAACGTCCTTACAGGATGTCTCCAATTTACAAGCCAACCTCACTGCTCTGTCTAATTGGGCGACTATGTGGCAGATGAGGTTTAATGTTGAGAAATGTAAAGTTATTCACTTGGGGGCTAAGAATATGCATGCATCATACATTCTAGGGGGAGTACAACTGGGGGGATCTATAGTGGAGAAGGATCTGGGGGTTTTGGTAGATCACAAGCTCAATAATAGCATGCAATGCCAAGCTGAGGTTTCCAAAGCGAGCAAAGTCCTTTCCTGTATTAAGAGAGGTATGGACTCCAGAGAGAGAGATATAATTTTGCCCCTGTTCAAATCATTAGTAAGACTTCATCTGGAAGATGCAGTTCAGTTTGGGGCACCAGTTCTCAAAAAGGATATTGGGGAACTGGAGAAAGTGCAGAGAAGGACAATCAAACTGATAAGAGGCACTAGTCCGATCATGTGTGGGATAATTTGATCGTTTTTCTTAAAAATTCAGACGGACCTAGAAATAGAACATGTTTGAAATCTGTCTGATGGACTCAATTCCTATTGGGAAAACTGTTCGCCTGTATGCTGGTCCGACGTACCAAATATGACGCAAGGGCAGCTATTGGCTACTGAACTTCCTTTTCTAGTCTTGTCGTACGTCATCATGTTAAAAATTAACAGCCTTTCAACTGACTTTAGTCCGTTCGTGTGTGGGAAAGTACGTGCGTTCGGAAGTCTGCTGTAACTCCGTCAAAAGTCAGTCGGGAAGACCGTTTTCTTCCGGAAAAGTCCGGTCGTGTGTACACGGCATTACTGTCTCTGTGAAAGCAGTAGTTTCTCTGCAGATGTGCAACATACCCCCTTCTAAGTGCTGAGTCAGACCTAGAGCTATCCAATCAGCAAGCAGCAGGAAAATTTGCTGTATGGGGAGCTCTAGCTCTGTCTTAGTAGGAGATGTGTCAGATTCATGTAGAGAGACCTCTGCTTCCACACAGACAATGAGGGCCTTTCTCTATAGCATATTACTGGGCAGTGGGCAACAGGCTTTTCTACTCAGATTGCAGCTACTTTGTTAAAATTTTAGCTCCACCCCTGAAAGGGCTGCTGTAGATGTAACAGTGTTCCCAAAACCATGCAGAGTCTGCCAGGCACACAGCAACAGTCTATTCACTTCAGCTCAGTAAACAGTCTAAGGGGATTTATTTTTAGTATTTATTGCTGGGGACCAAGAGAGTTTGCAGAACAGTCTATTGGTTTTGAGGCTGGGGACAACAAGGTATTTGGCAGAATAGTTAACCTCTCACAGCTGGAGACCATGAGATATCTTGCAGGATGGGTATAGCTAGACTTGAACAGTCTATAGGTTCACAGCTGAGGACCATGAGGTAGCTTTGAGTGCACCACAGAAAGGAGGCTCTACACGCAAAATCCTGGAACAAGATCAGTCCATATGTGCAGCCCCTTGTTAAGTAACCCAAAATCTAGTCCAAAGGGCACTGGGGGAAAGCAGCCCCCCCCCCCCCCCCCTTTAGCTCACAGGCCCATTCCCTCAGGAGTGAAAAACACAATCTCCTCAGGGCTCTAGATTATTTAACAGCATCCCAGCCACCAACTGGGCACATTTCCCGCAGGAAGTGGCAAGGTCCTGCTCAATATTCAGGCTGATCATCTGAATTTTCCCTCCCTAAACTCCCGAAACTTCTTCCAGAGACAGGGGGAACAATCAAACTCCCAACCTGTGAAGCCCTGAACAGACCAGACCAAACAATTACTGCTCCCCTGGTTACAGCAGTAACCACAAACTAAATTTACCTAGCAGCCTAAGTAGGTGGGTTTTGCAAGAAAAAAAAAGAAAGAAAACTAATATTTTGCACTTTGTTTTGATGCACTTGGAAGGTATTTAGCTGATTTAAACTAAAGCTTCAATTGGCATTTCATTTTGAAAATACCTCTTTGTATAAAAATACATTTATTTTAACAACAGAAAGTCTATATTTAGATATAGGGGATGCAGACTTTCTTGCAAATAAATAAAATATAATTATAAAATAAATATCATTATTGAAATCTAAGATCCTCACCGAGCTGTATCAGCTTGGATACAGTTTTACGACTGTTTATTATATCATCTAAATAATACTAGACCTGGCCTTTTGACTTTGAACCACTACCAAATTTCAGACTGTGAGGAAATTGTTGTACATTTCCTGACAAATCGAGTTAAGCAGACATTAAGCCAGCTTTAAGAAAACAAATGGCCGTCTTTATCACAGGTGGACACTGATGACTTAATGGGGCCTGGGCTGATTGTATCACTTCTAATGGCTTGACGGGAAACATTAGAGAGTTGTTTTTTTTTTTTCGTGCATAAAAAAACTGGCATGGTGGAAGCTGCTAACACAGACCTGTCAGACGTTCTGCATCCCTCTGAGTAAGGAAGCAGCTGTTTGTGTGTATACTCTGAACTGGCATTAGAGCGGGGCGACAGATGCCTGTAGAAATGCCAGGTTTGTGAAATTTTACTGCCGGAGCATGTTCTGAGAAAAAAGTGAAGCCCTGCCCTACATCCTAGGTAGTTCCCGCAGGAGCGAGCCAAACCACAGCCATGTTGACTGCCATCTCCTAAGTAACCGGCTGCGTTTGTAAACACCAAAACCAGACGTGAACAGTAACAGATTTCTGGGATAACTAAATATAGATGAAATTTATGTCCCTCTGATTCCTCTGGTCTCAGGAAATCAGGAAGAGAATAAAAATAAGGAGTGTGTGTGTGTGTGTGTGTATGTTTTACAGGGGTCTCTGCCATGTTGGTGTCATCATAATAATCTGATCGACTGGAAGAATCTGTCACAGGGACCAGAGTAGGAAAACTTGCAGGTGCTGTGGATATTATTGGCAAAACAGATATTAGATTTTGGGGTTAATTAGTAACAGAACATACATGCTCACACACCCACATACACGCACATTGGGACTTTGTGGCTGAGGGTTTAGATAATTTCTAACGTTTTTCCAAGGAGGAACTTGAAATGGTTTTCAAGTTTCAAGGACACCCAGCTAAAAAGTATTATATAGAAGAAAACCGAGCTAAACGACAGCTCATAATGAAGCCCATCTAGAGCATTTGACATCCAGACAATCATATTTAACTATCACTCTGCATTATATATAACAATTATATTAATTCATCATAAAGAAATTAAATGATTAAAATGGTTGCAAAATAAATGATCAAAGTTAGAATTGTATTAAGGATCAATAGAAGGGCTCCCTTACATTGGTGGTCATTGGAAAAATTATCCACTTGGATAGTGGAGAAGGGCCCCCTTACAATGATGGCCAGTGTGGAAGAGCCCGCTTCACTGTTGGTCAGTGCAAAAGGGTCCTCTTACTTCAGTGGTCAGGGTAGTGCCCTCTACAATGGTGTTCACTGCAGATGTGCCCCCCCCCCCTTACATTGGTGGTCAGTGTAGAAGTGTCCTATTTGATTTGTGGCTGGTGTAGGGCCCCTTTACATTAGTGATCATTGATGAAGTGCCCTATTATGTTGGTGCCTATTGCTGTTCCCGATACACTGGTGGTTAGTGGTGGAGGGCCCCTTACGTTGATGGCCAGTGTAGAAGTACTCGCTTACATTGGTGGTCAGTCAAAAAGTGCATTCTTAGATTGTTGTAAATAATAAAGTGTCTCCTCCCACTGGTGGTTAGTGAAGTAACCCTTTAAATTGCTGGTAATTTTTTTGCCCATTACATTGGTGGTCATTATAGACTGCCACCCTTAGAGCACCCTTACATTGGTGGACAATGTAGAGGTTCATACCGACATTGGTGGTATGTGTGGTTTCCCCTTACATTGGTGATTGATGTAGAAGTGCCTTTTACACTCACAGTCAATGAGGAAGTGCCCTCTTACATTGATAGTCAGTGTAGCAACCCCTTAAACTGATGGTCATGGTCAATGATGAAGTTCCACATTATATTGGTGATCAGTGTGGGGACCCTTACATTGGTGGTTCATAAAGTGCCTCTTTACATTGGTAGTCAGTTTTGAGCTCCCTTACTATAATAGTCAGTGGGAAAAGAGCCCTCCTTACAAGGAATATCAGTTGTAAGAATAAGAATAAACCACTTACAAATAACTAATAAAGATTTAGAGTCAATGGTTTGGAGACAATAGTTACTTATTTGAGACAAGTGGAGAGGCCCAACTGGTCCTTCTGCCTCTACAGGAGCTATGCGCACAGTGGTGTAGTGGTTAGCACTTTCACCTAGCAGCAATAGGGTTTCTGGTTCAAATCCCAACCATGACACTATCTGCCTGGAGTTTGCATGTTCTCCCTGTGCCTGCGTGGGTTTCCTCCGGTTTCCTCCCACTCTCCAAAGATATGCTGGTAGGTTAATTAGACCCTGTCCAAAAATAAAAAAATAAAAATTGGCCATAGTATGTGTATGTGTATGTCAATGTTGTAAGTGTATCAGGACCCTACAGGTTAAAGGACCATTAAAAGCTGCAGATGGACACCAGTGGCAGGAAAGCGCCCTGAGGCGATTCAGTTCGTATAGGTAGTGCTATACAAGTCACTCATTCATATGCAAGAATTATAAGGTGAGAAATTAGTCCTCCACTGCTAAGTACTTAATGAACCCCTTGCAACCTCTGCTGGATCCCTAGGATTCCAGTGAACGCTGGTAGAGAATGTTACTTTAGATTGTCAAACTCACATTATAACACAGTTACCAAAACACTTTCATAGAGGTATGTTGATAAGCCAGTTGTGCTCCATGTAAGCATGAGGGAGCAAAGACAATAACAAAAAAGGAGTAAAAAGGCATGAAAGAGATCCTTCACAGTGTCCACTCGGCTGAAGGAATACATACAGGTCCCATCCAATAAAGGATACTATACGACTTTTCTTTATGCAGTGGCCACTAATGATACCAAAAAAGGGTTGATGATGTGTTTTAACCTGTTCTTATGACCAAAAAATATATACACCTTCCTAAAGAATCCATTTGTAAACATATTTTTTTTACTTAATGGGTGCTTCTGCTGACCACACGGTTCCATTTTGAGGCCTCATCCCTTCTACCATAGATGTATGTTAAATAATGGAAAATGTAGCGCTAAATTGTAAACATGTATGACAATATACATATAATAGCTGAGTGATGAGAAATCAATCATAAAAAAATGGGATAAAAATATGTGTGACGAAAGCCCAATAAGTGAAAGGTTCTGGAAAGGACCAGTGTAAGTCCACCAACAAATGGTGGCTAATCAGAGATGGAATACACTGGCACTGTCCGGCATGTAGAGCATCAAGGATGGTACATCTTCAACCATATCTACTCTTACTGGAAAAGATGGACTTGAATGTCAGTGTCAACGAGTCAGTCAGATCGGCAAATCAACAAATCTCCAAGGAACCCAAGACCTCCAAACACAACTCCAAAGGGTGTACAGGCAACCTCAAAACTGAAACTCGAATGTGGGGGGACACCACGGCTGTAACTCAGGAGTTGAAGGCTAGGCTGGATGGCCAAAGACCTCTTGTCCGGGGGGTTGTAAAAAGAAAAAATGGCTCCATATGGTGTAGGTCAAAAAAGTAGGTTTTTTATTATAAAAACCAACATACATCTGTGAGAATAAAAACTGTGATCACAGAATAAAAAAGGGGGGGGGGCAATGTGGGAAGCAGAAAGCCAAGTCTGACACGTTTCATTCCATTGGACTTCAACTGGGGCCCCGTGTTTGGAGGTCAAATGGCACTGCACATCACCCCAAAAACACCCCTATACCAACAGTGAAGTTTGGAGGTGGGAACACCATGGTGTGGGGCTGTTTTTCAGCATACGATACTGGCAAACGTCATATCATTGAAGTATGGATGAACGGAAGAATATACCAACACATTGTTGATAAAAATCTGCTGCCATCTATCAGGATGATGAAGATGAAAGGAGTGTGGACATTTCAGCAAGACAATGATCCCAAACACAAAGCCAAAGCCAGGAAACACTCAATTGGTTTCAAAGAAAGAAAATAAAGCTGCTAGAATGGCCCAGCTAATAACCTGGATTGAATCCAATAGAAAATTTATGGAAATAACTAAAGATCGGAGTTCATAAAAGAGGCCCACAGAACCTTTGAGATTTGAAGACTGTTTGTGTGGAAGAATAGGCCAAAATGATACCTGAGCTATGCATGCGACTAGTTCCTCCATACAGGAGGCACCTTGAAGCTGTCATATGAACAAAGGATTTTGTACGAAGTAATAAATAAATTTCAGTTAGCGCATTCAATACCTTTTCCCTGTGTCATTCCATTTTATTACATATAACTTAATTTCTGAACGTATTTGTTTTGCATTTTTTTTCTATGTATGGATTGCATGGGTTGTTACCAACATGTGGTGAAAATGTCATGCCAATAGCACCTTTAGAAATATATTTACATAGAAAAATGGTGATGTGTTCAATACTTATTATACCCGCTGTATATACAGAGCATTCGGAAAGTATTCACGTCACTTCATTTTTTCCACATTTTGTTATGTTACAGCCTTATTCCAAAATGGATTAAATTCATTATTTTCCTAAAAATTCTACAAACAATACCCCATAATGACAACGTGAAAGAAGTTTGTTTGAAATCTTTTCAAATTTGTTAAAAAAAATAAATAAAAAAAAAAATCACATGTGCATAAGTATTCACAGCCTTTGCCATGACACTCAAAATTGAAGCTCAGGTGCATCCTGTTTCCACTGATCTTCCTTGAGATGTTTGTACAACATGATTGGAGTCCACCTGTGGTAAATTTAGGTAATTGGACATGATTTGGAAAGGCATACACCTGTGTATATAAGGTACCACACTTAACAGTGAATGTCAGAGCACAAACCAAGCCATGGAGTCCAAGGAATTGTCTGTAGACCTCCGAGACAGGATTGTATTGAGGCACAGATCTGGGAAAGGGTACAGACATTTTTGCAGCAATGAAGGTCCCAATGACCTCAATGGCCTCCAACATCCGTAAATGGAAGAAGTTTGGAACCACCTGGACTCTTCCGATCGGGGGAGAAGGGCTTTAGTCAGGGAGGTGACCAAGAACCCGATGGTCACTCTGACAGAGCTCCAGCATTTCTCTGTGGAGAGAGGAGAACATTCCAGAAGAACAACCATCTCTGCAGAACTACACCAATCAGGCCTGTAGGGTAGAGTGGCCAGAAGAAAGCCACTCCTCAGTAAAAGGCATGTGACAGCCCACTTGGAGTCTGCCAAAATGCACCTGAAGAACTCTCAGACCACGAGAAACAAAATTCTCTGGTCTGATGAAACAAAAATTTAACTATTTGGCCTGAATGGCAAGTGTCATGTCTGGAGGAGACCAGGCACTGCTCATCACCTGACCAACAACATCCCTACAGTGAAGCATGATGATGGAGCTTGAGAGGTCCTGCAAAGAAAAATTTGAGAAACTGCCCATAAATAGGTTTGCCAAGCTTGTAGCATCATACTCAAAAAGTCTTGAGGCTGAAATTGGTGCCAATACTTATAGACAAGTGATTTTTTTTTCGTTTTTTATTTTTAATAAATTTGCAAAGATTTCAAACAAACTTCTTTCACATTGTCATTATGGGGTATTGTTTGTAGAATTATGAGGAAAATAATGAATTTAATCAATTTTGGAAAAAGGCTATAACATAACAAAATGTGGAAAAAGTGAAGTGATGTGAATACTTTCTGGATGCACGATATATATATATATATATATATATATATATATATATATATATATATATATATATATATATACTGTATATTCACATTGATGAATGCTATCACAGGAATGCAAGTGGTGAAAACACTATGACACTACAAATAATATCTAAGCTTTGGTGCCTATTTACGATGCACTAAATTATAATCGCTGAGAAAAATGTGCCAAAATGAAATGATTCCAAAACATAAGAAAGAAATTGTGTCTATTCCTTTTCTGCAATACAAAACATTGTTGAGTGCTATAATGGAATACTGTAGGCTTTCGTCATGCACAGAAGAAGCAAGTTACATGTGATTAGAAGACTGAATGAGAGTCTGGCTACCAATCAGACCATCAGTCCTGGGATGAAAGGAGAGCTGTAGATCAGGGGTAGGCAACCTTTCGAGCAGAGTGTGCTGAAAAATATTTTCAAAGAAATTGAGAGTGCCGATTTTATAACAAAAAAAATGTCAACTTCACACTCTAAATCACGAAAAGTTTTTTTTACAAAGTAAATGCTGTAAACGACTTGAGTAGTGAGAAATTAACAGCCTGCACTCTCATGCCTCAGATCAGCCCCAATTCCTGCAACTCCACACTTCCGATTAGCCCCAATTCATGCACCTTCACAACTAAGATCACTGCTCCCCCTGCACCACTGTACCCCTTGCTCATCTGCCCCACCATTATAAACCCCTGCACATCTGGCCCAACACTGTAACCCCTTGTACATCTGCCCCACCTTTGTACCCACTGCTCATCTGCCACACTAATGTTCCCCCTTTCTCATCTGCCCCACCATTGTACCTCCCTGCACATCTGCTCCACTGTCGTAACCCCATGCTCTTCTGTCCCACCGCTGAACCCCCTTTACCTCTGCCCCAACACTGAACCCCCTGCTCATCTTTCCCACCACTGTAACTCCCTTCTCATCTGGCCCAACACTGACCACCCCATCTGTCCCACCGCAGAACCCCCTTCTCCTCTGCCCCAACACTGAACCCCCCTGCTCATCTGTCCCACCACTGTAACCCCCTGCTCATCTTTCCCATCACTGTACCCCCCTGCTCATCTGTCCCACCACTGTAACCCCCTGCTCATCTTTCCCATCACTGTACCCCCCTGCTCATCTGTCCCACCACTGTAACACCCTGCTCATCTGTCCCATCACTGTACCCCCCTGCTCATCTGTCCCATCACTGTACCCCCTTGCTCATCTGTCCCATCACTGTACCCCCCTGCTCATCTGTCCCATCACTGTACCCACTGCTCATCTGTTCCACCATTGTAACCCCCTGCTTTTCTGTCCCACAGCTGAACCCCCTTCTCTTCCCAACAACTACTGTACGTCCTGCACATCTGCCCCACCACTGTAGCCCCTTGCTCTTCTGTCCCACCACTGTAACCCCGCTGCTCATCTGCCCCATCAATGTACCCCATTTCTCATCTGCCCCACCACTGTACCTCCCTGCACATCTGCTCCACTGCCGTATCCCCATGCTTTTCTATCTCACTACTGAATCACCTTCTCATCTGTCCTAACACTGAACCCATCTGCCCATTTGCCCCACCACTGTAACCCCTTTCACATCTGCCCCACTGCTATAACCCCTGCTTTTCTGTTGTTCCACCACTGAACCCCCTTCTCATCTGCCCCAGCAGTAAACTCCCCTGCTCATCTATTCCACCACTGTAATGCCGTGTACAGATGATCGGAATTTCCGACAACCAAACCGTGAATTTATTTCCGATGGATGTTGGCTCAAACTTGTCTTGCATAATTCCAAATGTCAAGAACGCGGTGACGTACAACACGTATGACGAGCGGAGAAAAGTTCAATGGCCAGTGTGGCTGCTTGATTCTGACCATGCATGTAATTTTTTGCGCCGGAATTGTCTACACACGCTTGGAATTTATGACAAAGGATTTTGTAGTCGGAAAATTTGAGATCCAGCTCTCAAACTCTGTTGTCGGAAATTCTGCAAGCAAATGTCCGATGGAGCCTACACATGGTCGTAATTCCCTCAACAAGTTCATATCGAACATTTGTTGTCCGAAATTCCGATTGTGTGTTCACAGCATAATCCCCTTCTCATCTGGCCCAACACTGAACCCCCCTGCTCATATGCTCCATCACTGTACCCCCCTGCTCTTCTGTCCCACTGCTGAAGCCCCTTTTCATTTCTTCAACCACTGTACCTCCCTGCACATCTGCCCCACCGCTGCACCCTCCTGCTCTTCTGTCCCACCTCTGAACTCTTTCTGCTCATTTTCCCCACCGCTGTACCCTCTTCTCATCTATGATATGCGTGATATGCAGAGTGGTGAAAGGAAGCTGAGATGAGGCATATCTACCTGTCCTGGCACAATCATCCTGTTGATCCACCTCTCGCATCCAGCCCATGTGCTTCTATGTGATGTATGTGGTATATGTGATGTATTTGGTGCATGTGATTTATGTGATGTATGTGATGTCACATACAAGCATCTGGAATGGATGCGCAATGAGGAGCTAAGGTCCGGGGCATTTTCTGAAAGCAGTAGGCCTGTGTGCAGGATCATAAGTTGGTCCCCTGCAGCCGATAAAAAGTGCAGCTCTCTGTGCCACACTAAAAGTTGGGTGTGATTTTTATTCCGCTGAATACTGGCTGTGGCTTAAAGGGAGACAGAGTGTCGGGGTTCAGTAGTAAGTGACGCAAAAGTTCAGGAATAATTTCAACAAAGTTCCCAGAAGTTCAACAGTAATTCCACAAATCCTTTAATTCTGAGATTGGTAGTGTCAACCCAGCGAGTCATCTTCCTCCAGATGGTGGACGGGGCTAGCAGGACTGTGATTGGCTTTAGCAGAACTGCACCCAATCTCTTCCCCATCACAAAAGCTATCGATCACAGCTACAGCATTTAGAGAACCAAACAATATTTCCCATCTTTTACAATGTGAGGGGCACAGTGCCTCCCCCTCAGTGCAGGTGCGGTGTGGGGAATTCTGAAATAGGAATACATTAGTGTCTCACTGACGCTTCCCTGCACTGCTCTGCTGATGGGGAGGGAGTCGCGCTCCGACAAAAGAGGCTTTGAGCGCCACTTGTGGCACCAGTGCTGGGGGTTGCCTACCCCTGCTGTAGATGAAACAAATTAGCTGTTTCCTTACTTACTGAATTGTGGTAACTCTAGGTTTACATACTGTAGGTGGAAAACAAAGGCCTAATGAGGACAAGTCTAACAATTGGACTCTACCAGTTAAACATTTACATAACGGCCACATTTCTCTGTATAAAAATGTTCAGTTAAGGGATCATTATACAAGCTATAAATATTAAGGAAAGCTTTAAAAGTGGAGGCTACAAAAAACAAGATGTTAAACATACAATAAAAAATGCAAAATTAAGAAAAGAAAAATGTTAAAAAATCAGTCATGGATATTCCACTGAGCATTGTTGGTTAATTTTGTTTCTCAATTTAGGCCAATATGTATTCTTCTACATATTTTTGGTAAGAAAAATCACAATAAGCATATATTGATTGGTTTGCGCAAAAGTTATAGGCTCTACAAAATAGGGGATAGATTTATGGCAT
Organism: Lithobates pipiens; assembly: GCF_037356315.1. Classification (NCBI taxonomy): domain Eukaryota; kingdom Metazoa; phylum Chordata; class Amphibia; order Anura; family Ranidae; genus Lithobates; species Lithobates pipiens. The sequence continues at coordinate 71,691,219 of NW_027507784.1, forward strand.
TTTTATTATTATTTTTTTATTAGTAATGGTGGCGAGCTGCGATTTTTATCATGACTGCGACATTACGGCGGACACATTGGACACTTTTGACACTATTTTGGAACCGGTGCTATAAAAATGCACTGATTACTGTGCAAATGACACTGGCAGGGAAGGACTTAAATGCTAGGGGGCGATCAAGGGGTTAAGTGTGTCCTAGGGAATGATCCTAACTGTGGGGGAGGGGGTGGGCTCACTACAACATGACAGTGATCACTGCTCCCGATGCAAGGGAGCAGTAGATCCCTGTCATGTTGCTAGGTAGAACAGGGAAGTGCCTTGTTTACATAGGCATCTCCCATTCTGCTGCTCCGTGTCATGATCCCGGTGGACATCGAGTCCACGGGACCCGTAGTCACCCTCACAGGGTACGCGGTGGGCACGCGTGCGTCGTCCACTAAGTCACGTCTTAAAGGGGATGTACAGGTACCCCATTTGCCTATCTGTGCCATTGTGCCGACGTACATCATTGCGCGCTGGTCGGCAAGCAGTTAAAACACCTGATAATGCCCAGAATAAGTAGCAATCAAAAAAGAGACATATTAGCTAAAGCTGGCCATGCACTGTTTACATTTTGGCCAATTCATAATGGACTGGACAAAACTTACTAAGTGGGTGGCTCTAACAGCCCCAGTCTGCCTGCCATCATTTGATTTAGGCTTTGATCACATTTGTGCGACTCCAAAGTCATGCAATTTTGAGTGCAACTTTGGAGATGCTACTTTTACACTCTCTAGCACACAAGTAAAATCAAAGTAGTGCAGGAACCTTTTCAAAGTGGCTGGAACTTTAGGTCGCATAAATTTGAACGGGTTCTATTGAAATCAATGGGCTACAACTTGTCATGCGACCTTATGTGTCCAAAGTCACATAAGTGTGAACGGAGCCTTAAAAAATATGTCAGCTCGAAACAGCAGCTGCATTCAATCAGACTTTGGAATGCAATTATCGCAGCTGGTGATTCACCTACTGTAGATGAAGTGCATGGCCAGCTTCAGACTGCTGTGTGCTTTGAGGATGATGCTGGAATCAACCAATTACATTTATTAGGTCTTCTGTGTAGCCACCCTCTCATGCTCTATTGTTGATAAATGTGAGGCTGCAGGACTATGTGCAAGTACCCTAAAGGACATTATGCAAAGCAATTCAAAGCCTTTTAAAAGAGAAATGTAAGGTGTCATCCAGGCTTACCAGGTCTGGGTGGTCCTAGGTAGGGTGCTTCCTTCTGCCAGATTCTACCCTGTGAAACCTCCTACATCTTTATTGTAAATTGTAGAGGTTGATGCTGTGGGAACAAAGCGTGCACTCCCCCGGGCTTGGATTCAGGGTCATTTAAAAATAGATGTAGCACCCGCCTAGTTAGGCTGCTAGGTACATTTAGTTTTTGGCTTCTGTATTTAGAGCAGTGATTATTTGGCCTGGTCAGTTCAGAGCTTCACAGGCTGGGAATTTGATTGCTTCCCCCTGCCTCTGGAAGAAATTTCTGGAGCTTAGGGAGAAGTCAAATGACCAGCCTGAATATTGAGCAGTTGAGGAAAACAAAAGGATAGTCCTGGACCCGAAGGGTTTTCTTACTGGTATGTATATCTTAAAGTATGGATGTTGGTGTAAATGATCTGGTTCCTGGGCAGGCAGCTTCTACACTCCAGAGGATCTCCACAGTCTCCTTGGCTTGCAATGTAATGTAATGAGAATTGACATTGAAATGCCACATCACTGCTAAGAGGTCCAGATACAGCAAAGTTTTATCTGGACCCCTTAGCAGTGGTGTGGAGCTTCAAATTCAATTCTCGTTGAATATTGAGCAGGGCCTATCCAGTCCCTGAGGAGGTGTGCCCAGAAGGTTGCTGGGATACTGTTAGTCCGGAGACATAAAGAGATGTTTTTTTCCCTCTTGGGTGAATAGATGATTGAGCTGAGAGGAGGAGGGCTGCTTGGAGCCCTTTGGACTGGATGCTGGACTACTCTACAAGGGGCTGCACCTATGAAATTGTATAGTGTATTCCTGGATCCTGTGAGTAGAGCTTCTTTTCCTGTGGTACGACTACTTCATGGTCCCCAGCCATGAACCTGTAGATTGTTCCAGTCTAACTTTACCTGTGCTAAAGCTACTTCATGGTCCCCAGTTGTGAACCTGTAGACTGTTCCAGTCTACCTTTACCTGTGCTACAGCTACTTCCTGGTCCTTAGCCATTAACCTGTAGACTGTTCCAGTCTACCTTTTACCTGTGCTAAAGCTATTTCATGGTCCCCAGCTGTGAACCTGTAGACCATTCTGTTCTACCTGCACTTGTGCCACTGTAATGCTGTGTACACACGACCGGACTTTTCGATGGACTGAATTCCGTCTGACTTTTCAACTGAGACATCAGCAGACATCCATTGAATTGGACTTGTCTACACACAATCACACCAAAGTCCAAAAGATTTGACTGTGATGACGTACGACCAGACTAGAATGAGGAAGTTCATAGCCAGTAGCCAATAGCTGCCCTAGCGTAGTTTTTCATCCGTCGGACTAGCATACAGACGAACGGATTTCGAATTGTAGAGTATTCCACATCAACCCCCCCGCGATCAGTTCTACAAATAAATAAACTTCAATAAGACCTCCCCTAAACTGTTCCATGAACAGGAGTGAATGGACTGTTGCTTTACGTCTGGTTGCCTCTGCACTGTGTTGGGAAAGAACCTGTTGAATCTACAGTGGTTCCTATGGGTGCAGTGCTACATAAAGATACCAACAACTAGAAAGATTTAGCACAGGTGTGATTTATTATACTAGATCAGTTCCAGATGGAATAATAAATAAAAATACCACTCACAGTAGCTTTCAGTCCTACAACCAAAATATGGTTTATTCTGATGGGTCAAAATTTTGCCTATTGAAAGTGTTCAAGCTGCCCACTTCCATCGTGCCCCCCATACATTTCTATTGGCTTATCATTATGATAGAATTCAAAACTGACCAATGTGCGCAGATTGAAAGCTTCGACAATACCAGAAAAGGACAAAGCTTTGCTCAATAAGATTAGCTTGACGTTCTCAAGGTGTGGTGGAACCAAAAGTTATTCCACGTATGTGATGACACCTCTAGGTTTCTGTGTTTTTTAGCTGTCAGTTTTTTTTTGATCAAGTGACAGATTCACTTTAAAGGCACTCAGCAGTTAGCCTGCATCCCTTGAGCCACTTTAAATGCAAAATATTCATGTTTGCCTTTAATTATGCAAGTTCTTTCCTGCTGATTTATCGTGGACCTGTCTACATTGACTAAAACTGGGGAAGCGATATTTGGGTCATTCATTTGCTCACACCCATGTCCATAAAGCTGTCAGCTCCCAAAGACTGTACATATCCTCGCCGTAAACCATTTTATATTCACAGCAATTATCCCGGATGCCAAGGAACAGGTAGCAAGTCTATTAAACAAACACAGTGGACCCCTCACTTTTATTTGACATTTTATTTGGCTGTGACAAATGAGCAGCAGTTGGATTATAACATAATTCGTCTTGTCTTTATTACCAGCACAAAGGACACCATTCATTAATTATTCTCCCGTTGTAGCTTAACACTAACTGGAAAGGTCCCTCTTTGGACAGATGGTGGGGACGATGTTATTTATATCAATCAGCCAAAATCCTCAACAAGGATTACTGTTTCTCACAATACAATGATTTATTTCTTTTTTTTTTTTTTTCTATGCCACCCCTCACCCCAATCCCGTCTGCTTTCTGGTATTTTCCTACCGAAAAAAAAAAATCTAAACAGTGAGATGACCAGGAGGAAGAAAAAAAAAAGTTTACAATGTGGTTAATGAGATCTGCCAGCCACGATTAACACTAATGAGTGTTAATGTATAGCACACATACTGAGGAATACTTTCAGGGGTTTCCATCTTCAGATGACTTCATTGTTTTGAATAGCAAGGACCATTCTGTAACTTCCACTGAATGTGCTGCTTTTTTCTTTAATGATGTTTTATTCTACATAAACATAATGTATATAAACATATATATCAGTAGTTGTGTTGATTTTTGTTTTTGTTAGGATAGGTTGCCGCGCTGCTTAAACAACTCCATTTACAGCTAATGACACAAAGGGGATTACAAATTAAACATGGGATGTATTTAGCAAAACAGAAAGTTCCAGCCCAGTGATAAATGGGAAGAGCCACCCGAAAGGGATGATTTATTTATAAGGTCCAATAGAGCATGAGCACATGTGGAGTATGAATGGATGGGGAGACTAAGCCTCCAGAAGACTCACCATGACCAACCAAGAACTTGTCCAGGGTGTCCATGCCACTAATGTAGCCCTGAGCACAAAACAGCTGAACAATCCAGTTTATGATATCAAAGAAATGCAAAGAACTCACAGCTTTCTGAAATCCTTTTTTTGAAAAGGCTAAAAATATAAAAATGGCAGAAAGAGCATGGCCAACGCCGTTTTAGCCCTTGTACACACGGTCGGACATTCTGACAACCAAATCCGTGCATACACACGGTCGGACAAAGTTGTCGGAAAATCCGATTGTACATAACGTGATGACGTTATTTCGTTACGACGGGACTACGTTCAGGCTAGTAGCCAATAGCTTTGGTCTAGGAATATGATCTGAGCATGCGTGGCACTATGTCCGTCGGTGTAGGCTACACATGATTGGAGTATTTCCGATCGGAGCATTTTGTCGGAAAATTTTACGGACAAGTTGGAAAACTTGGTCCGACGGATACTCTGACGGAAACAGTGCGATGGAGACCACACACAGTCGGATTATCCGACAAAACGGTCCGATAGGACACATTCCATCGGAATCTCCGACCGTATGTACAAGGGCTTACACTTACCATGTTTTATAAAGGCATACAGGGCCTTTTGTAACACATTGGGGTATATTTACTAAATAGCCCTTTCAGCTTAAAAAGGAAGTTGCACTTTACAAACAACACCCAATCATGTGCAAGAAGATACAACACAGCATTTTTGCTTGCACGATTGGATGATGGAAGTCAAAAAAGCTTCAGCTTATTCATTAAGCTCCGTTAGAAAGCCCCTTTGAAGTGCAACTTTCCTTGCAAAGTGAATAGCCTATATACCTTTGGTAGACCAACTCCATTTTCTCAAGACATAGAAGACCTTTCATATACAATAAAGTGGTTGTAAACCCTTGCAAACCCCTTTGACCTACAGGTAAGCCTAGATTAAGGCTTACCTGTAGGTCCAATAAATATCTCCTAAACCTATACGGTTTAGGAGATATTTACAAAAAGGCAGGTAGACAGCGGCGCGCAGGCGCACTGAGCAGGCCGCAGGTCGCGGCGATATTCCGATTGTGTCTGTTCCCGTGCGCATGTCTACAGGTTACCAGTTTTGAGTTACAGAGGAGGTAAGAATTATTGCTCTCACTCTAACGATCACGGCTATACCTCACATGTGTGGTTTGAACAACGTTTTCCTGTCAGCGCGAGGAGGAAAAATAGCCGATTACCGCTTCCGTTGTATCACATGATCAGCTGTCATTGGCTGACAGCTGATCACGTGGTAAGGGATCGAGATCGACCCCTTGCTTCGATCCGTGATTAGGCGAGTCTCATAGACTCGCTGATCACAGAGTGTGCCACGCACGCCCCTTAGGGGGCGCGCAGGCCGCTCGTGCACGGGACGACGTCAATAGACATAGTCCCGGCAAAGGAAGTCCACGCTGTAGCCATCATTTGGCTATAGCGCGGTTCTCTAGTGGTTAACACAGGGAGGTCTATACCAAACTCCAATGATAACCTTTGTAGTATGCACACCCATGTACATTTCCACCCATAATTTTTCAGACTCATCACACTCTCCATCAACTAGGTCCTCTTTCACACTCGCTTTGAGATCACTTCACACAGAGACAGAAACCACCACCTTTCCTTTTTACCCTGTCTCTCCGAAAGAGAGCATAGCCAGGAATATTAATAGCCCAGTCACGTGAAGAATTAAGCCAAGATTCAGCAATACCAATTAAATTATAGTTCTCCTCGTACACCAGCGTTTCCAACTCACCTATTTTGCTTGGCAGACTTATGGCATTGTGAACAAATTAATTGTCACATTTTGCACACTTATTTTGTATATTTTTTATTTTAGAACAAATAGTACCATTTCCAATGGTTGTGTGTAACATGGGAACCTTCTTACCACCTGCCATAGCCCCCCCCCCCCCCCTATCTTTCCCTATTCCACCCACCAATAAGGGCTGACCCCTGTCTGACCTATTATAATCTAATTCTCCCTTCAACTCAATCCTAGTTTAAATACTTCTCCAGCCTTTCCATAAATCTCTTCCCCAGCACAGCAGACCCCCTTCCATTTAGGTGCAAACCATCATTAGCATATAAGTTGTATCCCAATGAAAAGTCAGCCCAGTGCTCTAAAAACTCAAATCCCTCTTTCGTGTGCTGCTTAAATGAATAACGTGTGCTACAAAACATGACAAAGGAAATGTGAGTGGGTTGAAGCTGCATGGGGGAAAGGTGACGTGTCCTAGAGTATTTAGGCATAAACAAGAAAAAAACTGAGGGGAAGAGCTAGATGGAGCAAATGTGAGAACCAGAGGTAAGTAAGGGGTCAAAAAGAACAAAAGGGGGGGGGGGGTAGTGCAAAAATAAGTTAAGGATGGGAAAAAGGGTACTTCCCTCTTTTTTGTATTCTGCCAATAATGAAATAAAATGAAAACCCAATGGGCTCCTATATAATTGCTGCAGCAGCTATACAGACCAGGGAACTTCAAGGTAGAAGTCCAGCTACTAGATGTAAAAATCGGTAATATAATTCTTTAGCATGTCCATTAGCAATTGAAATTCTGCTGTCTGTGTTCTTGCTTGGAAGAGCGACAAGCTTCACATCACGCCCTGATTGCAGCGCGATTTATTGAGCGATATGGCATCTCAAATGTGCATTCTGAGAATTGTCATTCACACCAGTGGTGGAACTACCAGAGCCGCAGCAGTCACACTTGCCACTGCCGGGGGCCCGCTGACTTCTCTAGTTACGCTCAGGTCAGTACAAGGACACTCACTGCACAGCACAGCGGTCCGCCCACACTGTCTCTCAGCTGGGTCCGCCCATTCCTTTTGTAGCCGCAGGCTGATGTTGGGGCATGCCGTCTGGGGAGCCGAATCATAGAAGAGAGCCAGTAGACCCAGTACAGTGAAGGGGGAGGAGCTGAAGGTGGTCACAGGCGTTGTGTGATCTCCTAACATGTTAGTGTGGAGACACATGGAGCGGAGGGAGCCGAGAGAGAGACAAGGAGCATTGCAGGGGAAGGGAGTGGGCACTGACAGCGTCAGTGTCTCTGATCCCAGCACCCAAAACTGCCACTGAACCCAGTCCCCACCACCACCGCTCATCCCACCCCTTCCCAGTACTGCTATTCATCCCTTTCCCCACAAGCACTGACAATTCCCCCCACCCCCAGCACTGACAATCCCCCCGCCCCCCAGCACTGACACTCTGCACCCCCCAGCACTGACACTCATCCCAGCCCACCCCAGCACTGACATTCATTCCATCACCCCCCCAGCTCTGACACTCATTACATAACCCCCCAACACTGACACTCACCCCCCCCCCAGCACTGCCACTCATCCGATCCCCCCACCAGCACTGAAAATCATCCCATCCCCCCAGCACTGCCACTCATTCCATCACCACCCAGCACTGCCACTGATCCCACCCCCACCCCCAGTACTGCCACACATCCCATCCCCCTACCACTGGCACTCACCCCCCCCCCCCCAGCACTGCTACTCATTCCCCCAGTACTGCCACTCATCCCACCCCACCCTCCCAGCACTGCCACTGATCCCATCCCCCCAGCACTGACACTCATTCCATCACCCCCCAGCACTGAGAATCATCCTCCCCAGCACTGCCACTCATCTCACACCCCCTCCCCCCAGCACTGCCACTCATTCCATCCCCCACCAGCCCTGCCTCCCATCCCCACGCTATCACTGCCACTCACCCCCCCAAGAACTGCCACTCATCCAATCCCCCCATCAGCACTGACAATTATTCCACCCCCCTCAGCATTGACACTCATTCCATCACGCCCCCAGCACTGCCACTCATCCCAACCCCTACACTGCCACTTATCCCTTCCCCCCACCAGCACTGCCACTCATCCCTTCCCCATCGGGCACTGCCACTCATCCCTTCCCCCAACAGCACTGCAACTCACCCCATCCACCAAGCACTGCCACTCATCCTAACCCCCCCAGCACTGGCAATCATCCCACCATCCCCCCTCCCCCAGCACTGCCACTCATCCCACCCCCTGAACTGCCACTTATCCCTTCCCCCCGCCAGCACTGCCACTCATCCCTTCCCCCCGCCAGCACTGCCACTCATCCTTTCCCACAACAGCGCTGCAACTCACCCCATCCCCCCAGTACTGCCACTCATCCCACCCCACCTCCCCCAGCACTGACACTCATTCCATCACCCCCTAGCACTGCCACTCATCCCATCCCCCACCAGCAATGTCACTCATCCCATCCCCCACCAGCAATGCCGCTCATCCCCCCCCAGGCACTACCACTCATCCCATCCACCCCAGCACTGCCAATCATCCCAACCCCCCCCCCCCCCATCATCACTGACAATCATCCCACCTCCCCCTCAGTATTGACATTCATCCCACCCCCTACCTGCACCGCCACATATCCTTCCCCCTACCAGCACTGACACTCATCCCTTCCCCCCATCAGCACTGACGCTCATCCCTTCCCCCAACAGCACTGCCACTCATCCCAACACCCCCCCCCCCAGTACTGTTACTAATACTATCCCCCCCACTGCCACTTATCCCATTCCCCCTGCACTGTCACTTATCCCATCCCTCCAGCAGGGGCATATGTAAAGGAGTTACAGGGGTCACAATTGCATGCTCCAGGGTTCCCGTGCAGCCCCCTGGATAGGAGGGATGTTATATAGAGGAACCAATCCCCTTCATTTTGGACCGCCTCATCCCCCACAGTGCTGCCGGTTTCCTGACTCCCCTCTACTGCCGGCTGCTGGGGGGGTTGCTTTCTAGATGAAGAATGGGGAAGGGGCGGGTAAATGTGTAATTTATCGGCTTCTCCCTTGTCCTATTGAATAGAGTCAGTGATCCGTAATGATCACTAACCCAGTTCATTTATAATGGAGGCATAGTAAACATAGTTTACTATGCTTCAGTTTGTGAATGAACAGGAAGCCTCTGTACAGAGATATTCCTGTTCATTCTTTCTGTGCAGCTGAGGCTACAGAGATGGAGACTGAAGGCTGTGTCCTCAATCTCCTTTCTATGTTTTAAAGATGGAACAGGAGAGGTCTGTTTAGACCCTTGATATCTCATCCGCAGTCCATATTCCCATCGGACACGTTCCTGGAATGAGCTCTTAAGAAACTAGGGGCTGTAGCGACCGCAAGCTGGATACTAGATATGTAGATATTCACCAGCACACCAAGGATCATCAATTTCCTCCAAATGTTTTTTTTTTTTATTCAAAAAAGATCACATCACAAAACAATGTAGTGCAATGTTTTGGAGCCACGCAGGACCCCTTCGCCAGGCATGCCTTATCACCTGCCTAATGAAGGGGTCCCGCGTGGCTCCGAAAAGTTGCACTACACAGTTTTGCAATGTGATCTTTTTTGAATAAAAGTTAGTTTGGACGAAATTGACAATCCTTAGTGTGCTGGCAAATATCTACATCTAATCTCACCCAAGCCACCCCCCCCCCCCCCCAAGAGACTCCTAAAAATTAAAAAAATAATACAAAAATTAAATTGTGAAAAAATAAATAGATACAATGATAAAAAATAAAATAACTAAAATAAAAAATACTGACACCAATGGCGGAACTACCAAGGCCCCAAAGGTCGCACTTGCAACCAGGCTCTGGCATTCTGCCACCATGGGGGAACTCTGTCTGGGGGTCAGGGGGGCCCTTTATGGTTTCTTGCACCCGGGCCCTGAAGGTTATAGTTTTGCCTCCGAGTCACACCTTGGCGTTTTGAAATCTTGGGCAGAATTGCGGCACATCTGCCCACAATTCAAAATGCCAAGGCGTGAATGCAGCCTTAGAGTTGTTGAAAACTCAGTTACACCACTTGTACCTACAGGTAGACCTATAAAAAGGCATAACTGTAGGTACTGTTAGAATCTCCTAAACTTGCACAGTTTAGGAGATATTCAGTGTATGTAGCCGATTATATCATCGGTGCATGCGCTCTGAAGGTCTGGCTTACAGTGAGTGACGCGGGAGTGACGTCATCTTGGCACCGGCCACTCACAGTGCCGTAGCCCGCGTACCCAGAAGAAACACTGGGTGAAGATTTCAGCCTTCACAGCAGTGAACGGGCACCGCTGGAAGGGCTTTGTTCTAAGGTAAGTATTTCATAATGTTCTAGCATTGAAGAAGTACCACAGGATGACGTCATATTGTGACGATACACGTTTGTATCCCGGAAGGACAGGCGTTTGTTCACAGCCGGCCAGCTCTTTTTACAATCTGCTATTTATCACCCTACATGTAAGTGCATTACATTTTATCCATTAAACGATTAGTTTGGTTTTACACTTTGGTGCGTCTTTCTCTTCTCGGATCCACAATCATGGTGCCTGAGTGATGATTTTATCCCGTGGAAAGTTGCATATCTGGTTTCCTCTGCTCTCCAAGTCTACCCAAGTCTGAGTAATATCTCCCTGACATCTTGTGAAGAAAAGGCCCTGGCTGGGTATTAGCCACAAGCGATTCAGCTTGTGTAAGCTGGTAAGCGCACAATTTATGTGGTGGTGGATACTCACTTTGTTTTTTAATATGATCTGTCACAGACTTATATGTACTCCCCTACGGTGGATATGACGTCATGTGTCACCTATCAAGGAATTTTTGGTCTTTGAACAATTCATGGGCATTTATTATATAGCATTTGTTTTTATATATCTTATTCATCACGTTTTGTATTTATTGTTTGAGACATTTTTTGTTTATTGTTTTAGAGCGCAACTCTGTTCCTTAAAGAGGAGCTGCACCTAAAAAAAAAATATTAAAAGCCAGCAGCTACTAATATTGCAGCTGCTGACTTTTAATAAAATCAAACTTACCTGTCCCAGGGTCCAGCGATGTCGGCGGCAGATGACGAGCGATCGCTCGTCTCGCTGCTGCCACCGCCGCCATCCTCTGTCAGGGAATCGGGAAGTGAAGCATGACGGCTTCACTGCCCGGTTCCCTACTGCGCATGCGCGAGTCGCGCTGCGCGTCTCTTATGGTCCCCCGCTGTGTCTCTGGGAACTGTGTGTTTCCCAGAACACAACGGGGGGGGGGGGGCAGGGCGTCTGCGGGGGTCTGCGGCGGTCTGGCCGGAAGTGGGTGCAGTTACCTGGATTATCCAGGTAACTGCACCCCCCTCCCCCTGAAAGGTGCCGATTGTGGCACCGGAGGGGGGAAGGGATCAGATTAGCGGAACTTCCCCTTTAGGGTGAAGAACCGCTTTAACCTACATTATACTGTTGTCTTGCAGTTTTTTTTTTCCTCCAGCAGTTTACAACCAATTTAACCGCTTGCCGACCACCAACATGGATCGGCTGCGTGAATCGCCGTCATGTTACATCGGTTCCCTTTTTGTTCACTGCTTGCCCACGAAGCCGAGCACACGGAGAACTGGGATCTGTGTGTGTAAACACACAGTTTCTGGTGCTCTGAGGGGAGAAGTGACAGATTGTCTGTTCATACAGAGTATGAACAATGATCTATCTCTTCCCCTACACAGTTCACTCCCCCCCACAGTTAGAACACACACTAGGAAACTCAATTAACCCCTTGATCGCCCCCTAGTGTTAACCCCTTCCCTGCCAGTGACATTTTTACAATAATCAATGCATTTTTATAGCACTGATTGCTGTATAAATGCCAATGGACGTGTCCACCATAATGTCACAGTCTCGATAAAAATCGCAGATTGCCGCCATTACTAGAAAAAAAAAAGAATAATAATAAAAATGCCATAAAACTATTCCCTATTTTATAGACGCTATAACTTTTGCACAAACCAATCAATATACGCTTATTGCGATTTTTGTTTACCAAAAATATGTAGAAGAATACATATCAGCCTAAACTGAGGAAAAAAATATATTTTTTTATATATTTTTAGGGGATATTTATTATAGCAATCATTTTTATTATTTATTTTAAATTTATTATAGCAATAATATAGCAATTATATAGCAATAGCTATATAAATTGTGTATAATAATAATAATAATAATAATATAATAATAGCAAAAAAGTAAAAAATAATGCATTTTTTTCAAAATTATCGCTGTTTTTTTGTTTATAGCGCAAACAATAAAAAACTCAGAGGTGATCAAATACCACCAAAAGAAAGTTCTATTTGTGGGGGAAAAAAGGGACATCAATTTTGTTTTGTTTCACTCTACAAAGCATATGTGAAGTCACCGTGGTGTTTTTATCAGGACCCTTATTTGGATTCCTTTTTTTGCTTTCTATAAACACCATTTTCTCATCTTTGCTAATGAACACTCTCATGGCATTGTCATTATTTGCAATTGATGATTAATGGATATGGACTTATAGATGTGGTTGAACTGGTCGAATATTTCCTTATGTATTGATAATTTCTGTTTTATGGTTATTTTGATTATTTTATTTTATTTAGTGTAAATTGGCGCAGCTCTTCAATTGTTTATTTTTTTTTTATCAATTTTGTTTTGAATGCGCAATTGTCAGTTAAATCGACGCAGTGCCGAATCGCAAAAAGTGCTCTGGTCAGGAAGGGGGTAAAATCTTCTGGGGGGACTGAAGCGGTTAATGTTTTTCAAATCAATAATGAAAAAAAACAAAGGAGCACTAAAAACATTTGAATGCAGCAACAAGTTTCATAAAAAAAAAAAAAATCTGAAGGTGTTTCGGTTGAAGGGCATCAGTACGAGAAATGATGGGGCCAGCTGTTGTGCACGACAGCCCCATAAGCTGCGGTGCCCCACCTTATTATGAAGAGGCCAGTGGTGACATGTTGGGAGAACCTTCTGCATTAGGAAATAAATGTAAAACTTCAGGCTGACCGGAGGGAAAATTCATACATGAAACAGATGCTCTCATATTCCAACTGGAGACAAGTCTTCATTCAGCCATCCAAAAATGAAAAAAAAAAAAGTCAACACAACAGAATAAAAATGAAAGAGACTGTTAGGGCAGCTTGCGCTTCATTTGTTCAATGGATGATTATAAAATTCCTGCAATTCAAGAAGATTGACAGATTACATAATCTGCTTCTTGACTAACCACACAGCTGCCTGTAAGTATCTGAACTTTCTCTGGTGTCAGGCAGATGGGTTAAAAGCAAGACATCGGAAAGGGGAAGGGGGGGGGGACTTTAATCAAAGCTGTACACTTGATTCCGCCGAAGAAAAAGTTAACTTTGCTGTCATTATCTCAACACATCATTGTTCTAACCTTGTCGTACAAAATCGTTTGCAGACAAGGCGAGGGCCCCGCCACACCAAATATCAACTGCCTGCAAATATCCTTTCAGGTTGTGATTAAGATTTTAAATGTATCCTTTTGCTTTTAGTTAATGAAAAACAAAGTCTTGGAGGATCTAAGTTGTAATTTATTAAACATGAAAGGCTCCTTGATGAAATATAGAAATGAGATATATTTTGCATTTCAAAGATTTAAGCTGACAACTTACTTGCATGCAAATAAGGGGCGAGATTTGTAAAAAAAAAAAAAAAAAAGAAAAAAAAAATGTGAAAAGAAATGATTCTTGAGTGGACTTATTACAATAATGTGGGATGTAGATAAGACAAACACTCGGCACTGGAAGACATTTATTTTACTAAAGTCTTAAAATTGCCTCTTTCTGCCATTGTGCATTAGCGTTGCTCTTGCAGAATGCCGCGTATTAAGCACACCAACAGAACCAGACGTAAATTTGATCATTACAAATTTAAGCAACACAACTAGATTCTTTTCTGCAATATGTTCCCCCCCATCACCACCCCATCCACCCTTTCTGTAACACAGATCAGCTAATGCATTTTAATCATTTATGTGTAAACATTTGAGGATAAAATATTCTCAAGTTTATCAATTCCAAGAGCTGTTTATTTGCTTGCAAAATAGCGCAGATTACATAATATATATCTTATCATTTTTGCTCATCAAATCCTCATTTGTGGAATGCAAATTCCCCTAGCCTAAGTGCTTCTGCACCTCAATTTGAATGAATAATAGGCTCGACTCTATTAAAACCGGTTCAGGGCTTGCCATTGGTGACACATAAGCGGGGTTAAAAACGAGAAGGAGAGGTCAGCAAAAAGTCCTTTGTGGATGTATAAATATATTAGGAGCTGTGGCTTTATCTGAAGATCTTGACACATGATTAGTAAGTGGCTACACTTTGGTGCAGCATGCGCAGATATTACAGCATAATCTCTTTGTGATAATATAACACAGGGGAATATAGAGGGTTTATTAGTATAATGAACACATATGTATGTCTTCTTGGTTTATGCTAGCAGTGTGCGTTCAGCTGACAGAACATTATATTGTATATTAATATTTAATACAAACATATAGACAGTATAATATATATATTTAACAACAATAGTAATATTAAACAATATTTATAAAGGGATCAAAAACTGTTTAAATAATATTCAGCAATAATAAAGCAAAAAGATACAATTAAATTCTAAAGGGATGGCATTGAGTATTTCCAAGAAACACATATTTTGACTTGTGTATATTATTTACTTTTTTTTACGTCCTGATAAAGCCGGCCATAGATGGATTGAATCTCGGCTGGTTCGGCAGGGACCAGCCAAGACTCGATCCATCTATGGGCAGACTGGTTATACTGAAGTTAATATCCATTGAATATAGCCACCCGGTTGGGAAGGCTCCCCGCCGGCTGAACACTGTAGTGCTGCGGGAGGTATTCCCCCATCAACACTGACTGTGCTGATGGGGGAATTGAGCAATTTTCTTTCCTTCAACCCATAGTTGCCTAGTCTATGGGTTGCTTTACTTATATTTTTACATGCTTCCCCCATATTATTATTACCCCGTTTCCCGAAAATAAGCCCTACCCTGAAAATAAGACCTTCAAGGACTTTAACTAGGGCTTATTTGGGGGGTAGGGCTTATATTGCAACCATCACTGACAATCACGCTAGGTCTTATTTTCAGGGAAACAGGGTAAGTATTCAGTATGTTGCAGTGGCGGTTGGTGGTATAATTTTTTGGGGGCAACAAAAAATACCCCCCAGGTTGGTCAGGTCCCCCGCACCCTCCGGGTGGTGGCTTCCCTGCATTTCCTCCTCCTCCTCAGCATCCTGGCGGCTTCGGACATCTGTCTACTCCCTCCTCCTAGGTCAATAGGATTGATGGACAGATTGGCTTCGGCTGCTGACATCACGGGCTCCCTGGACAGGTAAGTGTCCATATATTAAAAGTCAGCAGCTGCAGTATTTGTAGCTGCTGGCTTTTAATATTTATTTATTTTTGGCAGACCTCCGCTTTAACCACTTAAGGACAGAGCCTTGTTCTGAGATTTGGTGTTTACAAGTTAAAATCAGTTTTTTTTGCTAGAAAATTACTTAGAACCCCCAAACATTATATATATATATATATATATATATATATATATATATATATATATATATATATATATATATATATATTTTTAGGTCTAGCACCCTAGAGAATAAAATGTTTCAATACACGTATTTGCGCAGCAGTCTTACAAATGCACTTACAAAGGCCAAAATGCGATATTATGGATACGACTCGTCTACCTTCCCTATAAGGAGAGGAACCCGCCAAGGGTGTCCACTCTCCCCATTGTTATTTATTTTAGCGATGGCACCCTTGGCAGAAGCTATTCGATCCCATGTGGACATATCTGGAGTGGAAGTAGCAGGTACCTCGCACAAATTGTCGCTGTTCGCAGATGACATTTTGTTAACGCTTACAAAACCCAGAATCTCTCTCCCTAACTTGTTCTCCTTCCTGAACTCCTTTTTCCGCGCTCTCGGGCCTATTAGTTAACCCGGCGAAATCTAAAGCAATGTCTATTAACCTTAGACCCTTGGACTTGGAATATTTGCAGGCCACATTCTCTTTCCAGTGGACAACATCACTACCCTACCTGGGGATTCAGCTTACCCCAAGGTACTCGGGGCTATTCCAGGCGAACTATCCCTCACTCTTTAGGAAATTAACGAGCTTGCTTGACTCCTGGTCCACCCTTCCAATATCCTGGTTTGGCAGAATAGCGACGGTACGTATGACTTATCTTCCAAAACTGCTCTATTACTTTCAAGTCTTACCGGTCCAGGTACCCTGCCACATTCTCAGAATCCACCAACCTAAAGTTATTCAGTTTATCTGGGGATCGTCGAAGCACAGGATTAAAAGACAGGTCCTCTATGCTCGCAAAATTAACGGTGGCTTCTCAGTCCCCAATCTACAAGCATGCTATACAGCAGCAGGTATCGCCCCGCTCTCCCATCTCCATGAGAAGAAACAAATGCCACTGTGGGCCATTATCGACATGGTGGATTCACATCCGACTACTCTGGCCTCCCTTCCTTGGCTCCCCAGAGCACAGCGACCACCTACCCTATTTAGCCCATTCCCATAGCCTTTGGGATGCAGTCAAATATTCAGCAGGCTTAATGTCCCCCCATCTGCCATTGCTTTGTTTCCTACATTGCCCGCTATTCCTGCCAGGTTGCAATAACCCCTTGCAATTTGCGTGGTGGACTGATCATGGTTTTGTAGATGTACACTCTATGCTCGCCCCGACTAAAATTATCTCATTCGCAGCCCTACGTTCTTCCCACGACATCCCTCTTAGGGAACATTAGAGTTACCTACAACTCAGACATTTCCTTCAACAACTAATTAGGTCCCAGACTACCCCTTATACCATGTCCCCTTTCGAAAGTGTATGTAGATCCCGACCCCATGCCTCGGATCTGATTTCTCTTATTTATACAGCTATAATTAACTCCAAGAAACCACCATTGAGGCCCTATCATCTCCAGTGGGAGGCTGAGTTGGGAAAACAACTGGACCCGGAGGACTGGCAAATTATGACCAAGGCAATATCCAAATGCTCCAGGAATGTCCTTTTCCTGGAGAATGCATACAAAGTGTTTTATAGGTGGTATTACACCCCAGCCAGGTTGGCGAGCTTCATCTCATCTTACTCTCCCCTATGCTTTCGTGGATGCTCTCAAGAGGGCACCATGGCGCACATCTGGTGGGCCTGCCCCAGGGTGCGCAGACTATGGGTCAGAATATATGCACTACTCCGCACTCTTTTCAATACCAATATAAAGAGAGACCCCTTTGAGGTCCTCCTATGGAAACCGATTGCAGAACTTCTAGGTCCCGAACGTCAGCTGGTCACACATATTTTTACTGCAACTAAACTGACCATAGCGTGGGCTTGGAAGACCCCAGCCCTCAGCTATGAAGCAGTTAAAAACTGCGTGAATGACATCATGGTGAATGAGAAACTCACTGCTGTATTATCGGGCACCCAGGCTAAGTTTCTCCGGGTTTGGCAACCTTGGGTGGCTCATATCCATCCCTCAAGATTCGACCTGACACTCCTCTCCCTTTAATAACTCCTTGTTCCTCCCACCCCAGGGACCCTCCCACCCCCCCTTTTTTTTTTCCTCTACTCCTTTCCCTTCCCGCACTCCTTCTTAGTCTACCCAACCTTCCCCTTCCCTTTCTCTCCTTTCTCCCCTTCTCCTCTGAAAAGAATGCATATGTTACCCATCTTTCTAGCCCCCCCCCCTCTCCCCACTGACCTTTCACTCATTCTTGTTGCTCTTTCTCTGTCCCTTTAACCCGCAGGTCTGACCCTGCTGGGACTGGATACTTGATCAGTTACAGTTTATTTGCCATACTAGGGAATGTCATACCTCCCTACTTAAGCACTTTAGGTTGATCTTCTTCTCTTATAATAATTTTATTATAAAGTTATCCTGTTATACGATTTACTTTTGAAATGGAGTGACAATGGGTACACAACCCCAGGCTGACAGTGTGCCCTCTTACCAAGACTGATGGGATGTAGACACCTTTGCGCAGTCCACCCATATTTTTCCTTGGTCTCATATGGACTGGCTTGAATTGTTCGAATCTTAGACTGATTTTCTGGTATCCTACACTTGAACACTTCCTTGTATACGTTATGTGCGGTCTCAACTATGTGAATTTTCAATAAACTCTTTGTACAAAATAAAATAAAATAAAACAATAGTAAAGTTAGCTCAATTTTTATATTGTGAAAGATGTTACGCCAAGTAAATTGATACCCAACATGTCACACTTCAAAATTGCACCCGCTCGTAGAATGGCGACAAACTTTACCCTGTAAACATCCCTCGTAATAGAAAAAAAGGACCTCTATAATATGAGATCTGGGGACAAAAAAGACCTCAGATCTCATATTTACACTAAAATGCAATGCAATAAAAAAAAGTTTCAAAAAATAATTAAAAAAATGTCCCTTTAAGAGCTATGGGCAGAAGTGGCATTTTCAGTGCCCATCAGTGCAGCTTCATCGGTGCACATCAAGTGTGTAAAGTGCTCATAAACTCTGTAGAAAAAAAATCAGAAGTCCCCACCTGACTCTGTAACATGCCATAGAATTTAATCACCTAAATTATTACTTCCAATTTTCACTGAAGTGAAAGTTCCGTCCCTCTTTTAGAACCAAATCTTCTGTCCATAATTCCTCCCTAAAAGAGAAGTATGGACTTAAAAAAAAAAACATTTATACTTAACTAGGTGGATGCAGCATTGATACCACCGGCTCTGTAGTAAGAACTAGTTCCATCCCTCCACTCTAATGCCCCGTACACAAGGTCGTATTTTCAGACGGAAAATGTTCGATGGGAGCTTTTTGTTGGAAATTCCGACCGTGTGTACACAATTCCGACACACAAAGTTCCACGCATGCTCGGAATCAAACATCGTACATGTTGTACATCACAGCGTTCTTGGCGATCGGAAATTCTGACAAGATTTGTGTGACCGTGTGTATGCAAGACAAGTTTGAGCCAACATCCGTCTGAAAAAATCTATGGATTTTGTTGTCGGAATGTCCGATTGTGTGTACAGGGCATAAGAGGGACTGACAGTCACTGCTCTCTGCCATGCCCCTCCAGCGCTCACTGGAGCACAGGGCAGTGGTGGGGGAGGGAGTGGCTGACTTAGGCTCTCAGTGGAATGCCGAGAGGCTGAGTCAGCTGCCAGTCCAGGCTTCTGGGTGAATCCCAGCTATATGGTCTGGATCTTTTCAGAGCCTGAACCGGCTGATTGGCATCAGCCAACATCAGACTTTAGCCTGCTGTCGGCTGAAAATGGGTCACAGGAGTGCAGAACGAACTGCACTTCTGTAACCTACAGAAGAATTACAGCCAAAATTGCTTTGACTGTACTTCTTTAAATATCTCTCTTTTAGCTCTATTGTAATGATATGTATACACAAATATATAAGTTATTTATATTGCACTAAACTTTTCATCTTTCCTTCAGATTTTGCCTTTTGTTATATGCAAACACTAATGTAATGGCGGGGGGGGGGATCCCCCTTAATATTTATACAAGACCCTGACAGATATACGGTCTTAGTAACCAGGAAGAGAGGGTAGTGATCATGTGCCCCCCTTCCTGTACCAGATCTAGAAACATGCCCTTTCAAGTCACCCTTTTCCCATGTTTAGGGGCAAGCACCTCTTCCCACATCCAGACTCCAAAAAGATGGCTTATGGGCCCCATGCTATTTAAGGGACCTGTGATAGCGCATTAAAATAATATTGATTTGATATGGAAATTAAATGATTGATGAAACTTTTGTTTACAAAAGATATTAAAAAAATGAATTGACTCAAATAAATAAAAACTTTACATTAAAGACTGTAATAAAGTAATGTACCAATAACAACTTAAAGTACATAAACCATAGACATCATGTTCCCATTACAGTTTGTCTCTTAAAAGCTCTTTTTTTATTTTTTATTTGGTGCAACCTACATACATGTATTGTACAGTGGTGATGGTCATCTCCATCTAGAACTGACTACTTAGTTCAATGTTATCCCACTAGAGTGCGCATGAAAAACCTCCAGAAATCTTTGAGGGTTGCCCCAAGGATTCAACTGCCTAGGGGCCACCGCAGAGTTTAATCTGGCACTGTGTGCGGGTTATTTGGAGGAATTATGATGGAATCTAGAAGCCCTCTTTTATAATGGGGGGCCCAAATATCTGCCCCCTCCCAAGGCAATGCGTACAAGGGTACATTAGTACCCCTTAATATTACTTAGTCAAATAAAAGTAAAATGTGAAGAAAGATACACACCTTAGAAAGAGCCCTTTAATTACATTACATGAATACACTAAAAAGCAAAACATGCCCCATGATATAAATCCACCATTATTCATTTCATCCAGAGATGTTAATCTATAATCAATCACAACATCAATTGATGTAAATTAATTGTGATGTCATTGATTATGTCATGACCATATAAAGTCAATGATGTCGCCTAGGATCCTGCAATGCCATGATTTGCATGTAGTCACAGGAACGTGGCAAATTATCATTGCCAGGTGGGGGGTCATTGTGATTTTCAAGGATTTAAATTGCTGGACACTGTGATTAATGATGCATTTACATCGCTGGCTGATGTGACTGGCAATGGATTTACATCAAGAGACAATAGCGAAATTTTTTTGCATTTATTTCTGTGTGTTTATTTACATTTAACTTTTTTGGGGAGAAAACAATAAGAGGTATTAATGAATCCCTATATTCATTGCCCTTGAAGTGGGCAGATATCTAGAGGCCCTGTTATTATAAAAGTAGCTTCCAGATTTCTCTATAAGTCCCCCTCCCTAATAATCCTTATTGGAGGGCAGGATGTAGAGAAGAGGCCCTTTTCCCAAATGTAGCTAGCCACCATCCCCTCCCCTTCCCCATCCACTGGTACAGGAAACGGGTGTGTGCACTCTCACTACCCTCCCTTTCCTGGCTACCCAGACAGCATGCCTAAACTTTAAAGGAGTTGTAAAGGTTTGTTTAAAAAAAAAAAAAAAAACATGGCAACTTACCTCCTCTGTGCAAGGGCTTTGCTTCGATCCTTCTCTTCTGGGGTTCACCAGCAGTGCTCCTGGCTCCTCCCCGTATCAAATGCCCCCTCTGAGACTCACATTCCACGGGGGGCACCCATGCGAGCACGCTACTGAGTCCTGCTGCTGCGTCTATTGATGACACAGACAGCAGGATTTAGCCATGCCCCCCGTCTTCCCTGTCACTGGATTTGATTGACAACAGTGGGAGCCAATGGCTGCTGCTGCTATCAATCTATCCAATGAGGACCCCAGACAGTGGCTGGAGCTGCTGTGCTCATCCCAGTCGCTGGAAAGATCGGGTTCAGGTAAGTAAAAGGGGGCTGTTTGGGGCTGCTGCACTACAGAAGGTTTTTCACCTTAATGCAAAGAATGCAATAAGGTTAAAAAGCTTAAGGGTTTACAACCCCTTTAAGACCGACTTCAATCCAAGCATCTCATTGAAGGTTTTGTTTATGTTCAGTGTTGCCTACATAAAACAAGGACCCTTTTCCCAGTCCAATGTTCTATGATGTTTTACTCTTACTGCAATGCTGAATATTATGCGCCAGCTCCTCCTGCCAGCTTGGGGAGATAAAAACCTGGCCAGTCCATAAACTCCTATGTAGAGCATTGTGAATCAGGGGAGTTGTAGTTTCAGTCAGCAGCTACTGTACACAATGGACCAGTGAGCTCTATTTCACTACTGTTCCCAAGAGACACTGAGGGACAAGAAGGAGGAATGAGAAGGGTTTTACCAAACTGCCCGGGAAACTTCTTCCTCTTGGAAAATGCTTCCCCTACCATAGACTGTAATTGAGTTCTTGGGGCTCACAGACTTCATGCTGGGTTTGCAAACCTACCTGGAACCCAACCTGACCACGTTTGTGCATCTCTAATAAACTCCATAGCTAAAGAAACAGAAAATACAAGACTTTTTCTTGGTACTTTGATATAAACATACCGCTTTAAATTTATGTACAGACACAAATATAAGATAGCTTTAGATCATACAGGATCTTCAACCTATGTGTGTGACAGCACAGCGGTGGGCTTTAGCATATAGCCAGCATTGCTCTCCTGTCCTGGGACAGCGCTCACTTTGGGCCCCTCAGCACTGTGACTGTGCATCATCAATAGCTCCGGTCACTGTTTACCAAGGGCTGGTGGGAGGAGGTCCAAATCATGTGATCACTGTGACAGCCAATGACATGACAAGTAAACCCATGTAATACCTCATGTATTACAAACTTACAACCTTTTAAGGGGCCTGCTTCCTCCGGCTTGAGAAGGTTAAGAGCCTTGGTCCTACCAACAATGGAGAAAATAGATGCATCATTTGAAAAGTGGTGTGATGTGAACCCAGTGATTACATATATTTGAAGAACATAAATGTTACACAAAAGGCAGAACATATTTGTGGTGACGTCACTTTTATGAAGAGAGTATGATTATATAAAGAGCAATGAATTCTAGGGCTGTTACCAATTAAAATTTTCGTGTTTGATTAATCGATTTTTTTTTTAATCGATGAATCAACTAATTTAAATTAATTATAACGCACATACAGGGCCAACTACTTTTAGCTGATTTAGCACCGTTCTTATGGCAACGGCCGAAGCCGGACATAGCGGGGCATGGCTAGGATGTCATAAACTCAACCTCACCATGCCCATAATCTCAGCCTTACCGTGCCCATAATCGCAGCCTCACTATGCCCATAATGCAGTCTCACTGTGCCCATAATTGCAGCCTCCCTGTGTCCATAATCGCAGCCTCACCGTGCCCATAATGCTGTCTCACTGTGCCCATAATCGCAGCCTCGCCATACCTATAATCGCATCCTCACCATTCCCATAATGTAGTCTCACTGAGCCTATAATCGCAGCCTCACTGTACCCATAATCGCAGCTTTATCGTGCCCATAATGCTGTCTCACCATGCCCATAATCGCAGCCTCGCCGTGCCTATAATGGCAGCCTCACCGTGCCCATAATGCAGTCTCACCGTGCCCATAATGCAGTCTTACTGTGCCCATAATCGCAGCCTCACTGTAGTCAGTGCCTGTGCTTGGATTACACAGTCTGCGGGCATCTCCCACTGCGTGTCTCCGAGCTGAGTGTGAAAATTTTGGGTGCGCTGTGAGAAATGTCCCACCCTCCTCCTAGATCAGCTCATGCGATAGACAGAACACTGCATCTATCACTCAAGCTGATCTAGGAGGAGGGCGGGACATTTCTCACAGCACGGCCAAAGTTTTCACACTCAGCGCAGAGACACACAGTGGGAGATGCCCGCAGACTGTGTATGACATATAGTGGAGGAGGAGGGAGCGGAGTGCTGCGCTGCAGCCACAGCTTGGCCCAAAGCGGCCCCAGGGCAGGCAGCCTACCGATCAAAACAATTTTGATCGATCAAAAAAAATAACGATTAATCGAGGAATTAATCGTTAATTTTCGCAGCCCTAACGAATTCACATAGGTAAAAATATAACTTCTATTTGAAGAGCAGTGATGTCAACATAGGGGCCATCGTATTTCCCTTGGCACGGTAGAATGGCAAAGCCCTTTGTTTTAGCTCTGCCCTTTGCATTGTGTGATTATTGCTAGAATTTGGATACAGCAGACATTCAGCTTTATTTGCAGAACAACTGCACAGACCGCACAACAGTAACAAGACACAAGGTAGTTATACTGCATCAGCAAGGTCTCTCTCAGGTAAATATTTCAAAGAAGACTGGGGTTTCAAGATGTGCTGTTTAAGCTTTTTTTGAAGAAGCACAAAGAGACGGGCAACACTAAGAAGTGTAGACGCAGTGGTCAGCCAAAGAAATGCAGCAGATGAAAGACACTGCATGCTTACTTCCCTTCAAAGATGTCCAGGAGTGCCATCAGCACAGAACTGGCAGAAACCAGTGGGACCCATGTACACCCATTAACTGTCCGCAGAAGTCTGGCCAGAAGAGGTCCTTAAGGAAGAATTGTGGGCAAAAAGCCATATCTCTGATGTAGAAACAAGGCTATGTGACTCAACTATGCATAAAAATTTAGGAACTGGGGTGCAGAAAATGGCAGTAGGTGCTCTGGACGGATGAGTAGAAATTTGAAATGTTTGGCTGTAGCAGAAGGCAGTTTGTTTTCAAAGTTCTGGCGTGTGGTACAATAATGAGTGTCTGCTGGCAAAGGTGAAGCGTGGTGGAGGTTCCCTGTAAGTTTGGGGCTGCATTTCTGCAAATTAAGTTGGAGATGTGGTCAGGATCAATGGTGTCCTCAATGCTGAGAAATACAGGCAGATACATATCTATCATGCCATATGATCAGGGAGGGGTGTGATTGGCTCCAAATGTATTTTGCAGCAGGATAACAACCCCAAACATACAGTAATGTCATTAAGAGCTATCCTCAGTGTAAAGATTAACAAGGAGTCCTGGAAGGGATGGTTTGGTCCCCACAAAGCCCTGATCTCAACATCATCGAATCTGTCTGGGACTACATGAAGAAAAAGAAGGATTTGGGGCAGCCTACATCCACAGAAGATCTGTGGTTAGTTCTCCAAGATGTTTAGAAAAACCTACCTGCCTAGTTCCTTCACAACTGTGTGCGAGTGTACCTAGAAGAATTGAAGAACTGGTGCTGTTTTGAATGCAAAGGGTGGTCACGCTCAATATTTGGATTTATCCTCTGTTCATTTACTTTCCATTTTGTTAATTAATAAAAATAAACTATTAACACTCCTATTTCTGATAGCATTCCTAATTCACAGCATTTTCTTCACACCTGCATAAAACTTTTGCACAGTAATACAGTATCTCACAAAAGTGAGTATACATTTTTTTTACTCACAAAAGTGAGTACACATTTTTGTAAATATATTATTACCGTATATACTCGAGTATAGGCCGACCCGAGTATAAGCCGAGGCCCCCAATTTACCCCCAAAAAACTGGAAAACTTATTGACTCGTGTATAAGCCGAGGGTGAGACATGGCTGTCCATCCCTGTGTGTCCGTCCATCCCTGTGTGTGTGTCCGTCCATCCATCCCTGTGTGTGTGTCCATCCATCCATCCATCCCTGTGTGTGTATCCATCCATCCATCCATCCCTGTGTGTGTGTGTGTGTGTGTGTGTGTGTGTGTGTATCCATCCATCCATCCATCCATCCCTGTGTGTGTGTGTGTGTGTGTGTGTGTATCCATCCATCCATCCATCCATCCATCCCTGTGTGTGTGTGTGTGTGTGTGTGTGTGTGTATCCATCCATCCATCCATCCATCCGTGTGTGTGTGTGTGTGTGTGTGTGTGTGTGTGTGTGTGTGTGTGTGTGTCCGTGCAGCCTTGTGTGTGTGTCCAGCCTACCTGTGTCCCAAGCCTCCGTCCCGAGCCGCCGTCGTCCCGAGCCTCCTCCGTCCCGTGCCGTGCCTCCTCCGTCCCGTGCCGTGCCTCCCCCGTGCCGTGCCTCCTCCGTCCCGTGTCTCCTCCGTCCCGTGCCGTGCCGTGCCTCCTCCGTCCCGTGCCGATGGATCGCCGCTCTTCTCGGCGGCCATTCTACAATTCAAAATTCCGCCTCCGCCTGTGATAGGCGGAACACTCAATTTCCCAGCAGCCTGTGTTCCGCCTATCACAGACATCCTCTCATACTCGTCCGTAGTATGAGAATGAGCGGATGTCCGTGATAGGCGGAACACTGACTGCTGGGAAATTCAGTGTTCCGCCTATCACAGGCGGAGGCGGAGAAGGAGGCGCGGCTTTTGAAAATTAATGTCCGCCGTCTGTCTGCTCGATACGCTGATCGAGCAGTCAGACAGCGGCGACTCGAGTATAAGCCGAGGGGGCACTTTCAGCCTCAAAAAAGAGGCTGAAAATCTCGGCTTATACTCGAGTATATACGGTATATCTTTTCATGTGACAGCACTGAATAAATGACACTTTGCTACAATGTAAAGTAGTGAGTGTATAGCTTGTATAACAGTGTAAATTTGCTGTCCCCTCAAAATAACTCAATACACAATTAACCATTTTCCCTCCCCCGGTATCACGTGACTCATTAGTGTTGCAATGTCTCAGGTGTGAATGGGGAGCAGGTGTATTAAATTTGGTGTTATCGTTCTCACTCTGTCATACTGGTCACTGGAAGTTCAACATGGCACCTCATGGCAAAGAACTCTACATAAAGATGGCCTAGGCTATAAGAAGATTCTGAAACTGAGCTGCAGCATGGTGGCCAAGACCATACAGGGTTTTAACAGGATGGGTTCCACTTAGAACAGGCCTTTGCCATGGTCGACCAAAGAAGTTGAGTGCACGTGCTCAGCGTCATATCCAGAAGTTGATGATGTGCAAAAAAGCCCGCAAACAGTTTGCTGAAAACAAGCAGACTAAGGACATGGATTACTGGAACCATGTCCTGTGGTCTGATGAGACCAAGATAAACTTACTTTGGTCAGATGGTGTCAAGCGTGTGTGGCGGAAACCAGGTGAGGAGTACAAATATAAATGTGTCTTGCCTACAGTTAAGCATGTTGGTGGAAGTGTCACGGTCTGGGGCTGCCAGCACTGGGGAGCTACAGTTCATTGAGGAAACCGTTAATGTCAACATGTACTGTGACATACTAAAGTAGAGCATGATCCCTTCTCTTCGGAGACTGAGTTGCAGAGCAGTATTCCAACATGTTAACGACCCCAAATACACCTCCAAAACGACCACTGCCTTGCTAAAAAAGCTGAAGGTAAAGGTGATGGACTGGCCAAGCATGTCTCCAGGCCTAGACCCTATTGAGCATCTGTGGGGCATTCTCAAACGGCAAGTGGAGGAGCGCAAGGTTGCTAACACGCTATGATGTTGTCATGGAGGAGTGGAAGAGGACTCCAGTGGTAACCTGTGAAGCTCTGGTGAACTCCATGCCCAAGAGGGTTAAGGCAGTGCTTGAAAATAATGGTGGCCACACAAAATATTGACACTTTGGGCCCAGTTTGGATATTTTCACTTAGGGGTGTACTCACTTTTGTTACCAGTGGTTTAGACATTAATGGCTGTGTGTTGAGTTATTTTGAGGATACAGCAAATTTACACTGTTATACAAGCTGTACACTCACTACTTTATATGGTAGCAAAATGTAATTTCTTCAGTCTTTTCACATGAAAATATATAATAAAATATTTACAAAAATGTGAGGGGTGTACTCACTTGTGTGAGATACTGTGTGTGTATATTATATATATATATATATATATATATATATATATATATATATATATATATATACACGCCAACGTATAACACGCATCCCAAGTTTAGGAGGGAATTTTAAGGAAAAAAACTTTTAGGAGGAAAGTTTAAGGAAAAAAACTTACATTTAAATGCCCATCAATGCAGCCTTGTCAGTGCCCATCTGCAGCCTTGTCCATCATTGCATAATGATCAGTGTCCATCTGCAGCTTTGCCCAGTGTCGTTGCAGCCTTATGTCCTGTCCTGTGTACTTGGCTCCTCTCTCAGTCCTGCCCAGTCCCATCCCTTGGCCCTATGATGGACATAACACAGGTCCAATGGCGGGACTGGCGTGACTACGAGTGGAGCCGAGCCTAGCCAAGTACACAGTACACTCAGCTATGTGTATATGGGTGGCACTCGCTCCCCCAGACAGAGGGGATCAACGTATAACACGCACCCATGATTTCCCCCTGATTTTAAGGGGAAAAAGGTGCATGTTATGTGCCGATATATACGGTATCTGCATATACATTTGCTATTACATTGCAAACAGCCCTAACCCTTCATGGGTCATGGGTCAGCATGGGCACCATGACTGGTCTGTGGATATGCAGCCTCATACACAGCAAAATAGTATAACTATTTTTTCTGCATCCAACACAAAAACTTCATAGACAGCATGTTTACTTGCTGCCTATTATATTCACCCACTTTCAGATGCCATTGTAACAGGATAATCTATGTTATTCACTTTACCTGTCAGTTACAGCTGATCGGCGTCTATATATATATATATATATATATATATATATATATACTGTATATAGTGAGGACTTGTGCACCTTACCCTATGAGATGAAGGGGGTGTGTCCATTGTGTTTAGATTTTTGCCTGGAGTTTCTCATTAAACAAGAACTGAGCTCTGGACACTGTGCCCAAGAAAAAACAGGTAGAGGGCAGAGGACTAACCACCAGTATTGTATGTGGTCTCCCTGCAGCTGATCTTTTCCCCATTACAGACTTGCAATGCTTTGTTCTGCACTGTATCTCTGTATGGAGGTGGCCATCTTGGTAAAGGCAGGTGTCATGGTTATGCAGTGATCTTCCTGTGTTTGCTTACCTTCCCTCATGTCTTCAGACTAAGAAGCCAGCTACTTCCACCTGGTGGTTTTTATAACCTCTCCTCTAAGCATGGCCCCACCCCAGGCCCTATCAGGGAGCCTATATAAACCTGTGCACTGCAGGGCTCAGTGCTGATCAACCATTGTGTATTCCTTTGTGTATTAGCGTCCTGTTTCCTGTCGTGTGCTCTGCTACTGATTTCCGTTACCGACCTTGGCGTGTTCTGACCATCCCTGCTTGCCTGTGACCCTGACCTATTGGCGTGTACCCGACTATTCTGTTCTGCTTGTGGCCCCCGACCTTGGCTTGTCCCTCACCATCCCTATCCTACTGTTCCCTACTGTGGGTGTGAGCTGGGGGACCCTGGGGGTCGCGACCTGGAGCCAGTTGCAGCCAAGACCATCTTCACCACTCGAAGCTCTGGTGAACACCAGCTGGCTCTTAGACTCCGCGCCCCGGGGAATCTTACGCTCTTACCCCAGTAGGATCTGTCCCCCGTCTGCAGCAGTCAGCCGTAGGGTTCACTACCTTGCGGTGCACTCCAGATCCCTACGGGGTGCACCTGTCACCTCGCCTCTAGGTGACCTGACAGCAGGGCTTTGCTTCCTTATGTCAGAGCCTCCAGTAAGGAGAACAATGTGAAGTACAGCAGAGATTTCAATGATTGTCACTTCAAATCTCCTGAGATTAGCATTCAGAGGTTACAGTACCTTATTAACTGTAGATATATACGGTAGCTGAGGCAAATGAGTGCCTAGACACCCTCACACAATAAGAAGAGAACATATGTTGCCAGCATGCCATGAATCCACAATCAATGATACAAATGTTTATTTAAATTTGAAGTAAACCCTGTTTGTGAACTTGTACCTACAGGTAAGCCTAAAAAAAGGCTTACCTGTTGGTAGGGTGAATATCTCCTAAACCTGCATGGTTTAGGAGATTTCACACTGCATGTAGCCAGTGACATCACCAGCGCATGCACTCAAAAGGGGATGGCATACTGTGCCTTCCCTTCAGAGCTTTGTGCAGCAGTCCGTTACTCCCACATGCATGTGCGGGAGTGAAGCCATCATGGTGCAGCCATTCAGAAGGCTGGAGGAACCGCGAACCTGGAAGGAAGACCGGGTGAAGATGGAAGTCCTGTCAGCGGAGACAGCTCGCCGCAGGAGGGCTTCATTCTAAGGTATTTCATAATGTGCTAGTATGCGATGCAGGTTATATATAAAAAAAAAATAGGCTGCCGTTTACTACAGCTTTAATTCCTACCCACCCAGTCCTGGCGTCCCGTTAATAAACAGTATGTATGCCGATTATGTGCTGGCAACACATCTTTTTATCTATGTTGGCCCCGATCAACCTGCTGGTAGTTGCTACAGCAACCCTTTACTACAGGTCCTGTCCAGGAAAGTGTGCGATGGGAATATACTGTATTAAGTGACACACATATGAAGACGTGCACTGTTATTTTTCAGCAGTACTTCCAGACAAAAGATACATTTTCAGGATACTGCATAGGCATTTCTAGATCCTAACATTCCCAGATCATCCTTATAATGTAGCCAATCTTGACTTTTTGAGTTCAAGTTCACTTTAACTTGCAATCTCGGGACGTTTTCCCCTAAATGCATTTTCTGGTCAAATATGGACTTCCCTTTTATAGGCTTACTGCCCTTTGCTCTTCTTTATTCCACCAAATGGGTCATCTGGACTAAAATTCTTCATAAGTCATTTTAGAATTTTTCCGAGGAAAAGAAAAAAAAAAACTAAGAGAAATAAAACCTGATTCCGCCATTACTAAGGTTACTGTGTTAGTTTAATTTCCACAGATGCAGTAGAATATTTTGAAGCGAGTAACATTTACCAAGTCATTAATTTTATGCAAACTAAGGAAGATGAAAGAAAAAAATATCAATTATTTATAGATTGTTAAAATGTATCTTAGTGCAGAGCTACTGTATAGAAATGACAATTAGCCGAATGTACCTTCTTTAATTAATAATGCATACATCATGCTCTTTGGGCATCTAATAAGCAGCTTTACAATTCTTACATTGTTTGGGACACAGAACAGAAAATGTCATGAAAAGCAACGTGTTTTCACAGACTGGGTCAGGCCTGGAATATATATGACATTAAATAATGTACTTAAGAGAGAAGGTAATGCAACGTAGGCATGTAGTGTTAGGAGTAATTACACAGATTGCTGTAATGCGCCTCTCTGTACCTGTGACAGCATACTGTACAAATAATTAATGCCTAATTTGTTCTTGAGTTCTTTTTACTGTTTGAAGTTCTGTTGCTTTTGAATGTTTAGACAAGAGGTCTCCAACCTCTGTGTTCATGGAACAGGATCCTCACACACTTTTAGGATTTCACTAATTAACAAACAGCAATAAATGAGGAAAGGTGTGGTTCAGTAAGTGCAGTAAGATGCCATAATCAATGGTCTGCAAGATGTTAGCTGAATTTAGGTTCATATAGCTTGTAACTGAATGCTCGGTAAATGGGCTCTAATTGGCATGAAACGGCTTCAAGAGTTGAAGCCATGCTTGGCTTGCCTGTTGTGAGGTTGCCCATCAGAGGGATAGACCAATGGTATGGTGGTAGGAGGAGTTCCTAGAATCGCTGAAACTGGGGGGTGGCTCTAACCGGCAAGTGACAACTTCAGGAGCTGAAGTCCTGCTTGACCCACCCTCCTCTGGCTCTTGTAAGCCTGCCAGTCATAGAGATAGACGGATAGCATGAAAATAGGAGGAGTTCCTGGATTCCCTGAAGCTGGGGTTGCCCTAATGAACAAGTAACAACTTCAAAAGCTGACATCATACTTAGCCCAACCTCCCCTGCCTATAATGAGGCTGCCCAAAGTGGTTGTTGAAATTTAGGGGAGTGAGTTTATAGGATTTTTTGAATTGTTCTTAAAGACACTCCCCTCCTCTTCTGTCAATGTGCTGGATTGTTTAGCTGGCACAAGCCTCTTGGGGTGCAATATACCGCTGTTTTCTTGGGATGCTTCCTAGGTATTGTTTTTTCATATAAAATGTTTAAGGCTTAATCCCCCACACCGTTTTTGCTAGCTGAGTAGGCAGCCAATTCATTTATATACAAGTCCCTTGATAACAGCTTTTTATTCAATTTTGCCCATTATATAGATAGACCAATCCCATATAAACAATGGACAATGGACAGTTTGGGACTTTAAATGAGGCACGGGTTAGCGATCCCATATTATCAAAAAAAAAGAAAAAAAAGGGGGTGCTCTAATGGATAAGTAACAACTTCATGAACTGAAGTCATGCTTGGCCACCCTTCACTGCCTCTTGTGCGGCTGCCCATCGCATAGATAGACCACTAGCATGAGGAGTGCCTGGATTCCCTGAAACTGGGGGTACTCCAATGTGAAAATAAGAAGTCATGATTGATTCACCCTCCCTTGTATCTTATAAGCCTGTCCATCACAGAGATAGAGCAGTTCCCAAATTCCCTGAAATTGGGGGTGCTCTAATAGGCAAGTAACTTAAAGTAGAAGTAAACCCATCCATAAAACAGTTTCATTTCTGGCACATGCCGGAAATGTAACACTCCCATTGGTTGCGCTCTCAACCAAACTGTCAAACCATCCAATGGCTGGTGTAATAACTGATCACGTGTAGTATCATGGCAGTTGTAGATTAAACAGAGGCAAAGATGGCAGCTTCCTTGGCTAAAAATGATAGGAGGGTTTACTTACACTTTAAGGAGTTAAGGTTATGCTTGGCCAACCCTCCCCTCTCTACAACATATTTTAAAGCTGTCCATCATAGAGATAGACCAATAGTATAGAGCTAGGATAAGTTCTTTCAGTGCATATTAGAATACTCCAGGATTTGGGCTACTAGGATGCTTTATAGGGCCTTTAGATGATGGGCTCTTGTCAACGTCAGTTGAGATGGAGTTGGAGAAGATGAAAAAGTAGCTAGGTGTCGCTTGATGCAGCTTATGCAAGTCAGGTTCTCCTGCCAATGAACTATTAATATTCTTAGAAGCATCTCAAACTGATATCAAATACAAGCAAAATGCACCTTAAAGTATGCTGCATTTGTCCATCGACACAAGCCTGAAGGTAAGTGGGCACGCAGGAAAGAATCCTCAAATGCATACTTTACATCTCAGCCAGAAATGGATCACTTTAGGTGGACTGTCTCTTCAGAAAAATAAATGTAATATCATATTGTTTCAACTGTCCTGAAACATGGGCAATATGATATAATGACCATTGCTGACTTTTCAATTCTTTTTTTTATTCTACAGCTGTTTTATTATGAGAAAAGTCAAACCATTTTCTGAGCTGCATTTTGTGGTTTAGTTTAGTGGTTAGTACTTCTGTCTTGCAACAATGGGGCCCTTGGTTCGCATCTCAACCAAGACACTATTTGCATGAAGTCTTCATGTTCTTTCTCCCACAGTTTATTCCCACATTCCAAAGACATGCTGGTAAGTTCATTGGCTCCTGTCTTGTTTGGACTCAGTATGTGTGTACAACTTGGCTATAAACACATTTTGCATGCCAGGCCAAGCACTTGGGAGGGTTAATGAAAGACCTGGCTTTCTACTTCATAAAAAAAAAAAATCGCCAAGAAAATTCTATGGAAAAAGGCTTTTAAGGGTACCAGATATGGGGCCCAAACAGCCGGCCTAAATAGTCAGATACAACTGAAAAGATACATACAGTATGTGCATACATAGTGATCAGCTAGACTTCTGCCACTAATGTAAAGACACTGAATAGAAGTATGCACATTACAAGAAGTAATTATTATATACTTACAAATACTTTATACCCAAACTTTTTTCCCACAAAACACCAAGGCAAGAGTTACATTGTAGGCCTTCAAGCAACATCCTGGAAATGCTGAGGATCCCAAATCCTGGACGAAGCTGTTAAGTGCTAGCTAAGATTTTGGTTCAGATGGCCTTTTAAATTTTCTTTTACCTGAAAGTAAACACATACCCAGCAATTCCCTCTAGTTGCTCCTGTATATTATTGAATGCAATTTGCTTTACTGCTTAAAAGAAAACCAGTTTGGCTTTGTTTACTAGCTCCCTGGCTGTTATACAGATCCAAAGGCATTAATACTTTAAAGCAGGTAGTGGTCAACTTTCTTGATATGGAGGGGCTCAAGTGCGTCCATTGACATCACCAAAGTGCCAAACATAAAAATGAATTAATTTTCAGTCTTAAAAATAGCAGATACACAACAGCACATAGTTAAAGATTATGGCCATCATACAAGAGATGGTCAGAGACTGCAGGCGTGATACAAGTGATGGTCAGAGACTTTGGGCATAATACAAGAGATGGTTAGAGACTTCAAACATAATACAAGAGATGGTCAGAGTATTGACACGATACAAGAGAGTCATGGTTAGAGACTGGGAACATGATATATGAGTTGTTGGAGACTGGGAACATGATATATGAGTTGTTGGAGACTGGGAACATGATATATGAGTTGTTGGAGACTGGGAACATGCTTTAAGAGAGTCATAAGCTGGAGACACATTTCACAAGACTGCTAGAGATCACTGCTATAACAGAGCAAAAGGGAAACAGATTAGTGTCTGCAGGGGCCCTAAGGACCACATAAAAAATGGCAAACAGCCACATGCAGCCCTTGGGCCACATGTTGGGCACCAGAACTTTAAAGTATGCAGCTTTCAGTTTACTCTGACATTTATGGCTGCAACATCATCATCAAAGTATTGATGCCAGAGGCAACCCTTCGGGGAACCCAGAAGATTGACACTCCTGGAAGTGTTGGTATCCACATTAAGATTTATCAAGGTAAAAGTGGAGTTTGCCATACACAGAAGGAAAAGGGAGTTTGTAAATTCTTCTTTTTTTACAGGTGTGGCTTAATTAAAAAATTTAAGATACTGGTTGGGACACTTTTAAACATTAGTACTCAATTATTCAGTTTTTTTAAATTAAGTTAATCACAGTCACATACAGTATATATGTAAAAAATGTTTTCCTTCAGGAAATATTTACATCTAGAAATTGTTTGCAGCTCACATTCAGAACCAGGTAGTTTATTCATGTTTTGATCTTTTTTGTTGTTTTTTTTATGTATGTTTTTGCAGCATCCAAATCTTAGTCTTTTTTTCCCCTTAAATTCACAATCTACAATTTAATGACATCCCTCTTGCACAGCGCTTTGTATCATAGCTTCTGTATCAACTCTGCCTGTGCTTCGGTTTAACGACGTAGCCATTAGTTTAGACGTGTTTGTCAAGCTATTAATTGGTTGAGTTCAGAAAAACCAGAGTTAATATATGGCCCAGCGAGCATGATGCGTTTTATGGGTTTGTTTTTTCCAAATCGCGTTGTATGTGACAGTGCGTCAGTGTTCTGTTTTGTGAATTCAGCCCGAGTCCTCAGGTGGATGCCGAGGTTCCTGTGCTTCCATTCTCAAAGCTGTTATTCTGGACGGGAAAGGAGGCAGCTGTGTTTACAACTCAAGTCTTGGCATACACATAGCAGAATCTATTATTCATATCATTCAGTATCAGAGAGGGATCTCGGACCACCTGTCTATCTTACAAATTCACCCTTTTGTGAGCTTTCCCGTTCAGAGCAAATTATGCTCACATTGATGAATTGGGTTTTTATGAGTGATGCTAAACGAGCATTCTCTCAGAGCCACCAGGCAGCGAGTGACTCTGGTCCGCGCAGAAGTCATAGAGAAGAACAAAATGTTGGTATTTTCGAAGCCCATTCGCCGTAGGAGCATTAGGTATAACATTTGGCACCTTCCGTGATTAGAATTTTAAGCTCCCCATAAATGAATCTAAATGATTAACTTTTCACGGGCAAATTCCAGAAATACTGCTAATGACTCTAAAGATTATCGCTTTTTTTTTCCTACCAAAAAGGTAAATAAGCATTAAAATTAATTTGATTTTGTAAACACTGATTATATTGAAAGAGTGGCTTGTTTGTTTTATGGTTGTATCTTTTTCTTGGTAATTTATTTTGTTCTGTTATTTTTTTGTTATACAAAATAGATAAGCATGGTAAAATTAAAGAGGGAGTCTGGTCCAAAAAGAAAAGCCTTGACAATCTGTCGTGAAGGAAAGAGTTTTTGGAATTCACTAAATAGATGATATATTTGTATTTAGATTGATGTTTGTGTGTCCATTTTGAATGATTATTAGTAGGGTTTTGAGTAATGTTGAGAGCTACTGACTCTTCTTGGCTTCTCCTATGTGTCATTAAAATGTCAAAATTGCTCAAAAATTTCCAGTACTGAAACCTTAGCAATGGTAGAATGAATTTATTTTGCCACACACTGAACTCTTTTTTTTACATATCTATAAATGTTAGTTGTACCTAAGCAATACCTTGAAAAATGTACTCTTTGTTGTGAATTCATCCTGAAAAACAGCAGTGCCTTGAGCTGCATAACTATTTATTTGCAATGTGCTACTGTAAACTGTTAATCAAACAAGATTTTGAGTGAGATTTTGTGATGTTACTACTGTGCTGCTCACTGTTCTCTTCGCTAGAGAGGAAGCTGTACCTGAGGACCTATTTTTCAAGGATCTCCCTGCTTCTGTTTCATCCATTCAGTAGATTGGGCTTTCCCCACCTATCCTTCTGTTTCTTAGATGTTCCTTCAACAGTCATCAGATCACCAGTCACCTGAGAAGCAACTTTGACACGAGGAAGCAAAGCCCTGCTTCCCTTCCAAGATGCCCTCCTTCACCCACAAAGTGCAGAACAAGGCAAGGAAACTAAGTAATGGGGAAAATATTATATTCAGGGAAACCGCGGTCAATACTGGTCACTAGTTGTTTACCCTCTACCTATTTTTTTAATTTCTACCTTAAAGGCATTCTGATGTTTTTTTTATATCTTGTGGAATCGTAAGCAGTCTATAGAACTGTCCCATCCCCAAAGCTACAATAAAATTCTCTTCTCCTTCTAGAGTAGAAGGAGCCTTAATGTGGTTCTAAAGGCAGAAGGTTTTTTACCTTAATGCATTTGATGCATTAAGGTAAAAAACATTCTAGTGCAGCTTTCCCCCAGCTTCCCCTTATACTTACCTGAGCCCTATCTCAATCCAGTGATGTGTATGAAAGCAGTGGCTCTCCCAGGTCTCTCTCTCCTCATTGACTCACACAGCGGCGTGAGCCATTGGCTCCTGCTGTTGTCAATCACAGCCAGTAAGCCAACGAGGAGAGAGTGGGGGGGGGGGGGCGCAAACAAACCACGCTCTGTGTGTGAATGGACAACATTCCCAGGAGCTCAGCACAGGAGTGAGCCTGCTTAAGTGCCCCCATAGCAAGGGGCTTGCTATTGGGGGTGCTTAGTGGGGGGGCAGGACTTTTGGTGGGGGACCATAAAGAAGAGGATCGGAGCTGCTCTGTGCAATGGTAAACAATACAACCTTTAGAATCACTTTAAAGTGATCTTTAGAATTTTCCCTGTCCTCCAGTATAATCAGATGCACCCTTGCATATATCAGATATGTATTTTAGTAGTGAAACCCAGTAACACTCTGATTACAGGTCAAATTTTCAACAAGGACACTATTCTTGTATGTCCTCCATGTACTTAAAGGAATTTCCTCTGGGTGCTTCATTTTCTTTCACAGTCCAATAACATAATGGTACATTATCAATCAACTCCCCAAAGTAGGGTTTTTCAACCAGGGTTCTGTGGAACCCTGGTATTCCTCTAGGGGCTCTTTGAGCAATGAAGCGTTTCTAAGTCCCTGTAACCACTAATATAAATGATCTTTTATAGCTATAGGGGAGCAATTTTTCCACTGGTCAATAAGGTAAGAGTGTCCTCCTTCAATTGGCCACCAATGTATTTGACCACTAAACCGACTACCAATATAAGTGGGCACTTTTCCACTGACAACCAGTGTAAGGGGTACTACAATTTTTACTGCTAGTGTTTCTTTTCCAGCCATTATTATTCTTTGTTGCATTTCATGATTGTTACTCAAACATTTTTTTTTCTTATAGAGTAGGGGATGTTCTGTGTGCCAGGTACTCTACATTCTTTATTTAATTGATTTTTTAATCATTATTTTATTTACAACAACTTACCCACCATGCAGAGCTACTATGAGGTAGAGATGTATTAATTTAACAGGAGTTTCCTGAGACTAATTTCAAGGGTTCCTCTGTATTAAAAAAGTTGTCCTAAATTTTATTTGGTTTTATACCTAATAGAGTATTATGCCCTGTACACACGGTCGGAAATTGTGACGGAAAAGGTCCGATTGGATTATCGGGCTTTTTCCGTTGGAAATTCCGACGGAAAAAATTTGAGAGCAAGACCTCAAATTTTCCGACAACAAAATCCGATCAAACTTTTTCCGATCGTTTGTAGAGAATTCCGATCGGACAATGAGCCACGCATGCTCAGATCAAATTACGAGACCAAAGCTATTGGCTACTAGCCACAATGTAGTCCCGTCACAATGAACGAACGTCATCACGTTCCGAATGATCGGATTTTACAACAACTTTGTCCGACCGTGTGTATGCAACACCAATTTCGGACAAAATCCATCTGAAAAAATCAGATGGATTTTGCTGTCGGAATGTCCGACCGTGTGTACAAGGGCTTAGACTGCAAACTAAGCTTTTTTAGGGACAGGGACTATTAGGTGTATATACCTTACATACAGTATATCAGAAAACATATGCACCTATTGATACATACAATACATGTTGGCTCCATATAATATAAATAGGATTCTTAAAGTGACTCTGTCCCCAGATAATGATTTCAACAAAAGAACTTCCTATAGAAGTTTATGCACATTTAACATATGTTATGCATATTATTTATCTTTAAATAAAAGCCTCCCTTGATCAACATATCAAAAGATGCTCTCCTGTGTTTCGGTTAAAGACTTGCTTGGCTGACATCCCTTCTGGTTCGAGGTCCTGTTTGCTGTTCCACTACGCTGATTCTCCGGTTTCCTGATCTACTGACTTGTTCTGAAATACGCAGACCCCCGGCTCCCTGATTTCCTGGCTTGTCTGACCATCCTTTCCGGTTTTGTAACTCTGGCTGTGTTTTGACTGCATTTGCTCTATTTACCTTTTAGTTGGAAAAAATTTATAAAAGGTGGCGCTAAGCATATACAAGTGAATATAGAGTATATATCATGAACCAAAATCATGAAAATATATCATTGCAAAAAAACACATATATTGTTGAACATATAGCAAGCTAAAAAGTAGATTAGTGATAGTGTTCCCAACACCCAAATAAATGCTTTTAAATTAAGCTTCTAGTTGTTCCACCACAGGTGCTCAATGGAAAGGTGGCAACTCACCACAGGTGTTTGACCACTTTTTAAGGTAGGTCAAATTGCGCATTTGGAATAACAAATTGATTCCTGAAGACGCCAGAAACGTACGTCAGATCAGAGGATTTGTCACTTCCTGGTCCTGATTTGTCACTCCGCACCAGGCTTTACCCCTATGAGCGGGATGTGGAATGCACCCTACTGTGTTAGGAACCAGCCAGATCCGCACATGCTGTTTTCTCTAGTGCCAAGCAGACACTTTTACATGTGAGTGCAACCTACTACTTTGTAATTTCTTTTAAATTTCATGAAATATACTACACTATGGGACTTTCTCTCTCGTCTCCCGTGGTGTCAATTGTTATGCCCTAGCTTCATCCGGAGGGTCCATTGGAGCAGAGTGGTTTTGGCAGTGGGAATCAATTTGTTATTCAAAATGCGCAATTTGACCTACCTTAAAAAGTGGTCAAAAACCTGTGGTGAGTTGCCACCTTTCCATTAAACACCTGTGGTGGAAGAACTTGAAGCTTTATTTAAAAGCATTTTTTTTTTTGTTGGGAACACTACCACTAATGGACTTCTTAGCTTGCTATATGTTCAACAGTATATGTGTTTTTTTTGCAGTGATATATGCTCATGATTTTGGTTCATGATATATACTGTATATTTACTTGTATATGCTTAGCGCCACCTTTTATACATTTTTTCCAACGTTTTTGTGACTTGTTCACCTTCAAGGGGCAGCTTCATTTGCATATTCCTCATTCATAGGGCGCCAATTCTAGGTATCCAATCACTTTACTATTTACTGTTTACCTTTATTATTTATAAACAGTGTGATTTTACTGCACTTCTGTCTCAGTCTGTTTCATGGTTCCTGACAGCACTGATGTTGGACGGGAAGGCCTGACTCATAGTCTCCGCTCTAATTTATCTCAAAGGTGCTCTATCAGGTTGAGGTCAGGACTTTGTGCAGGCCAGTTTCTCCACCTCAAACTCACTCATCCATGTCTTTATGGACCTTGCTTTGTGCACTGGTGCACAGTCATGTTGGAAAAGAAAATGGCCATCCCCAAACTGTTCCCAAAAAGTTGGGAGCATGAAATTGTCCATTAGTTCTTTTCACTGTAACTAAGAGGCCAAGCCCAACCCCTGAAAAACAACCCAACATCATAATCCCCCTTCCACCAAATGATTTGGACCAGTGCACAAAGCAAGGTCCATAAAGACATGGATGAGCGAGTTTGGGGTGGAGGAATTTGACTGGCCTGCACAGAGTCCTGAACTCAATCCGATGGAACACCTTTGGGATGAATTAGGGCGGAGAGTGCGATTCAGGTCTTCTCATCCAATGTCAGTGCCTGACCTCACAAATGCGCTTGTAGAAGAATGGTAAAACATTCCCATAGAAACACTCCTAAA
Source organism: Lithobates pipiens (assembly GCF_037356315.1). Taxonomy (NCBI): domain Eukaryota; kingdom Metazoa; phylum Chordata; class Amphibia; order Anura; family Ranidae; genus Lithobates; species Lithobates pipiens. The sequence goes on from NW_027507784.1 coordinate 71,731,523, forward strand.
CCTTGTGGACAGCCTTCCCAGAAGAGATGAATGAATGAATGAAATACTTATATAGCGCACAATGCGAACTGAATCGCCTCTAGGCGCTGTGGCGAGCTTTGATCATCTGCTAAAAGAGGAAGGTCTTGAGTTTTTTCCTAAAAGCCAGGTGATTTTCTTCCAGGCGGATGTTGATTGGTAGAGCATTCCATAGCCGAGGCCCTTGGACAGCGAATCTCCGATCCCCCTTGGATTTATACCGGGCTTTGGGCACGAGGAGGAGGTTTTTGTTGGCTGATCGAAGACTGCGGTTTGGTGTGTAATGATTTATTTTCTCCATTAGGTATTGCGGAGCTTCTCTATGCACGCATTTGTGGGTGAGGCAAAGGGTCTTGAACGTGATCCGATTTTTTACGGTTAGCCAATGTAAGCTCCTCAGTGAAGGAGAAATGGATTCCCAGGGTTTTTTTCCTGTTATCAGCCTTGCCGCTGTGTTTTGGATCAGTTGTAATCGCGCAAGTTGATATTGTGGTAATCCTATGTAAAGCGAGTTTGCGTAGTCCAGTTGTGAATTAATGATTGTTCCAACTACCACTGCTTTGTCATTCTTTGGGATAAAAGGGATGAGTCTGCGAAGCATTCGCAGCAGATGGTGAGATCGACTGGCTACTGCTCCTATTTGCGCATCCATTGACATTTGTGCGTCTAAAATAACCCCGAGACTCTTCGCTTTGGTCTTTGGGGAGATAGTCTGCCCAAAGACGGTTGGTGGAGACCAGGAGGTTTTGGTTGCGGGCTTATGATTTTGGTGTAAGATAAGAAGCTCTGTCTTTGATTGGTTCAGCTGGAGGGAGTTGGTGGTCATCCAGTCCTCTATTGATTTGAGGCAGTTTTCAAGTTGTTGTTGGTGATCTTTTTTTCCATTGATCCGGAAATAAAGTTGCGTGTCGTCAGCGTAAGAGTGGAAGCAGAGATCTGAGCATCTGATGATTTGAAGGAGTGGGCGAATGTAAATGTTGAAGAGAACGGGTGACAACGGAGAGCCTTGAGGGACTCCGCAGGTGACTGCCCGAGTTTCGGAGAGGAATTTTCCTAGTTTCACTGTCTGTGACCGATTTCCTAGGAGGGACGCGAACCATTGGAGATCTATGTCTTGGACTCCGGCTACTTCTGTGAGGCGGACGAGTAGAGTATTGTGATCTACTGTATCAAACGCTGCACTTAGGTCTAGCAGTACGAGGAGACACGGCTCTCCGTCATCTGCCGCTTCGAGGGCGTCATCCCAAATCTTGAGGAGAGCTGTTTCTGTTCCATGACCCGGGCGGAAGCCTGATTGCAGCGGGTCCAGGAGTTTGTGAGTATCCAGGTGAAGTTGTAGCTGATGTACTACAGCTTTCTCCATGATCTTAGAAATGGTGTTGAGGCTTGTAATCGGCCTACGGTTGTTTGGATCCTGAGGGTCCAGGTTTGGTTTCTTGAGTAGAGGTTTGACAATGCCTTGTTTGAGGATGCTGGGAACAATCCCTTCGTGGAATGATCGGTTTATGAGGTGGGTTATGGTTGGAGCCACGATGTCGGAGCATTCTTTCAGTAGTTTTGTGGGGATGATGTCAATAGGTGAGGTACTGTCACGCAGTTTATTAATGATGTTTTTTGCGGTGTCTACGGTAATTGGGGATAGTGAAAATTTTGGCGGTTGCGGTATGTTGGTGCGGACATCCTCTTTATGTATTTGCTGGCTGAGGTTGGATGTTTTCTTCTGACAAATTGTTTCCCTGATGGTTTTGACTTTATCGATGAAAAAATCCGTCAGTTTGTCACAGTAATCCTGGGATTCGCTTTCTGGGGGTTCTAGGCACACCGGATTCATTGATTGATTAACCAGTTTAAACAGTTCCCGTGGTTGGTTTGCGGCCGTTGAGATTGTATATGAGAAGGTGTCCTTTTTGGCTTTGAAGATTGCTTTCCGATAATTCTCTGTCAGACCTTTGTAGTTAAATAGGTTTTCCTCGGTGGGATTTCTTCTCCATGTTCTTTCCGCTCTTCTGCGTTCTTGCTTTAGTACGGAGAGGGAGCTATTAAACCATCCAGCATTTTTCTTCCTGATGAGAGCCCTGCGTTTTGGTGCTACCGAGTCTGCTGATTGCAGTAATGCCTTGTTCAGGGAGTTGAGTGTTTCCTCCGTAGAGTGGTTTAAGGTTATTGTAGATATTTTTTTGGACAGAGTGGTTTTGAAGGCTTCGGAGTACAGTTTTTTATGCGATCTGGTCCAGTGCGTTGTTACAGGTTTCCGTTTTGCGTTGGTGATGTTGGTAGTGATTTTGAATTTGATGGCGTGATGATCCGTCCATGGCAGATGAAGATGTTATAGCTGCAAAGGGTGAGCCAACTCAATATTGAACCCTACGGACTTATGCCTTGTACACACCATCGGAAATTCCGACGGGAAAAGTCCGATCGGATTATGTTGTCGGAAAATCCGATCGTGTGTGGGCTCTAGCAGGCTTTTCCCGTTAGAATTTCTGACAGAAAAAATTTGAGAGCAGGACCTAAAATCTGATCGGACTTTTCCTGATCGTGTGTATAGAATTCCAACGCACAAAGTGCCACGCATGCTCAGAATAAATTTGGGGAAGAAAGCTATTGGCCACTGGCCTCTACGTAGTCACGTCGTACGTTTTGTATGTCACCTCGTTCTCAACGATCGGATTTTCTTCCTCCCCAAGTGAATAAAAAAAGAATTTATGGAGAAAAAAAAACCACAAGCATTTAAAATACTTGTTTTTTTTTTGTTTTTTTTTACTTGCAATTCTTTAGGTTGGTGATAGGGTCCCTTTAAATACCTACGTGAAGAATGTCATTGGCAGTGATCTTTGTAGTCAACGGATAAATAAAAAATTAAAAATCAGCAAAAACTTTACCAAACAGAATCCAAACATAAGAGGATAAAACAAATACAGTGGCATTCTATTTCACAGTAAACTCCAAGAACAATAATCACACAACGTAATATTATGTTACAGTTGAACAAAAGAGAAACACTATCCATCTACAGAGTTCAGTGGGTTTTTTTTTTTTTTTAATACCGCCCAAAGATCCTGACTAGATCATAAAAGCAATTTTCCCGAGCTCGCTTGATGATATTTGGAGGTGAATTTGTCAAAGTTACAGACTATTCCAGGCAATAATTGTGCCGCACCAATATCACTCAATGCTTACCAACCACAGGAAAATAATCTCTGATGTAAACGCTGTTTAAGATAGGAAAGGAAAAACTAAAAGCAATAAAATGGCAAAAAAAAAAAACAACAAACTAGGCAGAAGTATCATTTTTACAGCTCTATTACTTTTAAAGAGGTGGAACAACTTTAACAGGCTGTTTGTTCTTAAGATTGTAAAAAGTTGTAAATTGTCCAATTAATCTGGAATTAGTTTCCTAGTGTTTTGTCTACTATTTATATGCTACACAAATTTGTGCATTGGAAACTGCTGGCTAAAATACAAGCACAGTGTATAAAGTGCAGTTCAGCAAGGTGATGTGGTCCTATTAGAGCGCCTACCACTGTGCTCTATGTAAAGTGCACCCAAGCTTCTGCAGAACGCAGTGAACCTCCATTTTGGCTATGCAGTGCAAAGCAACAGGTTCACTTTAACCACTTCAGCCCTGGAAGATTTGGCTGCTGAATGACCAGGCCATTTTTTATCAATTTGCCACTGCGTCGCTTTAGCTGACAAGTGCGCAGTCATGCAGCGCTGCACCCAAACAAAATTGGCGTCCTTTCTTTTCACACAAATAGAGATTTCTTTTGGTGGTATTTGATCATCTCCACAGTTTTTATTTTTTTGCGCTATAAACAAAAAAGGGCGACAACTTTGAAAAAAACACAATGGAGGTTATTTACGTAAGTCAAATCCACTTTGTGCTGCAAGTGCACTTGGAAGCGCAGTCGCTGTAAATCTGAGGGATAGATCTGAAATGAGGGGAAGCTCTGCTGATTTTATCATCCAATAATGTGCGAGCTAAAATGTTGTTTTTTATTTTCCTTGCATGTCCCCCTCGGATCTACAGCGACTTTACTTCCAAGTGCACTTGCAGTACAAAGTGGATTTTCCTTTAGTAAATAACCCCCAATATTTTGTACTTTTTTTCTATAATAAATATCCCCATTTTTTTTTTTTTTTAAAAGCGAATTTTTTTCTCAGTTTAGGCCAATATGTATTCTTCTACATATTTTTGGTAATAAAATTCGCTATGAGCGTATATTGATTGGTTTGTGCAAAAGTTATAGGGTCTACAAAATAGGGGAAAGATTTATGGCATTTTTATTATTATTATTTTTTTACTAGTAATGGCAGCGAGCTGCGATTTTTATCGGGACTGCAACATTATGGCCTACACATTGGACACTTGACTTTTTCTAAGTGTTATCCTGGACTCTGAACTCTCCTTTCAGCCCCATATCCAATCACTTTCCAAAGCTTGTCGCCTCAAACGCTGCAACATCTTTAAACGACGTCCCTTTCTAACCAAGGAAAAAATAAATCTCCTGATTCACTCCCTGGTTATAGCTCGCCTTGACTACTGCAACTCCCTCCTCATTGGCTCACCTTTAAATAAACTATCCCCCCTTCAGTTCATCATGAATGCTGCTGCCAGACTCATCAACCAGACAAACCGCACAGTGTCTGCTACCCCTCTCTGCCAATCCCTCTATTGGCTGCCACTTGCCCAATGGATTAAATTCAAAATACTAACACTAAGTTACAAAGCCATCCACAACTCTGCCCCCAGCTACATCACTAGCCTAGTCTCAAAATATCAAGCTAATAGCCCTCTTCATTCCTCCGAAGACCTCCTGCTCTCTAGCTCCCTCATCACCTCCTCCCATATCCGCCTCCGGGACTTCTCCCGAGTCTCGCCCATTCTCTAAAATTCGCTACCCCAATCTGTCAGACTGTCTCCAAATTTATCCACTTTTAGGCGATCCCTGAAAACGTTCCTCTTCAGAGAAGCCTATCCTGCCTCCTTCTAACAACTGCACTATTTTCTCCATTAGCTCATCCCCCACAGCTATTACCCTTGTGTATAACTTGGCCCTCCCTCCTAGACTGTAAGCTCTAAAGAGCAGGGCTCTCTGATTCCCCCCTGTATTGAATTGTATTGTAATTGTACTGTCTGCCCTAATGTTGTAAAGCGTCGCGTAAACTGTCGGCACTATATAAATCCTGTATAATAATAATAATAATAATGTTCGAATAGTTGCCTGATCTCTGGATCAAGAGGCTACTCTTTTACAAGTTCAGTAATGTTACAAGCAAGAACAGTGGTGTTATCCTTGTCTCCAGAGACACTATCAAAGAGTGATTATTGAACAAAGGATAGACATTGGGCCAGGTAGTCACTCAACATGGCGAGGAGGCTATCCAGGAGGAGGAGGTAAGAGAACAAACTTCCTGTTCTCTGTGGGGGAATGTGCTTATAATGTACAGTTTTCACTTTGTATGTATGTTCCTTGGGCTGACCTATTGAGGTGGTAGCCCCAGGAGTCCTTCTACAGTACCCATTACTCATTCCCACAGGGTGGGGGAATTATCTGGGGAGCCCTTCTCATTTTTAAAGGGAGCTTCCAGATTCTGACACGCCCTTCACCCCCAAACTAGGACCCACTGGGCCAGAGCTTTAGGGAAACATAAACATGGGGAGAAGGTGCTTTGCCAGGCAGGTCCTACTTGTTGAGGTACCCTCCCCATGTTGAGGATGTGTGGGCTGGCATGGTTTGGGATGGGCGGGTGCATGCTCACCCCCACCCCTCATTCCTGACCAGCTAGGCTGCATGCACAGATAAGGGTCTAATATGGGTTTTTGGGGGGGCCCCACATCATATATTTTTTTTTTGTTTCAGCACCCCTTAAAATTCACATCAAATATGGGGACTTTTTTCTGTTTTTTTTCATAGGGTCCCTCTTTAAATACATACCAGACTCTCATTAAGGATAAGAAACCCCACACAATTTGTTTTTCTTTTTGTCATTTTTGCTGTAGGATGTACTGCAGCAAAAGTCTCATTTTAGAAAGAAAAAAATGCTGGTCATTTACATTTCTCTGCAGACTTTTTTATGTACAGGGCATGGGGAGTGTCCAAAGGTCCCCCAAAATACATATCAGATAGCTTAAGGGTCTGGTCTGTATAGTAATATGTTAAGAAGGGTGGTCCTCATTCCATTTTTTGTCAAGACGCTGATCACCACCATTATTAGTAAAAAAAACAAATAAATAAATAAAAATTCCATAAAAATATTCCAAAGTTTGTAGACGCTAACACCTCCCCTGCACAGCCATTCACTAGAAAATTCAGTGTGCTGCTGCTTCTCCTCCCCCAGCTCTCTGAGCTCCTTATTCAGTTGAGAATAGAGGTTAGATAATCACTTATAAAAATGGGTTTTAATATACTTTAAGGCACAGAACTTTATCACAGTTCAACAAACCTCCTGCAAACCAAAATCAGATATGTTCCACTCATCTCTAATCAGCACTACCGAGTTTAAAGCGTTTGTTACCCCAACACTTCATATTCCTGATATATACCTGCTGTACTATGTATTTGTATGTGAAAATATCCGGTTTTCTTTGTATTGCTTCCTTTGTGTGAAATCTCTGGTGTGTCCTGCCAGTCTCTCTGCTTTCTTATTAACCACTTCAGCCCCGGAAAGTTTTACCGCCTTAATGACCAGGCCATTTTTTTGCACTACAGCACTGCGTTACCAATATTTTTTTGTTTTTCTGCTATCAAACATACCCAATAAAAAAATGCAAAAAGATCGAATTTCTTCATCAATTTCAGCCTATATGTATTCTGCTACCTATTTTTGGTAAAAAAAAAATCCTAATAAGCGTATATTGATTGGTTTGTGCACAAGCTATCACGTCTACAAACTATGGGATGTTTTTATGACATTTTTATTTTTTACTAGTAATGGCATCGATCAGCGATTTTTGGCGGGACTGCGACAAATCGGACACTAAGTGACACTTTTTGGGGACCAGTGACACCAATACAGTGATCAGTGCTAAAAAATATGCACTGTTACTGTATAAATTACACTGGCGGGGAAGGGGTTAACATCAGGGGCAATCAAAGGGTTATGTGTGTTCCCTGGGTATCCTTCTTACTGTGTGGGGGATGGACTGACTGCAGGAAGAGAGACATCTGTGTTCCCGATTAGCAGGAATACAAGACCTCTCTCTCCCAGACTGACAAGACGACGGTCTGCCTTTTTTACATAGGCAGACTGCTGTTCTGTCTCTCCTCCGAACGATTGTGGGTGGCCGGCTTCCAATCACAGCGGGAGCGGGTGACCGGCGATGCGTTCCCCAGACCTGGAAGTTGTGAGCAACCTACAGGTAAGTTGTTTCACGCAGCCGGGCTGCCCTGCCTCAGTATATGTGCGGTTTGGAAGTAGTTAAAAACTGACCACACTAAGCAGGAGAGGACACCATGGTCAGTTCTCTAGCTGTGCTGGGAATACTGTGTACTCTCCTTCAATGATCAGATTTATCCTTACATGCCCCCGTGTCACAGCTATTCACTGGCAAGCTCAGTGTGCTGCTGCTTCTCCTTCCCCCCAGCTCCTATGCAACTGAGAACAGAGGGGATGCGATCACTTAAAAAAAAAAGGATACAAAGGTATTTATAATTTTTTTTTTTTATAACTACACAAAAATGTTTTGCCTATAATATCTATTTTAAACTGAATGAGTTGTTTTACAAGATGATCGTTTATGTAGCGCTACCCCCGGGGGAGCCTCTTAAGTGTCGTTGGTTCCGTATTCTTCCTCTCAACCCCAAGATCTGTCCTAGCCCCTCTGGCACGCCTAGAAAACTGCACATACAAACACAGTGATAACAGGCACAAACATAGAAACAGGAAGTTTGATGAAGTTTGTTTACTGAGAGACTTTCCACAATCAAAATAAACAGTCATCTGATAACTCAGTAGTATAGAAGAGCAAACTGTAAACCAGAACCAAATGTAGACTTCAAAATAGCACAATCATACAACTTAAATGACTCTAAAGTGCCTATGCTCTCAGGCATAAAGGGGAATAGATCTGGCTTAAACACGCTCAGTCTGTTTCCCTAAAATCCTGAAATCACAGACCCAGCCAATGATCATGCGAGGCAATAGGCTGCAAATGCAAATTTTTCACTTTAACCACTTCAGCCGCGGAAGATTTTACCCCCTTCCTGACCAGAGCACTTTTTGCGATTCAGCACTGCGCCGCTTTAACTGACAATTGCATGGTCGTGCGACGTGGCCTTTAAACAAAATTGACGTCCTTTTTTTCCCATAAATAGAGCTTTCTTTTGGTGGTATTTGATCACCTCTGGGGTTTTTATTTTTTGCGCAAAAATACATTCTTTTTTACATTGTGCTATAATAAATATCCCCCAAAAATATATAACAAAACATTTTTTTTCCCACAGTTTAGGCTGATATGTATTCTTCTACATATTTTTGGTTAAAAAAATCGCAATAAGCATGTATTCATTGGTTTTGCGCAAAAGTTATAGTGTTTACAAAATAGGGGATAGTTTTATTAATTTTATAATTTTTTTTTTTACTAGTAATGGCGGCAATCAGTGATTTTATTGCGACTGCGACATTATGGCGGACACATCGGCCATTTTTGACACATTTTTGAGACCATTGTCATTTATACAGCAATCAGTGCTATTCAAATGCATTGATTCCTGTGTAAATGAGACTGGCAGTGAAGGGGTTAACCTCTAGGGGGCAGTGTAGGAATTAAGTGTGCCCTGGGGAGGGTTTCTAACTGTGGGAGGGCGTGGCTGCATGTGACACATCACTGATCTCTGCTCCCGATCACAGGGAGCAGAGATCAGTGACACTGTCACTAGACAGAACGGGGAGATGCTTGTTTACATCGGCATCTCCCCGTTCTTCCTTCTCTCCGTGAGACAATCGCAGGTATCCCCGTGACGATCGATTCCGCGGGACCCGCGACCCGACTCATGGAGTTTGCCGTGGTCTCACGCTGACACGGGTGCGCGCGCCCACTGGCCGCATCTTAAAGTGCCATGTACAGGTACATGATTCAAGCCCTTCTGCCGACGTATATCGGCATGAGGCATTTGGCAAGCGGTTAACAATTAATGTGAGTTCCTCTTTAAAGGTAATCAATGGAATCACTAAATTACTGGTACTGAAAGAGTGACAGAAAAGGTCCACACAATTAGGGATGAGTTTCGAGTCTGAGTCGAACATCGGGTGTACTCACTTTTATTGCCAGTGGTTTAGACATTAATGGTTGTGTGTTGAGTTATTTTGAGGGGACAGCAAATTTACACTGTTATAGAAGCTGTACACTCACTACTTTACATTGTATTAAAGTGTCATTTCTTCAGTGTTGTCACATGAAAAGAGAGAATAAAATATTTACAAAAATGTCAGGGGTGTACTCACTTTTGTGAGATACTGTATATTTTCCAAACCCTTAACACTTAGCCATTCCTTATCTGTACCCTAAATACTTAATCAACATCAACAAAGTGTAATTTTTTCAGCGTTGTCACATGAAAAGATAAAATATTTACAAAAATGTGAGGGGTGTACTTGTGTGAGATACTGTATGTATATATATATATATATATATATATATATATACACACACACACACACACACACACACACACACACACACACACACACACACACTCTGCATTCAGCGTAGCCTATATATACAGTGCATTCAGGAGGTGTATATAACCACACAGTATATAATACGGTGTGTACAGTTTCACATACACTTCAGGTGGTGTACACGGTATATTATACAGTATAGTGCGGTGTTAAAAAAAAAAAATACCCATCATGTCCGGAAGGCCTTAAAGGAGAGGCAGACCCCAAGGGCCTGGTATGGACTGGGGGGGAAGCCCACGCTGTTTTTTTAAATGATTTTTTTATGTATACTGCCGGGGTCTGGTAATACATTACAGCTGTGAGCAATTTTAAATTACATTTTTCCCTTTAGAAATGTAATTTTGCTGAAGTACTTTTCTAAACATGGGAAACATGTGCTACTTTACAGGCAGACTAAAGGGACCCCCCAGGCACAATATTTAAAGGAATATTTAATTCTTATTGGTTCAATTTAAGCATTCTTAAAATCACTGCTCCTGAAAAAACGGCTGTTTTAAAAACTTTTTTTGCATCGATACATGTCCTTTGGGGCAGGATTCGGGCCCCCAAACATGCATATAAGCAATAATGGCAATAACATGCATATAAGCCTTTAAAATGAGCACCTTGAGCACATTTTTCAAATTCGTGTCCCATAGACTTTAACGGTGTTTGTACAAATTTTTTGTCTGTTTGCAAGTTCTGCTGCGTACCAAACTGGGGGGTGTTTGGCTCATCCCTACTCACAATGGAGATGTCCAGGATCTTCAGCTAGCCTGGTGTTGGTGCATTTGGTGTCCTGTTGTGCAGGATCAACAAAGTGTATTTGAAAGTATCCTGGTAAGGCAGAGTGGAATATAGGATGCTAGCAGTATACTGGTGAAGCAGATGAAATGTAGTGACTGTTCAGCAGGGTGTAAGTGTTCCTGCAAATATGGGCACTGGTAAAGCAATGTTGCCTGAATACAGTGTCTTTAGGATTAAATGAGCTTGTATCCGGTAGTACTAGAAATACCAATGATGTGAACAAAGACAATGGTGTCTGTATACAGTGTCCAGTGGTACTACAGATACCAGTGATGTGAACAAAGACAATGGTGTCTCTATACAGTGTCCAGTGGTACTACAAATACCAGAGATATGAACAAAGACAGTGGTGTCTGGATACAGTGTCCAGTGGTACTACAGATACCAGTGATGTGAACAAAGACAATGGTGTCTGTATACAGTGTTCAGTGGTACTACAAATACCAGAGATGTGAACAAAGACAACGGTGTGGGGATACAGTGTCTATGTGATTAAATGGTTAGGTGCCCCTCACCAAATACTGCAACAGATGAAGCTAGTGGTGATGAAAAGGATTTTACGGGCTCTCCCTCAAGGAATAGCATCTGACCTCCTCTGTGGCCTACCCAGATCAGCTACTATGTGATTCAGATGGAGCAAAAACTGCCTCCCGGCTGCTGCTGGACAGTAAAGCAGTGCTGTCCGCAGGTGCTCCAAAGATGCATGTGTGGTGACTCTTCTTATGCAGGCTGCAACTCAGCCTCAGCACTCTCCAACACAGAGCCCCTGCTTGCAGATCCCGCCCGGTGGGCCTCAACCAGCCTTTTTATAACCTCTCTCAGCAGTCTGTTCTGCTCTCCTCAGCAGTCTGGAAGTTGTAGTCCTAAAACAGTGCACCCTCAATGTGAAACCTGAGCCTTGGAACTACAATTCCCTGTATGCTTTGCTTCCTGGTGTTAATCACTCTGCTGGCAGGATGTGATGACACCGTCTTTGCTGCCACTAGAGGCAAACAGTTTCACTACAGCAATGTTGCAAAGTGTCTTCTGATACTGCAGGTAAGATAGTCAGCAATGCATACTAGCTCATTATGCCTTTGTCTTGCAGGCTTTTTTTTTTGTTTTGGGAGTTTACAACCTCTTTAAAGCTCCACTTTTGTTGAGAAAAAAAAACATTCCCCTCTGGGGGATCTATGTACATTGCAAGGATTATACCAAACTTTGTTGCAGATTCCTACCTTTTGTTGTGTTTCTCTGTGCCTTCAGGCTGAGTGGGTCTAATGGGAGTGGTTTCATAATTAACTGTCAGGTGTGCAGCTGCAGGGCTCTAATGAGGAAATCTGCTGGGCCTGCATCCCTTTAGACGTGTTGCTATTGAAAGTATCTCTCCAAAAATGACATTTGTGTTGCAGGAAAAGCCTGAAATCTGATTTGTATCTTAGGGCAGACTTCTGGGAAAATTGGTGAGCCAATCACACAAGCAGGAAATTATGTTTCTGGGGGGTGGTCAGCAGTGAAGTAAGTAACTCAGTTAAAATAAACTGAGTTACTTAACGGAGTTACTTTAGAGGGTAACGAGTAATCTGATTACTCTTCCCCTCATGGTAATGCCGTTCCCATTACTTACAGCGCTACTGCAATTACATCCTGTCTGGACCGCCCCATCCCGCAACGCCTATTCAGAGAGAGAGAATGTAGGGAGGTGGGGCGGACACTGAAAAATGAAGTCAGCTGACCAGCTTCATTTTGAACGTGACTCCAGGTAGACGGGACTAGGGAAGGAAGTGAATGTTGCCGCCTCCATCGGCGAGATTGACACCTCGCGAGCCGCCTTGCCTGGTATGGATTTAAAGGGGAACCACTATGTCGAAAAAACTGTAACTGTAAACACTGACAGGGGAAGTAATGTCATCTCCCTCATGTCAGTCTTTTCTGATCCAGGGCGAGAGGAGAGCGCATCAGAAAAGTGAGTTGCACAACACTACACTGACACCAGGTCATATAGGCACATAATTCACCCCAGATCACCCCCCCCCCCCCCGATCACCACCTGTCACTGTGTCACCCAGTACAGCAATCAGATGACACTAATCAGTGTTAGGGTAATTAGTCTCAGGCCCAGATAGGACTAGGACTAGAGACATCCCCTAACCCCCCCAATAAAGGTTTAACCCCTTGATTACCCCCTGTCACCTGTGACCACAGTATAAGTGTCACGGGTTACGCAGTTTAGCTAGTTATTTTTTTATAGCGTCAGGGCACCCGCCGTATTTTACCCAATAAAGGTTTAACTCCCGATCATCTGGAGGGTGATCAAAGTTAGGTTTGTTAGGTTTTAGCGTCAGATAGGATCTGCATCGCCCCAGGCAGCGTCAGATCAGTGCCAGTACAGCTAACACCTACGCACACACCATATGCCTTCCTTAGTAGTATAGTGTCTGAACAAATCAATATCTGATCTGATCAGAACTATGTTAGCGTCTACAGCAGTGTAGGGTTCCCAAAAACGCAGTGTTAGCGGGATCAGCCCAGATATATGCTAGCACCTGCGTTTAGCCCCTCCGCCCAGCCCAGCCCATCCAAGTGCAGTATCAAATCGATCATTGTCACTTACAAAACACAACACGCATAACTGCAGAGTCCGGAGAGTCAGGCCTGATCCCTGCAAACGCTAACAGTTTTTTGGTAGTTTTTTAATCAGTCGCTAACAGTCAGGTGCTCTTTTTTCCTGTGAGTTTCACTAGTGTACCAATAAATTTAGAGCCCAAAATGGCAAATCGAAAGTACACTAGTGAAGAGGCCTACATGTTTCTGAGCATGACAGATAGTGAAGAAGAAGCCACTCATCTGTCAGATTCAGGCTCAGAATACAAACCCGTAGACAGCAGCGGCACCCTGACAGATAGCTCTGACGACGGAGTCCCTGCCAAGTTCAGGCATACCAAATCCCGATATTCTTCTGCTGTCGTTGAGGTGCAAGGTCCCTCGTATGGAGCAGAGAGCCAGTACTAGTGCCGCTATTCCTTCTGGTGAACTGGCAAGCACCAGCAGCCTAGTACATCCTGGTCATACATCCAGCACTGCAGTAACACTTGGTGATGTGGTGAGTCTCATAAGTGCAGTTCAAGCTGGTGAGGTGGCAAGCCCAAGTAGTGTCCCGCTGCCACCAAGAAGAAGACAAAGACAGGCCCGTCGAGCTCATAGTGCCCTTCCTGCTGCATTCACCAATCCTAATTTGGAACCGACCACTTCGGCAGCACCCGTACTTCCCCCATTCACTGGCCAACCTGGCATTCAAGTGGAAACAGTTGATTTTACATCACTTGATTTTTATTCGCTGTTTTTTTACCAAATATCTCTATAGATCTATTGTGGACCAAATCAATTTGTATGCTGGCCAATACATTGCCGCTAATCCCCAGCTGACCCTTGCCAGAGATTGGAGACCAATTGCGGTCTCCAAATTTAAGACCTTCCTGGGCCTATCCCTCCTCATGTGCGTAATTAAAAAGAGTGAGTTGTGGTCATAGTGGTCCACTGACCCAATTCCCCATACACCCGTGTTCTCTGCCTCCATGACCAGGACACGATACGAGCAGATCTTGCGGTTCATGTACTTGTGACAATGAACTCTGTCGTCCTCCGGGTGACCCTGAATTTGATCGGCTCTACAAAATTCGGCCCCTTGTAAACCACTTCAACCAACGTTTTTCAGCTTTGTTTACTCCTCATCAAGTTGTCTGCATTGATGAGTCCCTGATTAAGTTTTCTGCCCGCTTGTCATTCAAACAGTATCTTCCCAGCAAGCGTGCCAGATATGGGGTCAAGATGTATAAGCTCTGTGACAGGGCCACCGGCTATACATATTTTTTTATGGGGAAGAGATAGTCACGTAGAGCCGCAGAACTGCCCTGACTACATAGGAAGCACTAGCAATATTGTGTGGGACTTGATGTCACGCCTATTCGGAAAGGGGTACCACTTGTATATGGACAATTATTACACAAGCATCCCACTTTTTAGTCACTTGTTTGATCATCAAATTGGTGCAAGTGGCACCGTACGATCTAATCGCCAGGGCTTTCCCCAGTGGCTTGTAGATTCCTGTCTTAGGCTGGGGGAGAGAGCCTGCTTGAGATGCAATAACTTGCTCGCTGTGAAGTGGAGGGATAATAAGAATATTTTCGTTCTTACCTCCCTTCATGCAGACACGACCATGTCCAAATTACTACGGTGACTGGTGTTGTAAAGAAACAATGACCAGTTGTTGGCGTTGTACCCAATTGCCTGTAAGGCCAAATGCTGGTATAAAAAAGTTTCCAGACAGTGCTCTGGCCCAGCTTCCCAGTGCAAATGCAGTAAGCCGGCTGAATGAGAGGCATTTTCCGCATGTCCTCTCTGGTACCCCTACCCAAAGAAACCCCCAAAGAAGATGTCGTGTCTGTAGAAAGCACGTTTTTTTTTTATTGTCCATCCTGGTCTTTGCATTGGTGACTGTTTTGAATGTTATCACACACTAGTTGAGTATTCGCGTAGGGTACAGCACCACACAGTCATAGGCACACATACACAGGGTCTTGGGTTCTCGAAAGATGTGATGGCCATCAAAATTTGAGAGACCCTAATCTGCAACGTTCAGTTTATAGTTATTTTTTTACAGTTTTTATAAAAGTGAAAAAAGTGGAAAAAAAACACACGCACAAAAACACAAAAAAAATTTAAATTAAGAAAGCCAAAAATAATTGTGGTTGTATTTTTCTTCTCTCTATTCTCTCTCTTATGTTCGCTCTCTACTTTCCACTCTACTATTCGCTCACTATTGTTCTATATCTATTGTTCTCACTCGGTTTTATTTTTACTATGTTTTATTGTATTTGCTTTGCAGGTATGGTATGTTATACTGTAATGTTTGTTTTATTGCTAACCATCATTTGCTTAACAGGTACGCCATTCAGCTGCAGTGCAGATTTATTTAACTTGACAGCAACAGCGTTTGCTCCCACGATAGATAAAGCCGTGACTCCAGTGCTGTAGGAGGTGATTTCACCACCACAGTTAGAAAAAAAGAGCATATATGCTGAAGCATGGGGGCAGCAGGGGTAGAGGAGCAATGTGTTCCTAACTTTTGGGGCGGATGTCCCCTAGGGTGCCCACATGTCCCGGATTGCCCGGGATTATCCCGTAATTTAAATTTTTGTCCCCCGTCCCGGGCACCTTCATTCCGGGACAATACAGTGTCCCGGAATGAAACTGACACTGGGAACCAGGGCCGATCCTAGGCGGGTGCAGTTCACCCGGGCACCACAGAGGTGGGAGCAGTCAAGCACCAGAGTGCTCCCCTCCCTCCTCCTCCTCCTTTCCGTGTCGTGACGGTGTCCAGAGGCCGGTCTCTCCGCTGGTCACCACGCACCATCGCTGTATTTCCTGCTGAAGTCCGTCCCCCTTCCATCCTCCTCTCCTCAGAGGAGATCCACCTCCTCTCCAGCTGCCGCCCGGGTGGGGTTTGTGCTGAGGGGGTTTGTACTAATGAAGGGTGGTTTGTGGGGGGTCTGTACTAATGGAGGGGGTGGTTTCTGGGGGAGTCTGTACTAATGGGGGGTGGTTTCTGGAGGGGTCGATACTAATGGATGGGGGTGGTTTATGGGGGGTCTGTACTAATGGGGGGATGGTTTGTGGGGGGTCTGTACTAATGGGGGGTGTTTGTGGGGGAGTCTGTACTAATGTGGGGGTGGTTTGTGGGGGGGTCTGTACTAATGGGGGGTGGTTTGTGGGGGTCTGTACTAATGGAGGGGGGTGGTTTGTCCTGAAGGGGGGTCTGTACTAATGGAGGGGGTGGTTTGTCCGGGGGGGTCTCTACTAATGGAGGGGGGATGGTTTGCCCTGAGGGGGGTCTTTACTAATGGAGGGGGGTGGTTTGTGGGGGGTCTGTACTAATAGAGGGGTGGTTTGTGCGGGGTCTGTACTAATGGAGGGGTGGTTTGTGCGGGGTCTGTACTAATGGAGGGGTGGTTTGTGGGGGAGTCTGTACTAATGGGGGGTGTTTGTGGGGGAGTCTGTACTAATGGGGGTGTTTGTGGGGGAGTCTGTACTAATGTGGGGGTGGTTTGTGGGGGTCTGTACTAATGGAGGGGGGTGGTTTGTCCTGAAGGGGGGTCTGTACTAATGGAGGGGGTGGTTTGTCCGGGGGGGGGTCTCTACTAATGGAGGGTGGATGGTTTGTCCTGAGGGGGGTCTGTACTAATGGAGGGGGGTGGTTTGTGGGGGGTCTGTACTAATGGAGGGGTGGTTTGTGGGGGGGTCTGTACTAATGGGGGGTGGTTTGTGGGGGGGTCTGTACTAATGGGGGTGTTTGTGGGGGGGTCTGTACTAATGGGGGTGTTTGTGGGGGGGTCTGTACTAATGTGGGGTGGTTTGTGGTGGTCTGTACTAATGGAGGGGGGTGGTTTGTCCTGGGTGTTCTGTACTAATGGAGGAGGGTGGTTTGTCCTGAGGGGGGTCTGTACTAATGGAGGGGGGTGGTTTGTGGGGGGTCTGTACTAATGGAGGGGGTGGTTTGTCTGGGGGGGTCTCTACTAATGGGGGGTGGTTTGTCCTGAGGGGGTCTGTACTAATGGAGGGGGGTGGTTTGTGGGGGGTCTGTATTAATGGAGGGGTGGTGGTTTGTCCTGGGGGGTCTGTATTAATGGAGGGGGGTGGTTTGTCCTGAAGGGGGGTCTGTACTAATGGCGGCTGGTTTGTCCAGAGGGGGGTCTGTACCAATGGAGGGAGTGGTTTGTGGGGAGGTCAGTACTAATAGAGGGGGGGGTCTGTACTCTCACTTCCTCGTGCTCCTGGGGCCCAAAGCAGCTGCCCTTTGAAACGAACCCTGCTGCCACCCCCTTGTCATGCTATGAGTCTGGAGAGTGAAAGTCCCGCTGGTCTAGCGGGGTGCAGGGCAGGGGAAGCGGAGCCGACAGCAGCAGCAGCATTTTGAAACAGTGATCAGCAGCTCCGGTAAGCAGCACGGGGCTGGCTAGAACCAACAGCGCAGGAGGGAGTGGGAGAAGACCTCGCCACCCGCCACCCTGACTTGAGCAGCAGTGGGTGCAGCATCCCCGGAAAACTCCCAGGGCCTGCACACTTTCTCCAGCCTCCTCTCCTAGCTGTCACTGTCATCAACAAGAAGGAAGACAGGCTGACAAAGGGCCCAGAGGACGAGGATGGGCACGAGGTAGGTGCATCACACACACACACACACACACACCTACCCACAGACAGGTTCTGGGACAGGGGGGCACAGGAGGGACTGCAGGCAGGGGATAGGGGGTCACTTTCACCCACCCCCTCTCTCTCTCCCATCCCTACTCTCTCATACCCCCTTCCCTGCTCTCTCCCCCCACCCCATCTCTCTCACCCTCACCCACCCCCCCTCACCAACTCCCTCTCTCCTCCCACCCTCACCACTGCCACTGACCTCATTCTCCTAATGAAGGACTACAGGTCCCAGCATGAGCCCCACAGAGCTGAAGGATGTGATATCCGGTAGGTCAGTGTAGGGATCAGGTAGGTCAGTGTATGTCCAGTTTTTACTCCAGATCCCTCGGGTTATTTGTATTCCCTTTGGAGTATAAAGTACGGGGTTTTTTTATACAACTTTAGTGCCTTGGATATAAAAAGCATTTGTTTCAAGTATGTTAGCCCAACATTGTAAGAACAATTAGAGTCACAGAGTGTAATTGTTCTTACAATGTTGGGCTAACATACATGAAACAAAATGCTTAAATAGGTAAGGGGCGGGGTCACCCGTGGATGTCACATGGTGGCACCGCCCCCTTGTGATGTCACGGACCGTTGCGTGCTGAGGGGTGTCCCTGAATGGCAGTTTGGAAATGTGGTCACTCTAATGTCCCCATGTTTCAGCATATATATATTAAAGAACAGATTGCGTTAAAAAAAAAGTTTTATTTTTTTACTATTTTTTTTTTGTATTTGCTTTGCAGGTATGGTAAGTCTTATTTTTATACTGTAATGTTACTTTGTTTTATTGTTAACCATCATTTGCTTAGCAGGTATGCCATTCAGTTGCAGCGTGGATTTATTTATCTTGACAGCACCAGGATTTGCTCCCACGATACATAAAGCCGTGACTCTAGCGCTGTAGGAGGTGATTTCACCACCACAAATAAAAACAAAATGGTGCATGTATACCCATCATTTGAAGTGGGTGGATGAATGGAGGTATTCTAATGGTGGGCATACATTCTAATGGTGGGCATACATTCTAATGGTGGGCATACCCACCAATCAATCTCTTTTTTTTTCGTTCAGCCCACAGGCTTAGGTTTAGATTTAGGTATCATTCTTTTCAGCCAGCGGTCAGCTTTCATGTAAAAGCAATCCCAGCAGCTAATTCGCCTCTAGACTGCTTTTTCAAGCAGTGGAAGGGAATGCCCCCCCCCACCGCCTTCCATGGTTTTCTTTGGCTCTCCTGTCCCAACAGGGAACCTGAGAATGCAGCTGATGGTTCCGCCAGCTGACCATAGAGCTGATCAGAAACCAGAATGGCTCCAATCATCTCTATGGCCTAAGAAACTGGAAGCTACGAGCATTTCATGACTTAGATTTCGCCGGATGTAAACAGCGCCATTGGGAAAGCATTTTATCACATTGATCTTGGTGTGGTCAGATGCTTTGAGGGCAGAGGAGAGATCTAGGGTCTAGTAGACCCCAATTCAAAAAAGAGTACCTGTCACTACCTATTGCTATCACAGAGGATATTTACATTCCCTGAGATAACAATAAATAAAAAAATAAAAAATGAAAGGAACTGTTTAAAAATAAGAAAAAAAAGCAAAAAAAAAAAGCACCCCTGTCCCTCCCTGCTCTCGTGCAAAGGCGAACACAAGTGTCGGTCTGGCGTCATATGTAAACAGCAATTGAACCATGCATGTGAGGTATCACCGCAAAGGTCAGATCGAGGGCAGTAATTTTAGCAGTAGACCTCCTCTGTACATCTAAAGTGGTAACCTGTAAAGGCTTTTAAAAATGTATGTAGTTTGTCACCAATGCACATTTGTGCGCAATTTTAAAGCATGTCGTGTTTGGTATCCATGTACTCAGCCTAAGATCCTCTTTTTTATTTAATCAAACATTTGGGCAATATAGTGTGTTTTAGTGCATTCAAATTTAAAAAAGTGTGTTTTTTCCCCCAAAAAAGTGCGTTTGAAAAATCGCTGCGCAAATACTGTGTGGAAAAAAAATTAAACACCCACCATTTTAATCTGTAGGGCCTTCGCTTTAAAAAAATATATCATGTTTGGGGGTTCAAAGTAATTTTCTTCCAAAAAAAATATTTTTTTTTCATGTAAACAAAAAGTGTCAGAAAGGGCTTTGTCTTCAAGTGGTTAGAATAGTGAGTGATGTGTAACATAAGCTTCTAAGCGTTGTGCATAAAATGCCAGGACAGTTCAAACCGCCCCCAAATGACCCCATTTTGGAAAGTAGACACCCCAAGCTATTTGCTGAGAGGCATGTTGAGTCCATGGAATATTTTATATTTTGCCACAAGTTGCGGGAAAATTACAAACCTTTTTTTTTTTTCCACAAATATGTCACTAAATGATATATTGCTCAAACATGCCATGGGCATATGTGAAATTACACCGCAAAATACATTCTGTTTCTTCTCCTGAATACGGGGATACCACATGTGCCAGACTTTTTGGGAGCCTAGCCGTGTATGGGACCCCGAAAACCAAGCTCCGCCTTCAGGCTTTCTAAGGGTGTAAATTTTTGATTTCACTCCTCACTGCCTATCACAGTTTCAGAGGCCATGGAATGCCCAAATCACACAAACCCCCCCCCCAAATGACTCCATTTTGGAAAGTAGACACCCCAAGCTAATATTTTCTGAGAGGTATGGTGAGTATTTTGCAGATCTCCCTTTTTGTCACAAAGTTTTGAAAATTGAGAAAATAAAAAATAATACATTTTTCTTTACTTTCTTCATTTTCAAAAACAAATGAGAGCTGCAAAATACTCACCATGCTTCTCGGCAAATAGCTTGGGGTGTCTACTTTCCAAAACGGGGTCATTTGGGGGGGGTTTGTGCCATCTTGGCATTTTATGGCCTTCGAAACTATGATAGTTAGTGAGAAGTGAAATCAAAATGCTTAAAGAGGAAGTAAACCCGGTTGGGTTTACTTCCTCTTTGATTCCCTGCAAAGGTAAAGCATAATGGACTACTATGCATCGCATAGTAGTCCATTATGTGTCACTTACCTGACACAGGAGCCAGCGAAGTCGCCGCTGTCCCCTGTAGTCCGCAGCATCCATCTTCTCCGTGGGTCTCGCTGCTCCGCCGCTGTCATTCGGTGAAGCCGCGATGACGTCACTCCCGCGCATACGCACGGGAACGCCACTCGCGGCATATCGCCGTTGACAGCAGCGCACCTGCGCGCCGCTGTCTACGGCGCATGCGCCATAGACAGCGGTGCCTGTCTTTCGGCAAATATCTCCTAAACCGTGTAGGTTTAGGAGATATTTCTTGGACCTACAGGTAAGCCTTCATCTAGGCTTACCTGTAGGTCAAAGTTGGTTGTAAGGGTTTACAACCACTTTAATGCCCTGTACACACGGTCGCACATTCCGACGACAAAATCCGTCAGATTTTTTCAGACGGATTTTGGCCCAAACTTGCCTTGCATACACACGGTTGCACAAAGTTGTCAGAAAATCCGATCGTTCAGAACGAGGTGACGTAGAAGACGTACGACGGGACTATAAGGAGCAAAGAGAGAAGGAAGGGTTTTTAGGGACTTTCAGGAAATCATGGCCTGGTAAGGTCACACATTTCCATCCCTAGGGACTTTTAATGAAATAATGGCCTGGTAAGGTCATACATTTCCATCCCAATGTAAATGATGGGGGAAGGGGGGGCTTTTTCATCCCCAAAATAAGGGTGGGACTTTACATGAAGCACGTGACTGCAAAAAAGTAGTTGGGTGATCCCACCCTTTTTTGGGGGGCTGAAAAAGCCCCCCCTTCCCTCATCAGGGACTATAAGGAGGGCAGTAGCCAATAGCTTTCGTTTCGTAATTTATTCTGAGCATGCCTGGCACTTTGTCCGTCGGAATTGTCTACACACGATCGGAATTTTACTGTTGGAAAATTTTAGATCCAGCTCTCGAAACTTTGTGCGTCAGAAATTCCGACTGAAAAAGTCCGATGGAGCCCAGACATGATCGGATTTTCCAACAACGCGATCCGTTCGCACATTTTCCATCGCAAAGTCCGACCGCGTGTACAGGGCATTAGAAAACCTGAAGGCGGTGATTGGTTTTCGGGGGCCCCGTACGCAGCTAGGCTCCCAAAAAGTCCCACACATGTGGTATCCCTGTACTCAGGAGAAGCAGAAGAATGTATTTTTTTTTAAAGAAATGGCAATTGTTTATGATTCTTTAGCAAACTCATTATCATTCAGTTGGGGGCTTACATCTATTTCATGAAAAATTTCAAGATTTGTGCATAACTGCATATTATATGTTTGAATCGATGTAACATTTAGACACTCCGTTTTTTTGCTAACTACAACTTCCACTTTATTGATTTTTTTTTTATCATATGTACAATTTGAAACAGCCCAAGTTTGTGACAACTTTATTTTAATGTCTTCTAAGTAGCCACATCAAAAAAAAAAAAAGAAAAAGCTAAAACGGGACTATGAACATAACTTGCAATTATAAATATTAAACAAGATGTATGTAATCAAGATAACTTTTAACAGGACGCATGATTTATTGATGCTGATCTGCTTGTAAATGATGACACAAAGCATTCGCTTTAGCTGCTTAGGAACATGTGCAAATTGAAGCTGGCTGGACACGACTTGCAGACCTTGACATCTGCTACTGAATTCATGCTTGTGTTCCTGGCGCCAGCATCCCTGTGCTGGCTATCGAGGTTACGCTTGTGTTACAAGGGTGGGGTGGGGGGATCGCTCTGTTCCTCTACTTTCTTTGACCTTAATGCAAAATGCACGCTTAATTCTTGTCTATTGCCCTCATGTTATTATTATTTTTCTTTCTTTGTTAAAGTTTGGTTTTGATGTATCATTTATAAAGTGGCGGATATCCAGCTGCAAGTCCTCTAAATACTTTGCTCTGATAAATGGTGTTCCGCGAGTCAAGAGGTTTCATTAATATATGGATGAAGTTTCTGGCGCAAGCTCACAGGATTTCCCAGGGCTAAGTGTTAATGTTTTTCACATCAGTATTGGTTGCTTTAATCTCCGCGGTCAGCCGCAACATTTGAATTCTAAAGTAATTCGCTGGACAAGTTGTTATTTGAATGATGAACAAACGTTGCCCCAAACATAGGTCGATTAACCGCTTCACCCCCCGGAAGATTTTACCCCCTTCCTGACCAGAGCACTTTTTGCGGTTCGGCACTGCGTCGCTTTAACTGACAATAGCGCAGTCCTGCGGCGTTGTGCCCAAAAAAAATGGATGTCCTTTTTTCCCCACAAATAGAGCTTTCTTTTGGTGGTAGTTGATCACCTCTGCAGTTTTTATTTTTTGCGCTATAAACAAAAAAAGAGAGACGATTTTGAAAAAAACATGCAATGGGGGATATTTACGAACTGCACTGCAAGTGCACTTGGAAATGCAGCCACTCTAAATTTGAGGGGTAGATCTGAAATGAGGGGAAGCTCTGCTGATTTTATCATCCAATCACGTGCAAGCGAAAAGGCTGTTTTTTATTTTCCATGTCCCCCTCGGATCTTCAGGGACTTTACTTCCAAGTGCACTTGCAGTGCAAACTGGAGTTTCCTTTAGTAAATAACCCCCAATATTTTTTACTTTTTTGCTATAATAAATACCCCCCAAAAATATATATATAAAAAATGTTTTTCCTCAGTTTAGACCGATACGTATTCTTCTACATATCTTTGGTAAAAAAAAATCACAATAAGCGTATATTGATTGGTTTGCACAGAATTTATAGCGTTTACAAAATAGGGGATAGTTTTATGGCATTTTTATTATGATTTTTTTTTACTAGTAATGACGGCGATCTGCGATTTTTATCAGGACTGCGACATTACGGCGGACACATTAGACACTTTTGGCACATTTTTGGGACCATTGGCATTTATACAGCAATCAGTGCTATAAAAATGCACTGATTACTGAAAAAAACACAATGGAGGTTATTTACGAAAGGTAAATCCACTTTGCACTGCAAGTGCACTTGGAAGTGCAGTCGCTCTAAATCTAAGGGGTAGATTTGAAATGAGTGGAAGCTCTGCTGATTTTATCATCCAATCATGTGCAAGCTAAAATGCTGTTTTTTTTTTCCTTGCATGTCCCCCTCGGATCTTCAGTGACTTTACTTCCAAGTGCACTTGCAGTGCAAAGTGTATTTTCCTTTAGTAAATAACCCCCAATATTTTTAACTTTTTCTATAATAAATATCCCCATTTTTTTTTTTTTAAAGCTATTTTTTTCTCAGTTTAGGCCAATATGTATTCTTCTACATATTTTTGGTAATAAAATTTGCTATAATCGCATAATGATTAGTTTGTGCAAAAGTTATAGCGTCTACAAAATAGGAGAAAGATTTATGGCATTTTTATTATTATTATTTTTTTACTAGTAATGGCAGGGATCTGCGATTTTTATCGCGACTGCGACATTATGGCGGACACATTTGACACATTTTTGGGACCATTGGCATTTATAGCGATCAGTGCTATAAATGCATTGATTACTGTAAAAATGTCACTGGCAGGGAAGGGGTTAACACTGGGGGGCGGTCAATGGGTTAATTGTGTTCCCTAGTGTGTGTTCTAAATGTAGGGGGGAGGGGACTGTGTAGGGGAGATGACAGATCGCTGTTCATACTCAGCATGAACAGACGATCACATACCTCCCAACTTTTTGTGACGAGAATGAGGGACACCTCTTGGCAAAAGTATGCAGGCATAGAACACACCCCTTGCCCCGCACCCTTAAAAGGAGAATTGTACAAAAAAACAAGATTGGGTAAACCCAAAAGTGCTTTTTTAGCACTACTATTCCTTTATATTGGCTTTTGGAATTTACAAATGCAGCAATTTAGAAATCAGATGAAAGGTTTAGCGCTGGAAAACACTTTTTGAGGGCATTTTATATACATCTATATAGATCAGACCAAAATGAGGGACAAATGAGGAGCAATGAGAGACAGAGGGACATTGCTCCAAATCCGGGACAGTCCCTCAAAATCAGGGACAGTTGGGAGCTATGCAATCTGTCTCTTCTCCCCTCAGAGAACCGGAACCGGTGTAAACCACACACAGATCCCGCTTCTTGGTGTGTCACCAGCGATCGTGGGAGCCCGGCAGTGACCGTGAGCGTCGGGCACTCGCATCGGCTCTGGGGGCAAGCAGCGGGCACGCGCGCCCCTAGTGGCCACAGGGCAAGGCGACGTAATATAACGTTGTTTCGCCCAGCCGTGCCATTCTGCCACAGTAAAACTGCGGCAGCTGGTTGACAAGTGGTTAAAACTGGATGTACACAGTTCTGTCCCACCAAGGAAAATTGGTAGGGGGAAATCCAGACCAGTTTGTTCTGGTGCTAGGAATTTGGCGCTGTGTGCTCTCAGTACAGGGTATGAGTGCTTTTGTTGAGAAGGGATTGGAGAATTGATTTTGGTTACATTTATTTTGCCATGCCATGCTTGTGTTGTATGTGAAAGCAACACATAGGTGTGTGTGCAGGGGGTGTGCCAGGTGTGCCTGAGCACACCCCTATCATTATGAGTGGTGCAGATTCCCCATACTGCCCAGGCTTCCCTATGTGTTGCCCACCCCCCCCCCCCCCCCCCCCCCAACACCATGCAGTGCTGCTGGCTTCCCTCCTCTCTTTGACCTGGGAGAAGTGTATGAGCTGCTCAGGCTTGATAGGTGTGTTGACAGTGCGTCCACAGCTGCTGCAAGAGTGCTGACAGGGGATGGAGCCCGTCCTGGCTCCTGCAAAGGTTCAAGAAAGGAAGAGTGATCCCAGAAAGTCACATCGATGGTGTCCTGCTGCAGTGAATGGATGGAGTGGTAACCTCACGCTGGACTCCGACCAGGCCACGCTACACCAACATGTTTCACTCTGCCCCCCGGAGCTTAGTAATTTCCCTCCTCTCTTCCCGGCTTCTGAGGAGGGATGTTTTAGGATGGAGAACAGTGAAAGGGGCTAGTAAATGTAATTTACCAGCTTTTTCCTTTTCTACATGAACACAGTGAACACACTCACTCACTTTGTTCATTCATAACTGAAGCATAGTAAACAATGTTTACATAGTTACATAGTTAGTCAGGTTGAAAAAAGACACAAGTCCATCTAGTTCAACCACAAGAAAAAAAAAAAAAATAATAATATCATACATTCCCATATACCCAATTCTATACCCACAGTTAATCCAGAGGAAGGCAAAAAACCCCAGCAGAGCATTATTTAATTTGCTAAATCAGGGGAAAAAATTCCTTCCTGATCCCCCGAGAGGCAATCGGATTTTCCCCGGGTCAACTTTACCTATAAATTTTAGTACCCAGTTATATTATGTACACTTAGGAAATAATCCAGGCCCTTCTTAAAGCAATCCACTGAGCTGGCCAGAACAACCTCTGCAGGGACTCTATTTCACATTTTCACAGCTCTTACTCTGAAGAAACCTTTCCGTATTTGGAGATTAAATCTCTTTTCCTCTAGATGTAAAGAGTGCCCCCTTGTCCTCTGTTGACTGTAAAGTGAATAACTCAACACCAAGGTCCCCCTTATATATTTGTACATGTTGATCATATCCCCCCTTATCTCCTCTTATCAAGAGTGAATAAATGTAGTTCCTCCAATCTTTCCTCATAGCTGAGTTCCTCCATGCCTCTTATCAGTTTGGTTGCCATTCTCTGCACTTTCTCCAGTTCCCCGATATCCTTTTTGAGAACTGGTGCCCAAAACTGAACGGCATATTCCAGATGAGGTCTTACTAATGATTTGAACAGGGGCAAAATGATATCTCTCTCTCTGGAGTCCATACCTCTCTTAATACAGGAAAGGATTTTGCTTGCTTTGGAAACCGCAGCTTGGAATTGATGTTATTATTGAGCTTATGATCTACCAAAACCCCCAGATCCTTCTCCACTATGGATTCCCCCAGTTGTACTCCCCCTAGAATGTATGATGCATGCATATTCTTAGCCCCCAAGTGAATAACTTTACATTTATCAACATTAAACCTCATCTATGAGGTTTAATTTTGCTTCCGTTTGTGAATGAACAGGAAGCTGCTTAGCACAGAGCACTTCCTTTTCATTCACTGTCCAGAGAAAGGCATGTGTGTTTGAGCTTTGGGGTGCAAACCCTAATTCAATAGCCTGCATAAACCTCAATAGTCTCTGCAGAGGTCCAGCACATTCTCAGCTGAGTCACATATCTATCTTTGCAATCCGCAAATTCTATGCCCTTTGCTGATTCCTTGAAGAGCTCTATCTTTGACTCAGCAGGAGGCATGGTGGGGCCTCTGCAGAGAGACCGCTGCTTCCACACAGAGAACAAGGGCATTCTCTACAGTATGCTGGCAGGAAACAAATTGCAAAGCTTTGGGCACTTTTTTTTTTTATGCCCCTAGAATGTATTTAGCTTAACCCCTTTACCTCCAGAAGATTTACCTCCCTTCATGACCAGGCCACTTTTTGAGATACGGCACTGCTTTATTTTAACTGACATTTGCGCAGTCACGCGACACTGTACCCAAGCAAATTGTATGTCCTTTTTCCCCACAAATAGAGCTTTATTTTGGTAGTATTTGATCACCTTTGCAGTTTTTGTTTTTGTGTTGTAAAAAAATAAATAAACAAATTTAAAAAAAAATTTTTTTTTACTTTCCGCTATAAAACATATCCAATAAGAAATTGAAAAAAAATCTAATTTCTTCATAAATTTAGGCCAATATGTATTCTGCTACATATTTTTGGTTAAAAAATCCAATTAAGCGTATATTGATTGGTTTGCACAAAAGTTAAAGTGTCTACAAACTATGGGATATATATATATTTTTCTTTACTAATAATGGTGGCAATCAGCAACCTATAGTGGGACTGTAATATTGCGGCAGAAAAATTGAACACTAACTAAAATTTTGACACTTTTTGGGTACCAGTGACCCTAAAAATATGCACTGTCACTGTACGCATAAAACTGTCTGGGAATGGGTTAAACATCAAGCGTGATCAAAATGGCAAAGGGGGGGAGGGGGTTTGTCTACTGTAGGAGGTGCTTTTACTATGGGAAGGCATGGATCCATGTCCCTACTTTGCAGTATCACAGGATGCATGCCCTCCCTACTGATGGAACGGTGATCTGCCTTGTTTACATAGGCAAATCACAGTTCTGTCTCTGTGCTAGATGATTGGCGGGTGCCAGCAGACAAAGTGTTCCTGGTACCCGCAGGTCAGCTGCCGCTGTGCATAGTCACAGCCAGAGCGGGTCGCCTGCGATGCGATGCGCCTTCGAGCAGGGAGTCTCAGATCATGTACTAGGTATGTGAGCTGGCGCAGCAGTGCCACCTTGCTGCCGTATAAGAAGTCACGCAAGCTGCAAGTGGTTAAAGAAAAAGTTCAGTTTGGCTTTAGGTGTCCCACTTTAGGTACATGTTAAGGAGGGGCTTAAAGCAGAACTAAACCCTCTAAGTCGAAACCCATATAAATAGGAAAGTATATTGTATTTACTTGTTTTAAGCTTTCCTTTTACATTTTTTTACTTGCGTCCTGATTTCTAGCCTTGGCCAAAATGATGTCACACATCCCAGGAGTCTTTTCTTTCATCTGGCGGAGGGGAGGAGAGGTTTTTCTCGGCTCTACAGGGTGTACAACCACTTTAACCTGTAACTTCTGTTGTGTCTGGTGGTGTCTCTTCTTGCTGAGCCACCTGAGATGCTGGACAGCAGTCTGGACAATTCCTTAAACAATCTTGCCATGAACCTTGTTTCTCTTGAATCTGGAACCCTTTGCACCTCCCATGAACTTCCTATTTTGGCCATGCCTTTCAGATTATTGTACTCTCTTCAACCAATATCTTGCTCTTGTCACTCCTGCTGCAATTTGTATCTTCGATCACACTTGTTAGTGACCTTTGGCTTGTTCTTCAATTACACTTCTGCTTGATTCTAACCTGCAACCACTTGTTACCGTCCTTTGGCTTGTTACTGACTGTTTGATTCCTTATTGCTATATCTGCTACTGAACCCCAACTTGCTCACCTCCTGGAGGGGCAATCCTTAGGACCGTGATATGGTACTAGCATGCAGCAAACCCACCTCCACCATCAGGCGCTCTGGTGAACACTGGTTAGTGCTTAGACTCTGTGCCTTAATGAGCCGGTGTCATCTACTAGGATGACCTGCTTCTGTACTTATCCAGCTTGTCATGGGAGACTCTTTACTGCTATAGCTTCTGGTCTTCTAGGCTGACCCCTGACTGTGACACCTGGGTTCGGTTCAAGGCAAGTTCAGTGAACGTTACTGAAGTTTGAGTGCCAAATCTGTACCCCATTCAATCCAATGTTAAAAAAACGAACAATGTCCATTTTTATTAGTCAAGTCAATATTTGATAAATTAGATCACCGCTCAGTAACATCCCGAATGCAATGTACTCAATTTGAACATATTTGAAAATCCTTATCTAGAGAATGTGGTATTATATCACGTATTTACAGCTAAATTAACGAAGGTTCTCTCACAGAGAAAACTAAACTGGTGACCCAATGGGAAGCAGAATAAGGTCTCATTTTTACACCTCTTGAATGGGTAGAGGTGGTCAGTAACATGTTCAAGAACACCCAATCCATTTCAGTCAAGGAAACTGCGATCAAATTACATACCAGATGGTAGATGACACCAGCTAAGCTCCATTCTACTTATCCTTCAGTTTCTCCATCTTGTTTTCGTGGCTGCCCAGACCCTGTTTCCTTTATCCATATTTTTTGGAGCTGAAAGCATCCCCAAACAATATGGCAATGTTCCCATTCCTTTGATGATACAAACTCTTTTTTGTTTCTGTTCACTGGGTAACAGCATCAAACTGGCATTCCCTCTCCATATCCTGGTCACAGATGTTAGCCAGAATGGAAATGATCAAACTTTCTCCGAACATATTCACCATACGTTGTATGACACTATGCATCCTCTATAACAAGAAATAGGAGAACTGGGATACCCCCTTTTTGTAATCCACAGCTGTTTGCCTTTTCATACTGGATCTATGTTCCTCCCGATGCTATGACTCCCTATTGAGTTTACTCTATGCCCTTGTACACACAGTCGGACATTCTGACAACCAAATCCGTTGGATTTTGTCCGACGGATTTTGTCCGAAACTGTTGCATACACACGGTCGGACAAAGTTGTCAGAAAATCCGATTGTACATAACGTGATGACGTTATTTCGTTACAGGGACTACGTTCAAGCTAGTAGTCAATAGCTTTGGTCTAGGAATTTGATCTGAGCATGCGTGGCACTTTGTCCGTCGGAGTAGGCTACACATGATCGGAGTATGTCCGATCAGAGCATTTTGTCAGAAAATTTTACGGACAAGTTGGAAAACAGTCTGATGCAGACCACACACAGTCGGATTATCCGACAAAACAGTCCGATAGGACACATTCCGTCGGAATCTCCGACTGTGTGTACAAGGGCTATGTTTTTGTTTATCATACAGTCCACCTCTCTGTTACCCTACTTTGTTACCAGCTAGCTTACCCAGCAAGTTAGCTCAACATGCTAAGTGTAACCAGTTTTCATATACAGTTTTATTTTGTATAATATTTCTTTGTACTTGACAAATCTTGTGTATTGTCAGTTTGTACATTTATAGTATCTTGACTGTAACATGATCTTCCAAATAAAACGTTTGTAATAGATAAATTGGATGACCCAGGGGACCCCGCTTCTTTGTTAATACTCAGTTATATTTAATTGGATCTGTCATTTGTGGGCAATCAGTTGTTGGGAGAGAGAATCATGTTAGCACTCCTTTTTTGAGGGTTGGTGGACATTGGGCATCATGATTGATTTTTTTTTCTTTTTACATTTTTTATTAAAGGACTTGTCAAAAGCCGTGTCATTGTTTTTCTTTACACTTTCATTTTTTTTTTTTTTGTGAATGAGTAGATAGTACCCCTGAATTATTTACATGCAGGGCTTGTATCTGGGTGACACCTTATTGTTAAAAGGGGGCTTCCAGATGCTGATAAGCTCCTTCTCGCAGTCCCTCCTTATCCACATGGGGACAAGTTGACTTGCCAGGAGGGTCTACCTTGGCAAGGTGCCCCCACTATGTTGAAATCATGTAACCTGATGTGGTTCAGGAGGGAGAACGCACTCTTGTCCCCACCTGTTCCTGGGTCTGGCATAGATTTTTTTGGGGGTGGGATCTCTTTTCTTCTTTATTTTTGCATGAGGTTCCCCTTTAAAGTCCATACCAGATTTGAAGGGTCTGGTTTAGAAATTGGCAGGGGGAGGGAGGATTTTTTTTTTTTTTGCGTGGGGTCATTGTTTATGCAGCTGAGGATTGCCAGCCAGCAAGTGAATGGGGCCAGTTGATGTCACTGGGTGCTAAGGGTGCAGCAGGTGTTGGAACCCAATGCTTCTATAACAACCATTGACAGCAGAGGAAGAAATCTGTTTTATATAGTAGCAGGAGAAAGATCAGATACTACCTATAAAATTTGTCTTGAAAACACAGTAAAATCCAGTCCTACTTAAAGGTTAAAGTGAGTCTTTGCTTTTCCTACACAGGGCAAAGCAACAGGTTAACTTTAATACCAGTCCCACCAGCAGCACACACCTGTGCTCCCCTCAGTCCTCCAAAGGAATGATAGATAGTTTTGTGTAAGCGTAAAAGCTCATATAAAAACACTATTGACTCCAGTTATGTGCTCTTTAAAATATATATAAAAAAAAGATTAAAAGGCAGCTAGAATTAATACTTAAATATTTATTTTGTTTCTTATAGCTTCCTATAAACCTCTGTACAGCAATACTCAAACTGGAAAAGGGAGGATAGCATTCAGAACCAGATAGGGCTACTATATACTACTGATTTGCACAGTGCCCGAGGGCCCCATGCCACTAGGGGGCCCCATCAGGGTTGCCAGCCTCAGTAAAACCAGGGACAGTATGTAAAAATTTTTTTTTTTTTACATCTGTCTCTGAAATGTCCCTTACCGACATACTTTTGGTCTAAAAATCCAGAGATTATAGCTGTCCCACCTCTCCAGTACCTTCTCAGCCAATAGAAACATGTCTGTGTATACTGTGTGTACATGTATATGTATACTGTGTGATCGTATACTGTGTGTGTTTGTGTATACTGTGTGGCCCCATAATTTCTGATTGCCTGGGGACCCCATAATCTCCTATTGCCCGAGGGCCCCATGAGTTGTCAGTCTGCCCCTGCCACTGCTCATTCATTGTCCAATGAGCAAGATGAAATGGACCAGGCTGCACTGTCAAGTGGACGTGGAGAAAAGTAAAGTCTTATACCTGGTTGTGCTGTCTAAAAAGAAAACCTGGATCACAAGTCATACTGAACGTATTAGAGTTGCTTTGTTAAGAAAAAAAACATTTGGCGTATACAGTATGTGGAATTCAGCTTAAACATGTTTTTCCAAAGCCGCCACCCATGATGAACTACACAATAACATCTGAAAGCCACGCACAAAGTGTCCTAAAATGGCTCTAAAGTACAAATGTTTGGCACACCTGAAGGATGCAGCAGATGTGCCTGACACGTGTATGGACGATGACTAAAGAAAGAAGAAAAATCCTTTCTGATGAGGACGGGATGACCATCTTCTTTCCATCTGTTTTCAGAGAAAAGATGGGAAAAGTTAAACAGTCTCTCTCGGTGTAAATGACAACAAGACTGGCTGTATCCCAGACACCAGGGTGACATGGAACCTACAAAATGGACTGGCACCTGGAATTATTGGGGTGCTCAGTGAGTACAGCTGCTCCCTTCCTCTCTGCAACATCCAGATGGCTCTGATCAGTCTGGCTCCTGAAATTTATAAAGCTTTGTTCACACCTGATATACACAGAACAATGGGACATATCTGTCAAAGCATTAGAGGGATGGAGTGTTTTTGTTGCCTATAGAAACAATCATTCTTCCCCTTCCAGTGGCAGGACAAAGTCCTCTGGCACCCAAGGCAGGGATGCCAAAGTGCAAAAGCCCCAACTCCCATTAGGTGGTGCCTGCAAAGTTCTGAGGCCTGCACCACTCAGCAGAGCCAGCAGAAGACACCAATCCTCTTTTTAGCAGTTTGTAAGGGCAGCATTCTGACTACCACTGTAAGGGTTTCATTCATCTCATGAACCTCCAATGTAAGGAACATTTTTCCTGCTGATCATGAATGTAAGAGGCATTCTCTCCACTGACATCTGATGAATTGGTTAAAGCAGTAATTCCTCAAGACCTAAAACTGATTTTAGGGGCTCCTCTGGGGGCAAGGGTTGAGAAAGGCTGCTCTACTGTACTGCATAGCATTGCCAATCTAAGACTAGGAGGCCGCTGACAAGAGAAGAGAGTAGATGGCCTTATCAGAGTAACAACACTGCCACAATGTAAAGACACCAGGGGGATGGGTGAAGGGGAGGTTAGGATGGATGAAGGGGAGGTCAGGATGGATGGAGCGGGGGTCAGGGAGGTCCTCAAGACCTAAAAATGATTTTAGGGGCTCCTCTGGGGAAAAAGATTGAGAAAGGCTGCTCTACTGTACTGCATAGCATTGCCAATCTAAGACTAGGAGGCCGCTGACAAGAGAAGAGAGTAGATGGCCTTATCAGAGTAACAACACTGCCACAATGTAAAGACACCAGGGGGATGGGTAAAGGGGAGGTCAGGATGGATGAAGGGGAGGTCAGGATGGATGGAGCGGGGGTCAGGGAGGTCCTCAAGACCTAAAAATGATTTTAGGGGCTCCTCTGGGGAAAAAGGTTGAGAAAGGCTGCTCTACTGTACTGCATATCATTGCCAATCTAAGACTAGGAGGCCACTGACAAGAGAAGAGAGTAGAAGGCCTTATCAGAGTAACAACACTGCCACAATGTAAAGACACCAGGGGGATGGGTAAAGGGGAGGTCAGGATGGATGAAGGGGAGGTCAGGATGGATGGAGCGGGGGTCAGGGAGGTCCTCAAGACCTAAAAATGATTTTAGGGGCTCCTCTGGGGAAAAAGGTTGAGAAAGGGTGCTCTACTGTACTGCATAGAATTGCCAATCTAAGCCCTTGTACACACGGTCAGAGATTCCGACAACCAAATCCGTCGGATTTTGTCCGACGGATTTTGTCCGACGGATTTTGTCCGAAACTGTTGTATACACACGGTCGGACAAAGTTGTCGGAAAATCCGACGTGATGACGTTATTTTGTTACGACGGGACTACGTTCCCGCTAGTAGCCAATAGCTTTGGTGTAGGAATTTGATCTAAGCATGTGTGGCACTTTGTCCGATCGGAATTCTCTACACATGCATCTCTACACAAAGCATTTTGTCGGAAAATGTTACCGACATGTTGGAAAACTTGGTCCGTCGGATATATTCCGACGGAAACAGTCCGATGTAGACCACACAGTCGGAATATCCGACAAAATGGTCTGATCGGACACATTCTGTCGGAAGGGCTAAGACTAGGAGGCTGCTGCCAAGAGAAGAGAGTAGATGGCCTTATCAGTGTAACGACACTGCTACAATGTCCAGTCACCAGGTGGATGGGTGAAGGGGAGGTCAGGATGGATGAAGGGTGGTCAGGGTGGGCAATTTTGTGACAAAACTATTATTGCTTACTTGCCTTGGAGAAAAGTGTGGTCACCGACCTGTCCATATTCCCAGGCTGGATTACCTGGATTTCTGAACTGCTTGAACATAATTTTAAACCTTTTGGCAAGAAACTAGTCTACAGCTAACTATATCAAACATATTTTTCTTGCAGCTCATTTTTAAAACCCTTCTAAATCAAACAAAATTAATTTATCCAGCTTTGTTTAAATCTGGAATCTTCTAATTTACCTATGATTGATATTTTTCCAAAAGTCTTTGTTCCTTCTTTGTGATATTCCTTCATGGCTGGTATTTGTTCAGTTCTTGAACAGCATACTTTGTCTCTGAACAGTGGGGCTTTCACCTTCAGTGGCTCCTTCGTAAGGGCCCATTGGGGTGCAAAGATTTATTGTATATGCAGTAAGCCGTTCATACACAAAGACACCTGTGCAAGCCAGTTGGCTTCAGTCAAGTCTTGTTTAACATTTAATTATGAATATAATTAGCATGAGTTAGGAGACAGGCCAAGCATCTGCAAGAAAATTTAGGATAGGGGGAAAAAAAATAAAAAATCACACAAAGAAATGCAAGTTTAGTATTTTTCCCTTTTTTTGCTGCATACCGCACATTTTGTATTAGTATGAACTTCTGTGAGTGAAGTTTAAGTTTAATACTGACTCATTTTGTGTCAACATTTTTGATTAATTAGCAGAATTGCATATGAAATCATGCTGAAAAATTCAGTGTTGCCGGTGTGTTTAATATTTCAATGAATATTATAACTTTGCTCAAAAATTATGAATACATCAATCTAGCTGTTTTAGAACAAGGACATACGCTGAGGTTCATAAAGTGTATGTCCAGGCATTACCAAAAGGTGTCCCTAAAACCTACTGCTCTTAGTCTAGAGCAGGGGTAGGCAACTCGGGGCCCTCCAGCTATTGTGGAACTACATTTCCCATGAGACATTGCAAGGCTGGCAGTTACAATTAGTCCCAGAGGCATGATGGGACTTGTAGTTCTGCAACAGCTTCAGGGCCCCAGGTTGCCTACCCCTGATCTAGGGCATATTGCAGAGTATTTTGCTTCTTTTATCTTGTTCCTTTAGTGTATTTGTCCATTCCCTGGGTACCGAGATAGTCCATAAATAATTCCTTTTTTTCATGGGGCATTTTTTGGAGTAGCTCCTAACATCCCCCATTCCTTGTTTCTTTAGTGAGAGACAGCTTGCTGGGAGGTCAGTTCCTGTTGGTGCAGGCATGCCCCCAGAACAACAGTTCCCAAAAGCCCCTTTTCCACACATAGGTGGTTATTTACAAAAGGCAACTCCACTTTGCACTGCAAGTGCACTTGGAAGTGCAGTTGCTCTAAATCTAAGGGGTAGATCTGAAATGAGGGGAAGCTCTGCTGATTTTATCATCCAATCATGTGCAAGCTAAAATGCTGTTTTTTATTTTCCTTGCATGTCCCCCTCAGATCCACAGCGACTTTACATCCATGTGCACGTGCAGTGCAAAGTGGATTTTCCTTTAGTAAATAACCCCCATTGTGTGTAAACTGCATATTGGGGGCCAATGCAGGAGCATTGTTTTGTTGAGAAATAAATAAATGTATGCATGCGAGCTCTGTAGTCCAGAAGGTACAGCTGACAGCGCTGGAGGAGTTTTAATGCAGCAAAGACACTGGAGGAAATTCAATAAAGCAATTACAACACTTTTCTGATAGTATGGCCCCTTTAAAATAGCCTGCACCATATCCAAAAATCCCTGTGGCCACATTTGGTAGCTTTACCATCATGAACAGAAAATGCAAGTAGTTCTTAATAGCTCCATCTTTGCAAAATGGCACCATGGATGCACTAAAGTCAAAAAGTATCACCTGCAATTTGTTGATAATGAAACTGGAGGAAATGAAAGTGGTTGTAAAGGCTGAAGGTAAAAAATCTTCAGCATGCAGCCCCCCCCCCCCGCCCCCCATACTTACCTGAGCCTTATCTCGATCCAACAAGGTGCCAAATTACTAGTCCTGTACCTCCCCATTGGCTCCTGCTGCTGCCAATCACAGCCAGTGAAGAGGGAGCAGGGGGTGTGGCTTCAGACCAAGAACACACGAGTGCCCCCATAGCAAGCCACTTGCTATGGGGGTACTTGGGAGGAGCCAGGCAGTGGCTGCCTGTCCATTAGGGGCACCTGGGCGCTGCCCCCTCTGTGTTGAATGGATAGATTCATGCATTGCATGAATCTATCTATGGCCGCTGTAGCCACTCCCTATTCAGGAGTCCGGCCCCTTTTTGGACACTAAGCACCTGAATTACAGGGGTGTTTTTTTAAGCACCTTATTAGAGCCATAGGCTCTAATAGGCTTCAAAAACGTGGGCTTGGAGCACAAAGCATTGCTTTTGGAGCCAGCCCAGGTGTGTTAGGAAAGCAAATGGCGCTGGTCTAATACCCATAACCTGATTGGCTGAAGGCACAGTCGCTTCAATTTTTACACCAAGCAGGAAGGAAGAAGAGACAAATGGGGGACACAGGAGCCGCCACCTGACCCGCTGCTCATCCCACCATCCAACAGCTTGCCGCCGTCACCCGTTGCCTGATCCCCCCACCAAGATGGGGTAAGTGCCAGGCAGTCAGCGAGCAGGCATGGGGGTCACAGTGGTGGCATTTGATGGGCACAGTGGCTGCATTTGACGGGAACAGTGGCTGCATTTGACGGCATAGTGGCTGCATCTCACAGGCACAGTGGCGGCATTTGAGAGGCACAATGGCGGCATTTGATTGGCACAGTGGCAGCATTTGAGGGGCACAGTGGCTGCACTTGATGGGCACAGTGGCGGCATTTGATGGGCACAGTGGCGGCATTTGATGGGCACAGTGGCGGCATTTTATGGGCACAGTAGCGGCATTTAATGGGCACAGTGGCTGCATTTGATGGCACAGTAGATGCATCTGATGGATTTTTTCAGTATTTTCAGTATTTTCAGTATTCTCAGAATATTTTTTTTTTGTTTGCTTCCCCCCAAAAATTTTGAGCATCAGCCGCCTCTGGAGCCAGGAGTGCCAGCGGGGGACCCGAGAAAAGCAGGATCAGGGAAGCTTGGTGCCTTTAGTATCAATTTAAGATTAACTCTAACGTAGCATACAGAGACAGGCAGAGTGTCTTTTCCCCAATAATTTTTTTTATTTTACTCTCCTCTTTGAGTTATTTCTTGTCTCCACCCCTTACCCACCTCTGTCCCTCTGAGCACTGTCCCTTGGCTCAATCCCTATATACTGCCCAATACTGCCCAATACTGCCCTTTTATAGAATACAGAACCTCATATTATTTTGTGGTGTTAAGTAATTTGTAAATAACAATGAAAGGCAGTAAAATGGATCCCCTGCAGTCAACAACAATAGATCTCCCAAGCAACGATAGAACCCCTGCAACAATATACCCCCCAACAACAGTAGATCCATCCCAGGCACAACAGAGCTCCTAGCACTGCCAGCGGTCAGCATCAGTAGATCCTTCTGTAAACAGTAGGTCCCTCCCAGCATTAATTGACCCTCTCTGCAACAATAGAGCCCCCCCATCAACAATAGATTCCCCAGCAGCCAGCATCAATAGACCCTCCAGCATACCCCAACCCCCTTGTCATTTTCAGTGCTGGAGGTGCCAGAACTGCATTCCCCCTCATTTTTGTTTATTAAAATGAATTATATAGAATATGGAGCCAACTGTTTGTGCAGTGTTTTACAACATGAGGGCAGTATATTTACAATACGATTCAATACAATTCAATACAGGTGGACGCAGAGGGTCCTGCTTGTTAGAGCTTACAACCTAAAAGGCAGGGTCAAGTGATACAGTACAAAAGGTGGAAAAAAATAAAAGTACAGTTGGCCAGGAGGAAGCATTATATATATTTAAACGTATATTATATACTTTTATTGCAAAGAAGAGTAGTGATGACCTCATGTGTGGTCAGATCCACTGCTGTTATTCCCTCAGGCAGGAGCCATCTGTGGGAGGCAGGACAGCTAAGGATAGAGGGTGGGGCTGCCAGTTTGGATGCAGGGCTCCCACTCTCTATCTAGACCTGCTGTGTCTCCAGCCCTCCAGACTGTCTATGGAAGGTAAGACAGTCCTATGGAGGAGCAGTGAGGGGACAATGTGGGGAGGAGAGCTAAGGAAAGAAATGAGGTGCTGGGGGGGGGGGGAAGCCTAAGGAAAGTAAAGGAGCACTGAGGGGGGGCCAAAGACAGCAATGGGGGCATGGAGGGAGCCGAAGACCGCAATGGGGGGGCTGGGGGGAGCTGAGGACAGTAATGGAGTGCTGTGAGGGGGGAGCTGAGGACAGTAATAGGGCTGGGGGGGGCTGAGACAGTAATGGGGCGCTAAGGGAGGGGGAACTGTGGACAGTGATGGAGAGCTGGGGGGGCTTGAGGAAAGTAATGGGTTGCTGTGAGGGGGGGGGAGCTGAGGACAATAATGGGGTCATGGAGGACATTAATTGGGGAGACTGGGGACAGTAATGGGGTCACTGAGGACATTAAGGGAGGGGACTGAGGACATTATTGGGGGGCTAAGGACAGCAGTAGTAGGGGCCTGATATCCTCCATTGAGGATATTAATAGGGGGGACAGAGGACATTATCGGGGGGGCCTGAGGATAGTAATAGAGGCCTGAGGACAGTAATTGGGTCACTGAGGATATTAACTGGGGGGACTGAGAACAGTAAGTGTGTCGCTAAGGGACAAATTGGGGGGGCCTGAGGACAGTAATTGGGTTGCTGAGGATATTAATTGGGGGGACTGAGAACAGTAATTGGGTCACTGAGGACATTATTGGGGGGTCTGAGGACAGTAATGGGGGCCCGAGGACAGTACTGAGGATATTAATGGGGTATCTGAGGACATTATTGGGGGACAGTGTCCTCAGTGTTCCAATTACAGAGGACAGTAATTGGGACACTGAGGACAATAATCGGGGGGAGCCTTGCCGATGCCCTAGCCTGCTTAGTGCCCTACTGAGGGGGGGTGAGGGGGTTGACACCATGTTTTACCGCACCTGGTGACACCAACCCTAGTGTCGCCACTGCTCTGTCAAAAAATAAGGTTTACTTTAGATACACTTTAAAAATAAATGTTTACTGAAATTGTGATAAAATTGATGCCATAGAAAGAAGAAGATATGGTTTACATGACAGTATTTTTTGTGGAGAGATTTTTGGTTTCTTTTGGTTCTTCCCTCACCATAGGCTATAAGATACTTTATATAAAAAGCGTTTCATTAGAGTCTGTGCCCTCGGCAGTAGTGTATTGGCCTCATTCTTATCCGGAAGATATGAATGACGTGAGATTTGTTGAAAATGTCTTATAGTGAGATTGGCCTAATGTATCGAAACTACCGCAGTAGTTGAGAAAATGATCTTAGCAATACAGAGTTGAAATTGCAGTTATTAAACTTATTTTTACACTTTGAATACGAGACTGCAGTCATATGTCAAAGTCAACTGCAGGCTGACACAGCCAAACCCAACTCGGTTGGCTGCCATTCGAGAGAGGTATATATTACATAGGCATTTTCAGCTGGCACAACTGTGTAGAATATAGCAAATTATATTTTAAACAGAACGAGTATTTGTAAGAATAAATTAACATAATGAACAATGGATCAAAATAAAATCAACCAGGGCAAATAGATATTTTTTGTTCAGAAGACAAGGAGTCCGGTGACACCAACTTTTACTGAGTTAAAACTTTACCTAATATTTTGTTTAGAGAATACTGATGTCTTTGTAGGTCTCAGGTTAGTACTACAGGCCGCATTTAAATCTGACACTTCAATAGCTGAACAAGACATGCAAACCACAATTTTTTTTTTTTTTTTTCTTTATAAATAAGCATTTGAGTGTTTTCTGCCAAATCAGGAATATAAAACATTTGTGAAATATATGTCAGATGTTAGCTTGGAATAGATGCTGGAATAAGATGTTTTAAATAACAGGTAAATGGAAGAAATGTAACCAAATTCAACGTTTCTGAAGGTTCAAGTGTTTAAAATTATGTATATGATAAAGGGATAGTCCACTTTCAATAAAATATCTTGGAAACGCTATTTCTTTTTAACTTAACTGGTCTCCATCGGACTGTTTCCATCGGAATATCCGACGGACCAAGTTTTGCAACTTGTCCGCAAAATTTTCCGACAAAATGCTCCGATCATGTGTAGCCTACTCCGACGGACAAAGTGCCACGCATGCTCAGTTCAAATTCCTAGACCAAAGCTATTGGCTACTAGCCTGAACGTAGTCCAGTCGTAACGAAATAACGTCATCACGTTATGTACAATCAGATTTTCCGACAACTTTGTCTGACCGTGTGTATGCAACAGTTTCGGACAAAATCAGTCGGACAAAATCCGTCAGAAAAATTCCAACGGATTTGGTTGTCAGAATGTCCGACCGTGTGTACAAGGGCTTACACTTACCTGTCCAATGATCCAGCGCTGTCCCCACCCAGGCTGGTTCTTCTCTGGTTTACGAGTCCCCAGTGCCATCTTGCTTAGTGGGGGAAGCCTGCTATGACCTATTACCAATTACGTAGCCGTCTTCCAACTGCACATGCATGAGCCGCATTGTACTTTGTGGATGGTCCCGCAGATGTCTGGGAACAATGATGTGTGATGTAGGTAAGGGAGGGGGGCCAAAACATTCACTTGGATTGCATAGGTGATCTGGGTGGAAGTGGTACTTGTCAAAACCAGGTGCCCGCTGCCCCCAAAAAAATTAATTAATGAATGCAGCTACACAAACACATCTAATGATGGGCAATCTGTACTGTTATCAAGGTTTGTTTTTGGGTTTACATATGCTTTAAAGCTGAAGTTTTGCATAGTTACATTGGTAAAGCTTAGAACAATGTACACCAATCAGCCATAATATTAAGATCACTGACAGGTTAAACTAGCCCATAGATAATTTCTTTCTGTTCAACCTTCGAGTGTGTGGATGGGTGAATCCTCCTGCTGACAGTGGGAAGACTTCCCCGAAGTCTCAATACACTGATCAGCGCTGCAGCCTATAGCCTGTGGCACTAATCAAATGACAAAAATCTGACTGCGGTTTTACAGGAGTGTACAGCCACCCTGCCCATGCATCGATCCAAA
Source organism: Lithobates pipiens (assembly GCF_037356315.1). NCBI lineage: Eukaryota > Metazoa > Chordata > Amphibia > Anura > Ranidae > Lithobates > Lithobates pipiens. The sequence continues at coordinate 71,772,973 of NW_027507784.1, forward strand.
AGCTAAAAGCACCTAGAATGGGCACATGAGCTTCAGAACTGGACAACAGAGCAATGGAAGAAAGTGCCCTAGTCTGATAAATCACATTTTATTTTACATCATGTAGAGGCCCAGCTGTGTGTGCATTGCCTACGTGGGGAACAGATGGCACCAGATTGCACTATCGGAAGAAGCAAATTCTGATATGATGTGATGCTTTGGGTAATGTTCTGCTGGGAAATCTTGGCCCTGCTATTCACGTGGATGTTACTTGACACGTACCACCTACTTAAACATTGTTGCTGGCCAAGTACACCTGTTCATGGAAACGGTATTCCCTGATGGCAGTGGCCTCTTCCAGCAGAATAATGTGCCCTGCCACACTGCAAAAATGGTTCAAGAATGGTTGGAGGAACACAACGAGTTTGAGGCTCCAAATACATCAGATCTCGATCCATCGAGCAAGTTCGATCCATGGAGGCCCCACCTCACAATTTACAGATCTTAAAGTGCCTGCTACTGATGGCTTGGTGCTAGATACCATAGCATACCTTTAGAGGGCTAGTGGTGTCCATGTCTTGACATGTCAGGGCTGTTTTGGTGTTAAAAAGGGGACCTACTCAATATTAGGTGGGTGATCATAAGGTTATGGCTGATTATGTCAATTTAAGAAGGTGCTACTAATGACAACATGCTATGTGTATAAAAGACACCTGTCCACAGAATCTCTTTCTTCCATTCAAAGCCATCAGCATAGGCAAGACCAAAGAGCTGTCAAAGGACATCGGGGACAAGATTGTAGACCTGCACCAGGCTGGAATGGGCTACAAGACCATCAGCAAGAAGCTTGGTGAGAAGGAGGCGATTATTCACAAACGGAAGAAATCGCCCTCAGTCTGGAGCTCCATGCAAGATTTTGTTTCATGGCGTAAGAATGATCATGAGAAAACTGAAGGATCAGCCCAGAACTACCCAGGAGGAGCTTGTGAATGATTTCAAGGCAGTTGTGACCACAGTCACCAAACAAACCACTGGTAACAAAATACTCCGCCATGGACTGAAATCATGCAGTGCCCGCAAGGTCCCCCTCAAGAAGGCACAGGTACAGGCTTGTCTGAAGTTTTCCAATGAGCATCTAAATGATACAGAGAAGGATTGGGAGAAAGTGCAAGGGTTAGATGAGACTAAAATTGAGCTCTTTGGCATTAATTAGGCTCGCCATGTTTGGAGGAAGAAAAATGCTGACTATGACCTTATGAACACCATCCCTACAGTCAAGCACGGAGGTGGAAACATGATGCTTTGGGGCTTTTTCTCTGCTAAAGGTACAGGCCGCTTTATCGCATTGAGGGGACAATGGACAGGGTCATGTATTGTAAAATCTTGCATGAGAACCTTCTTACCTCAGCCAGAACACAGAAGATGGGTTGTGGATGGGTCTTCCAGCATGACAACGACCCAAAACATACCGCCAAGGCAACAAAGGAGTAGCTTAAGAAGCACATTAAGGTCATGGCGTGGCCTAGCCAGTCTCCAGATGTTAATCCTATAGAAAGTTTATTTAGGGAGCTGAAACTTCGAGTTGCCAAGTGACAGCTAAGAAACCTTAAAGATTTAGAGAAGATCTGTAAAGAAGAGTGGACCAAAATCCCTCCTAAGATGTGTGCCAACCCTGTAACCAACTACTAGAAACGTCTTACCTCTGTGCTTGCCAACAACGGTTTCTCCACTAAGTGCTATGTCACGTTTTGCTTGGAGATCAAATACTTATTTTACTCACTGAACTGCAACTCAATTTATAACATTTGTATTATGTGGGTTTTTTTTTTGTTTTTGTTTTTTTGTTGATTTTCTGTCTCTATCCTTTAAAATACACCTATGATAAAAATTATAGACCCTTAATTTCTTTGTAAGTGGGCAAACGTACAAAATCTGCAGGGGATCAAATAATTATTTTCCCCACTGTATTTATATTGGTCCAAGCTGGATTAATGTAACTCTGCAAAAAATATGTATACCTAAGCTTTAGCCTGGAATGTCTTTTAAACCTACCCTCTTGTTGGCTTATTTGAATACATGTCAGTTAAATTGTAAAAAAATATAATTTACAAAAAAGTTGGAGGAGATAAATTTTCATGTGTGTGCATTTATAATGACAATAATTCTAACTCGGAAATTTGCAAACCTTTTGCGTACTGTGAAATTAGTTATTTTGATTCCTGTAACAAATAGCTAAAACTGTCATTTTGTTGCAAATTGGTCATGGCACCATCCAAGCTCCAGCATTCTCCATCTCATCTTCCACCAAAGTGGCAAGGTGTACACCTTTTGTTAGGTCATGTTTTTGGCTTCCACCTTAAATTTTTGCCTTCCTGTATCTCACAATAACAGACAGCACAGTTCTGTCAATGTTTTAAACTCCATTCTGCTATATAAGAATGGTTTAAAAAGGAACAGAGAAAAGCAATTAATAGCATGAAATAATTTCATGCAACATATCGAATGTTCCACCTTTTTTGTCTGCCTTTGTTTAAAGCTTCGAAAATTACCGGCAAACAATCTTTGCAAAAAAAAAAAAAGCACCAAAATTATTTTTGGCTGTACGGTTATTTCGTTTTCCATTTTGTGTACAAAAGACAAAAAAAAATTCCACTTACTTATTGCTTCTACAAACTGCTCAAAGAAGCTACGTGGGAACAGGGGCTCCGACAGCTCTCGGAAAAACATCTTGAGTGCTCCTGTGACAACGTGTATGTCCTCCCACTGGCTGTCGTCCAAATTCAGCTTCTCTTCTGGGAAAACACGGGGAGAAATGGAACAACTGGTTTTAATGAAACAATTACAAGACACTAATTATTATGTTAATGTTTGCCTACTATCATCAGCAACCGTTAACAGCCTTCTGCACCTAGAGGTTTGGTGCTGTGCTTGTTTTTTTTTTTTTTTCCTTTTTTTTTTAACTGAAGGAAAAAAAAAAAGAGTGTTTTCTATGGATTACCATCTGTAGGAATGCAGCTGACACAAAAAAAAGAGGCGATACAAAGAGACGTGGCATTGACATAACATGTCAGATACATTTATTCCCATAATGCATCAGCCCAGAAATTAGCATTAGAGCTCAACATGATTCAAAGCTATTTGGTTTTTCGAGGCCGAGGGGCTAAGAGTTGCCAGTGATGTGCCGCTCAAGGGACCGACCCAAAGGCCTGATGGAGCCAACATGAGACATATGCTAAGCTTGACGATAGAAAAATCAGCTATTGCTTTACATATGCTAGCCATGGAAGGTGCTGGGGAATTATAGGTAAGCATTGTCACATTAATTTGTGGCTGACAGCAATATCAACAAGAAAAAGGAACGGGAAAGGGAGGTGGGGGGTGGCGGTAGACAAAAACAAATCCTCTCTTTAATGATTTCAATAACGTTCTGTTTTCAGCTCAGCAAGGTAGTGTGTTGCAGAAACAATATTAGGCAAACCCCCGTTGTTCTACCTAGGCTGTGCAAATCTGCCAGGAATGATAACGTGCCAGACACAAAAATCACTCTTCTTTCACAATTCCCCACTCACGTAGAGCGAAACAGTCGTTTGAAGCTAACCTGAACCGAGGATTTTTACCGACTTGAAACCGAGAACTCAGAGACAATATTTAATTAAGAAGAATGAAACAATTATCCACTATTTCTTGGTTTTATCTGGGTGTATTCGCCGAAACATCAAAGACACGGTAATTAGGCATCGCATCACCTCGCTATTCAGAGGCAAGTTTTGGAAAAGGAAGTATTATGCAGAGAAAAAAAAAAATAACAATCGTAATTAGTTCTGGGCCTTTGAACAATATTTCAGGTATAGAAGAAATAACAAATTCACAAACAAGAAGGAATTTAAATACACCATTAAATACTCCGCCTTTCTGACAAAGTAACATGATTTGTAAATTGTATTTCAGGAAATTGTTGAAACAGCTGAGCGTGTGGAACACAGTGGTATAGTAACTATAATAAACAAAGAACACCAACAAATAGATGGTGTAAGGGTGACTTGGGATCATGGGCCTATATTTGTGATAGGAACTATACCAGGCTTCCATGAATCCCTAGGGTTCCTCCAGAGTAGGAGTAGTTCCAATCTTTCTAAGCAAAGGGCCAGTTTACTGTCCTTCAGGCTTAAGGGGGTCCAGACTGTGGGCAGTGGGAGTAAAAAATGCCCCAATATCAGTGCTGCATCATTGGTTTTGATGGGAGAAATAATGCCCCATTGTTGGTATCAGTGGAAGGCTAGTGCCCCATTGATGGTGTCAGCAGGGAGAATGGGTGCCCCATTATTGGTGGTGTCAGTTGACGAAATAGTGCCCCAAGGGCCAGATAAAAGCAAGTAAAGGGCCAGATCCAGCCCTGAGCAGCAGCTTAGAGACCACTGCTCCAGAGGTTTCTAGGGCCAACGTATAGCTATGACGATTCGCGGGATCGTGCCGACCTGCCGCAGTAAAATGACGGCGGCTGGTCGGCAAGCTGTTAATCTATTGTAATATATGAAGGAAAACAGCAAGGTTTTGTAAACGTTGGTTTCATAACTCCAATTTTGTTTATGCTGAATTGCAATTGGCAGCTAGTCAAATGCACATTTCTGGTATTTGGGCTCGTTTACATTAGAGGTGCCCTCTGAAAATGACCTACAGTGGATCGCTTTCGGGGGATGTTCAGATGAATGGGTCACATTCCATTGGTGGTACTGTCCGCTGAGTACAGGGAGGATACATTTTTCAGGCACTGTGCTGTAGAATTCCATTTTTAATTTGTACACCCCTGTCTTTGCAGCTTTAGGCTCCATGCACGCTGGAGCTCATAAACAGACATTTTTGGGAGTTTGGACGTTTTTTTTAAACAGCCCATAAACTCCACTCTATGTTATCCTATGTGTCCTCTGTATCCATGCACACATGGATGTTCATCAGCAGTGGAGTTTATGGGCTGTTTTCGGAACGCCATAAAATCGCGTTCAGGAGTCGTTTTTCTGACCACAAAAAACTCCAAACGCTCATAAACACTCATAAACACTCATAAACGTCAATAAATGCTCAAAAACTTGGCTGACCAGCATTTTTTTACCTTTTTGATCCATTAAAAAAAAAAATTACGTAAATAAATAAAATGCTAAAAACCGCTAACGTGGAAAAACGCTAATAAATGCTATTGCAAAAACATTAAAAAACGTTGAAAGACTCACTGCAAAGCTACTTATTTTAACGTCCAGTGTGCATGGAGCCTAAAAGAGAAGTTCTTTTTTTTTTTGTTGTTGTTTTTTTTTTCAAAATACTTACCTAGGTGGTAAGCGGGCTCTACAACTGAGAACTGAGCGATCAAACACCACTGATCACCACCACCCATCATCATTCAGTTCTCAGAGCTCTGTGAGCAGAAAGCTGTGACCAGCTCTCTGCTCTGCCTCGCCCCCCCCCCCGCTCACTGGAGCACTGAGCTGTGGAGGGGGCGGGAGTGGCTGGCTCTGGCCCTTAGCCCTGGTCCAGGGTTGTGGGTGGATCCTGACTTTATTTTCATGATCTTGCCCCAGCCTGGACCGGCTCTGTGACGTCAGCTGTCAACGAGCTTTGGCTGTACTTTAAGGCCCCTTTCACACTAATTTTAGCAGCGTTTTACTGGTGGATTTGCGGCGAGGTGCTTTTAACCCCCGCCAGCAGCCGAGAAAGGGTTAAAACTGCCCACAATGCGCTTCAATAGTGGCGGTTTGCCAGCAGTATAGCCGCGCTGCCCTATTGATTTCAATGGGGAGCAGCGGTGGAGGAGTGGTAAACACACCGCTCCTTCACCGCTCCAAAGAAGCTGCTGGCAGGATTTTTCCTGACGCCCTGCCAGCGCACAGCTCCAGTGTGAAAGATCTCGGGCTTTTACACTGGAGACAATGGAGCAATTGTTTGAGGGCGGATTGCAGGCACTATTTTTAATTCTATAGTGCCTTAAAAATGCCCTCTGTGTGAAAGGGGTCTAAAGGGGAGCAGTTGGGGGTAAAAACACAGCTCAATTGTGTGTTTTTTTTACTTTCCCCCAAACCACACATGTAAGCCTAGCCTTGCTCTAATAAAAGTGTACAAGGCTTTCTCTAGCCTCATTTTTTTTTTTTTTGGGTCATTCGTTATGATCAAAAGAGGAGGACTGCGCTACTGATATTAAATGCTACGGGGTTAAGAGCAGCCTCTACAATATATTTCCAACCGACTGGATGGAATAAAATATGTAAAAGAAGTAGAAGGTAGAAGGGGCGCTATTCCCTAATGAATCCAAAAGAAGTAATTTTCTGTCTAAATATTAATTTTTTTCACCAGGGGGTCTAACACCACAATTATAAAACCTTTTTTAAAAAATAGTTTTCTCCTCTTACTTTATTGAAAGTAGACACATTCTGGTAAAAATAAATAGAGGTTTTCTCCAACATATTTTGGTAAAAATATAAATATTTAGACAGAAAATTACTTCTTTTGGATTCATTAGGGAATAGCGCCACTTCTACCTTCTACTCCTTTTACATTAGTTATGATCGCAATTTGTAAATCCGAAAATTCGTAATTTAGAAAATTTAGAAAATCCGAAAATAAGGAAGAAAATTTGAAAATTCAGAAGAATAAATAACTAATAATAACTAACTATTAAATTATAGGATTATTAGAATTTCCTTTTAAATTTGGCTGTTAGTGACTGTAATGAATACAAATTTATCCGAGGTTACGAATTATCCGAAATAATGAATGCCGCATCTAAACCAATGGAGCGGAATGAATTATTAATAAAAAAAAAAAAAAAAAATAATATTAAAAAGTTGTATTAATATTATTGTTATTTATATCATTATTATTTAAAGAGGAAGTAAATCCTAATAGGTTTACTTCCATTTTGGTTCCTTGCAAAGGTAAAGCATAATGGGCTACTATGCAGCACATAGTAGTCCATTATGTGTCACTTACCTGACACAGGAGCCAGCGATGTCACCGCTGTCCCCTCTTCCACGCAGCATCCATCTTCTTTCCATGTATCATGGCTCCGGAGTTGTGATTGACCGGAGCCGCGGAGATGTCATTTGCGCGCATGCGCACAGGAGCCGCCACTAACGGCATATCACCGTTAGCAGCGGCATGCTCAGTGCGCATGCGCCGTAGACAGCGGTGCCTGTCTTATTTCAAATATCCCCTAAACCGTGTAGGTTTAGGAGATATTTCTTGGATCTTCAGGTAAGCCTTAATCTAGGCTTACCTGTCGGTCAAAGTGGTCTGTAAGGGTTTACAACCACTTTAAAGTACGTTCTATTCCTTTAGATACGGCATTCGTTATTTGGGATAATTTTTAACTTCAGATAAATTTGCATTCGTTACATTCACTAACAGCCAAATTTGAAAGGAATTCCAATACCTATAATTTAATAGTTAGTCATAGTTAAGTAATTATTTCAGCTTTTCGAATTATCGGGTCTTCGGATTCTCGAATTTCTGAATTTTCTAATAAAAATCGAGTTTGGAAGGAAACAAATTGCACATGTCTACAGGAAACTATTACTTGGCTCAAAAGATTGGAGTACCACATCAGAAAATCTAAACAGGTGGTTTTATTCCAAACATTTAGTGAACTTAATATTTAATGCGTTTCAGGGGAATCACTCTGCCTCCTTCATCGGGGTTTAGGAAAAAAGTTATTGCCTGCCAGCGGCGGTCGGAATCCGCTCAGGAGCGATCCGGGATGAGGGGGCGGCCATTCGTTCACGGCCACCCCCTCGCGATCGCTCCTGACGAATGGAAGTGCAGCGTGACATCACTTCCTCTCCTGTAATGTAAACACAGGCAGAGGAAGTGATGTAATCTCTCCTCCGTGTCGGTATTTTTCGTTCCGGCACCGAGGAGAGAGGATCGGTGAGTTGCACCAACACTACACAATACAGTAGAACATGCCAGGCACACTCTCACCCCCCCTTTACCCCCCGATCACCCCCCCAATCACCCCTGCACCCCCAGTCACAGTGACACCAATTGCATTTTTTTTTTTTTTTGCATTGGTGTCATTTGTGACTGTAATAACTGTTAGGGCAGTTAGGGTTAGCCCCCTTTAGTTCTAGGGTACCCCCCTAACCCCCCCAATAAAGGTTTAACCCCGTGATCACCCCCCGTTGCCAGTGTCACTAAGGCTGGGTTCACATTGCAGCGGTTTATGAGAACGGATGTGATTCGCACCACACTGCAGTGCAAATCACATCTGATCTCTGTGCGATTCGAGTTCAGCCATATAGATAGTATGGCTGAATTCACATCGCACCCGCCGCACCCGCCGCAAACTCGCACGGGACCCTTTTTTTGGTCCGCAGCAGAATCGGATCGCATAGGTGTTCACACCATGCGATCCGATTCCTGTCCGAGTTTGCAGATCGCACTGCGATATGCGAACTGATCTGGGGGTGTCATTAACATTTCACTGACACTCCCAGCAGTTCGCATAGGGCAGTGTGATGCGGGAACCCGCCGCGGATTCGTGGCGTTCCCGCATCGCTCCAGTGTGAACCCAGCCTAATAAGCGATCGTTTTTCTGATCGCTGTATTAGTGGCACAGGTGACGCTAGTTAGGCAGGTAGGTATTTAGGTTCGCCGCAGCTTTTTATAGCGCCAGGGACCCCCATATACTACCGCATAAAGCCCCCTGATTGCCCCCTAGTTAACCCTTTCACCAGTGATCACCATATAACTGTTACAGGTGACGCTGGTTGGTTAGTTATTTTTTATAGTTTCAGGGCACCCGCCATTTATTACCTAATAAAGGTTTAACCCCCTGATCACCCGGCGGGTGATATAAGTTTGAGGGTCAGATAAGGTCTGCGTTGCCCCAGGCAGCATCAGGTTAGTGCCAGTACCGCTAACACCCACGCGCAAAGCATACACCTCCCTTAGTAATATAGTATCTGATCAGATCTATATTAGCGTCGCCAGCAGTTTAGGTTTCCCAAAACGCATTGTTAGCGGGATCAACCCAGATACCTGCTAGCACCTGCGTTTAGCCCCTCCCAAAAAATCCCACACATGTGGTATCCTAGTACTCAGGAGAACTAGCAGAATTTATTTTGGGGTGTCATTTCACATATGCCCATGGCATGTGTGAGCAATATATCATTTAGTGACAACTTTGTGAAAAAAATAAATAAATAAATAAAAGTTTGCAATTTTCCCGCAACTTGTGGCAAAATATAAAATATTCCATGGACTCAACATGCCTCTCAGCAAATAGCTTGGGGTGTCTACTTTCTAAAATGGGGTCATTTGTGGGGGTTTTGTGCCATCTTGGCATTTTATGGCCTTCAAAACTGTGATAGGTAGTGAGGAGTGAAATTACAAATGTATGCCCTTAGAAATCCTAAAGGCGGTGCTTGGATTTCGGGGCCCCGTACGCGGCTAGGCTTCCAAAAAGTCGACCACATGTGGTATCCCCGTACTCAGGAGAAGCAGCAGAATGTATTTTGGGGTACAATTCCACATATAACCATGGCATGTGTGAGCAATATATCATTTAGTGACAACTTTGTGTAAAAAAACAAAAAAAAAATTTTTTTGTCATTATTCAATCGCTTGAGGCAAAAAAATAAAATATTCAATGGGCTCAACATGCCTCTTATCAATTTCCTTAGGGTGTCTACTTTCCAAAATGGGGTCATTTGGGGGGGCGTTGTACTGCCCTGCCATTTTAGCACCTCAAGAAATGAGATAGGCAGTCATAAACTAAAAGCTGCGTAAATTCCAGAAAACTTACCTTAGTTTGTAGATGTGACAACTTTTGCGCAAACCAATAAATATACAGTTATTGACTTTTTTTTTTACCAAAGACATGTGGCTGAATACATTTTGGCCTAAATGTATGACTAAAATTGAGTTTATTGGATTTTTCTAATAACAAAAAGTAGAAAATATCATTTTTTTTCAAAATTTGCGGTCTCTTTACGTTTATATCGCAAAAAATAAAAATCTCAGAGTCAGTCAAATACCTTTAAAAGAAAGCTCTATTTGTGGGAAAAAAAGGACGCAAATTTTGTTTGGGTACAACATTGCATGACCGCGCAATTACCAGTTAAAGCAGTGCAGTGCCAAATTGTAAAAAGACCTCTGGTCATTGACCAGCAAAATGGTCCGGTCTTAAAGAAACTTAAAAAAAAATTGTTTCCAGAGGTTAGGCAGCACCATCTTAAGTATAGTTTTCTGAGTCCACAGTGGAGTGTATTTCCACCCTTACATTGAGCACTTCCTGTACTGTTAACCAAGCCTCCTTCTCAATCCAACGTTTCTATGGCAACCCTGCTTCCCTGTTCATAGCTTACTTGTTTATTTCATAGTATTTACTTGTGCCGATGTCTAATGTTTCCCTTTGTCAGACTTATCAGCTTCAGCTGATAAGACTGCAGTAATGACCAATATTTAGACTGTATGTGAGGTCACATGGTCACATGGGGTGTAGTAGGAGTGATTAGCAGAGTTCAGTGTTGTGCCATAGGAAGTCCTGATAACAGATAGATAAGACATAGAGAGTGTGCCTTAAATCAGGGGAGAGCTGGGCATGCTCAGTGACTTCATTGTACAGAAAAAGGATTACAACAATACTAAGCAAGTAATGAGATATCTACAAGCAGTGTTCAGTAGGGTTTTTTATGCTGATTTACATGGGACAAAGTTGTGGGGGAGGGTTTACAACCACTTTAATTATAAAACAAAAATTTAGGAAAATTGTTATATGTCTCATTCTGTTTTCTCTTCTTTTAAAGCAAGTGCCGTAGACAGCTGCTTAGTAGTTCTGTTAATATGAAGCAAACAGACATGATTGTCTTATTTTCAGTATTTTGTAATGTTGGATTCCCTCCTTGACAATTATGTTCCAAATCATAGAAATATACAGCAATGAAACAATGATCTGTTCTATCGCTGAGACTCAAGTACCCACACACAGAAGAATATTTAACACTGCAACAACTAGGAGTATGAACCTGTGTGTTCAGACACTGGTGTCAAGCGAATAAATTAGTCATTAACATAGACGTGCGCACATGGGTGTGCCAGGTGTGCCTGGGCATACCCTAATCACCCCATGCAGTGCCGATTATTCCTGCTTTCTGGTGCCCCCTGTCTCCACCCTGCAGTGCTTCCAGCAGGGCCGTCTTTGATATTGACTGGACCCTGGGCAAACATATTCTTGGGCCTCCTCCTCCATGCAATTTCCACATGCTTTGAGACATACAATAAATAGCAGCTAGACTCATAATCAGTTTACTGAATCAGATCAAACAGTGATTGTGATTGGTTGCCAGAGGTTACAGTTTATCATTACCGCCTACTGACTGGCTGCTAGAGGTCACAGCACACATTATGGCTCCCTGTTATTTTCTAGAGGTTACAGCGCATGACTTCTGCTTGTTGATTGGTTGCTAGAGATTAATGTACATCAATACTGCTCACTGATTGAATGCTAGAGGTTACTAAACATGTATACCACTCACTAATTGGTTTTTGGAGGTTACTGCATATTACTACTGCTCTTTGATTGGTTGCAAGAGGTTAGAGCACAGCATTACTGCTCAGTGATTGGTTACCAAAATTCAGGGTGCTATGGCACCACGTTGTTTTGAAGAAGGGTTCCACCTCCAATTTGCTTACTTTTGCAGAACATGATTTTAGGCTTAATGACCAGAATTGTAGGCAGGACTTTCAAGCATGCTCCTTTACCTCCCCAGTGGGCAGCATTCAGCAGAAGTGTTGGTGGATGTGACCTCAGGGGGATATGATATACATATGAATACCGCCTCTATTTAAATATCAATGCAGTGGTCCACGACTATTTATATATTAATGCCACCACTATTTACATATCAATGCAGGTTATTTACATGTAAACACAGGGTCTGCAGGTGAGCCATCTGTACATGGCAATAGGGCAGTGATGGCAAACCTTGGCACCCCAGATGTTTCTGAACTACATTTCCCATGATGCTCAATTACACTGCAGAATGCATTAGCATAATGGGGAATGTAGTTCCAAAACATCTGGGGTGCCAAGGTTCGCCATCACTGCAATAGGGCATCTGGGCAGCAGTAGCAGAAGTTTACACTGAGATATCGGGACACAGCACTGGACTAAAACTTCAAGGAATAAGAGAATTTAAACTGGGATAGTTGGCAAGTATGAGGCAGCTTCTTTGGGCCCCACTACAATGATGGGGCCCAGGGCAGCTGCCCCTTTTGCCCTGCCTTAAAAACGGTCCTGGCTTCCAGCTTCCCTCCTCTCCTCGCCCACTGACGGAAGATATTTCAGGATGGAGTGCAGGGGAGGGGGGCAGTAAATATTTAATTTACCAGCCCCTTCCTTTTCTAAATGAACACAGTGAGTGATCTGTACCGATTATGCCTATGTTCATTCTTAACAGAGCATAGTAAATGTTTATGTTTACTATGCTTCAGCTTGTGAATGAACAGAAAGCCACTCAGCACAGAGCACATCCCAGTTGTTCACTATCCAGTGAAGCTGAGGATGCAGAGAAAGGGACTGACAAATCTAGGCCCTCAGTTCTTTTCTCTGTCTCAAAAGTGAGACATCAGGGATCTGTTTAAACCCTTGATATTTCACCAAAACCCCCCAACAGGGCTCCTAAAAAAAAAATTTTAATATTGTAAAAAAATAATAAAAACTGACAGTGTCCACAGCTCTGCTGAAAATTGTACAAAAACGAATATAAATATTGCAAAAGATAATAAAAAAATAATTTAAATATTGCAAAAAATAATAAAAAACTAAACTGTAAAAAAGTAATAAAAGTAAAAAACTACTGACCCTGTCCTACTGACACCAATCTCTGCTCTACTGACACTGTCCACTGCTCTGCTGAAAATTGTAAAACAAAAACTAATATAAATATTGTAAAAGATAATAAAAAATAATTTAAATATTGTAAAAAATAATGAAAACAATGTAATTGTAAAAAAATAATAGAAATAAAAAAACGACTGACCCTGTCCTACTGATGCCAATCTCTGCTCTACTGACACTGTCCACTGTTCTGTTGAAAATTGTAAAAATACTAATAAAAAAATTGTAAAAGATAATAAAAAAAATTAAATATTGTAAAAAATAATAAAAAACTAAACTGTAAAAAAGTAATAAAAATAAAAAACTACTGACCCTGTCGTACTGACACCAATTTCTGCTCTACTGACACTGTCCACTGCTATGTTGAAAATTGTACAAAAACTATTATAAATATTGTAAAAAATAATACAAAAATAATTTAAATATTGTAAAAAATAATAAAAAAACTAAATTGTAAAAATGTTATAAAAATAAAAAACGACTGACCCTGCTCTACTGACACCAATCTCTGCTCTACTGACACTGTCCACTGCTCTGCTGATATACACGCATGCGTGTTTGTGCTCTGGGTTGCACACCATAATGCAATAGTCACACCAATGGTCATAAATTTAAAGTCAAGTTAACTAACACTGCTAAATTTGGCCTGGGCATCTAGGCTTCAATGAAAGCTACTACAAAACACAAAAGTGGCTTAACATGTATATAAAATGTTGTATTTGCTAGAAAAAGTATGTAGCCTCTCAAAAAGCATAAGCTCAATAAAATGGGAAGGGGGTGTACCATCATCCAATATATGAGAAATGGGAAAATAAGGAGGTCGGTCCCCAACCGATCCCCCAAAGCAAGGAAAACTGACTATCGCTGTACCGGTTTAGTTTAGCAGAAATTCTAATTGTATAATAAGTAAATAAGTATGTTTATTAAAACAAAGTTATTATAGAATAAAAAAACACATGATAAAATACATATTAAAATGCATGATAGCAATCCATGTATATCCCGAACATAATGGTTCCCAAAGAGGGAGGATCACATTGGGAATTGGGATAGTATTTCACGGATAACATGTCTCAACTAGTTTCACGGCCTGAATACCACTGTGTTGACATTGATTGCTTGTTAATCAAATTGCAGATATTCTCCTGACAAAGCGGTATTCAGGCTGCGAAACTAGTTGAGACATGTTATGCGTGAACAACTATCCCCATGTGATCCTCCCTCTTTGGGGACCATTATGCTCGGGATATACATGGATTGCTATCATGCATTTTAATATGTATTTTATCATGTGTTTTTTTTTTATTCTATAATAACTTTGTTTTAATAAACGTACTTATTTACTTATTATACAATTTGAATTTCCGCTAAACTAAACCGGTACCGCGATAGTCAGTTTTCCTTGCTTTAGGGGATCGGTTGGGAAAATAATGGTGGCCACACAAAATATTGACACTTTGGGCCCAATTTAGACATTTCACTTAGGGGTGTACTCACTTTTTTTGTGGTTTAGACATTAATGGCTGTGTGTTGAGTTATTTTGAGGGGACAGAAAATTTCCACTTTTATACAAGCTGTACACTCACTACTTTACAATGTTGCAAAGTTGCATTTCTTCAATGTTGTCAAAAGTGTGAAAAGATAGAATGAAATATTTACAAAAATGTGAGGGGTGTACTCACTTTTGTGAGATACTATATATATATATATATATAGATATATATATATATATATATATATATATATATATATATATATATATATATATATATATATATATATATATATATATATATATATATATATACACATATATAGATTACAGATACTGCTATAGCACCATCAATTTACACAGCACTTTGCTTATATATTGTACATTCACATCAGTCCCTGCCCTCAAGGAGCTTAAAATCAAAGATCCCTAACACACACTCTTACATACACGTACTAGGGCCAGTTTAGACAGGAGCCAATTAACCAACCAGCACATTCTTTGTAGTATGTAAGGAAACCGCAGTACTCAAAGGAAACCTATGCAGGTACAGGGAGAACATACATATACCATATATATATAACTATATATAACTCTCTCTCTCGCTCTCTCTCTCTCTCTCTCTATATATATATATATATATATATATATATATATATATATATCGATAGATAGATAGATAGATAGATAGATAGATAGATAGATAGATAGATAGATAGATAGATAGATAGATAGATAGATATAGATATATATATAGTCCTGGCCCTAAGACAGATGTGGATCACATAAAGAAGACGCGACAAGACTTACAACATGAATAGACTTGAGGTGTGGCTTTTGGTCGTCTGGTAGGTGAGCCAAGAAAAGGGGCCATACCCAACATAAGTAATGGATAATTGTGGAGGAGAATGTGCTCAGAAATGCTGTAAAAAGGGGAATGGGAGTGAGGGTATCACGCACTGGAACCGATAGAGAGCAAGGGTGAGAGGCCAGCTTAAATACCCACCGGGCTCCTCCCATGAATTCAGGCCACCATATTGGCCTTCTAATTTATGGTGCGTGTCCAGGACATTGCCTAAGAAGGTGATGGAATGTGCCGGGCCTTCCACTTTATGTTTGACTATAGGCACATTGAGATTGTTGAAGACCACTGTTAGCTTGTCTAGATCTACCGGGGGTATGTCTGGCTGTTCAATGAGCAAAAGTCGTCAAGATAATGGATAACCCTGTGGCACTGGTCCTGGTGTGGTAGGATCCAAGTGAAAGACTGGGCGAAAGCGACAAAACTGCTGTGGGTTATAATAAGGCTGTAATAAGACTTACCTGTAGGTAAAATTAATTTAATTTAATTTATGTTTAATGCAGCCGCTGATGTCATGCGGCACATGCGCGTTTAAGACCCGGCTGAAGGTCCGGCAGAACTGCCAGACCTTGGCAGGAAAAAGACTCCAGTGCGCACGCGCGGGAATGACGCATCGTGGCTCTGGCCACTCACAGCGCCGGAGCCGCGATACCCGGAAGACACGCCAAGGCAACATGTCAGCTCCCTCTGCGTGGTTCGGGCGAAATACCGGCGCCTCGTTCTAAGGTGAGTATTTCATAATAAGCTAGTATGCACTGCATACTAGCTCATTATGCCTTTGCCTTTCCCTTTGTTAAAAAAATAAAAAAAGTGCGGGTTTACTCCCGCTTTAATGTTGGAAAATAAGATGAATCTGTATTTACTTTGTTCAGCCAATCATGTGTGAAGGAAATAAAAAAAGGATTTTTCGTAGCATATTTTTAGGTATTCAAAGTGAACGCAAGTGAACCTTATTTACTAACTTTGCTAAGTATAAACTAAGCTAAGAGAACAGCTTCAGTCCTTTAGTCCTCCACTCTCTGTCATTGACCTGTGAGGCAAATTCCAAAACTAATGTCAACGATAACTTAGAACAAAAACATTCCCACAGTTGCATTTCCTTAGCATTCCTGTACAAACAACCACCAGTATACATTGGTTGACCTTCTCTTTAAGAGCCATCAGTTTTATTGTTTAAATATGATCAATTAGCCCCTCCCTTCCCTCTAAGGTCTTTCTTACTGTCATTTGAATAGAGCAGCCACCTTTCCCCTAGCAAGCGAGATTTCAAGACTCAATGCAGAACAATGACAACAAAAAAGAAGAACCTGATGGCTTACTGTCACTTTAAAGAACGGGGTCTTTGCATTGTTGAAATGTGTCAGATATTTGGAAACGTCCCCTCTCACCGTGGTGCCACACCCCCTGCATGGCCTTATAATAAAATTGGTTTTTACTCCTGATTAAATCATTTTCTCCTCTCCCACTACCATACTTTTCATAATGGACCTGTGCGCTCTACAGCTGGCGAGCTTCCCATGATACCAATTCTTACTTTATCTTTTAAGCACTTTGCAGCTAGGATCTCATGCAGAGGGCTTATGTTTTGTTAAGAGCTTCATTCTTACAGAAATAGCTGAACACATGTTCTAAAAATGTTGTACAATTTATTGCTTGAAACACATTTAGAAAATGTAAAAGTGGCGGTGTTGAATTGCCTGTTGTGGTTGAACGGTGCACAGAACGCGTGATGCTTTGAGCACGCGCTTATTGAGGCAGCTGTAGTTATAATTATATCAATTGTGTGCCCGGTGTGATCACATCTTCATGGTAAAAATACTTTTTTTTAAATTATTTTAGATATTTTTTGATTCATTTTATAGGGTTGTGCACATAATCTCAACCAGCTGAGGAATTACTATATAAGCAAATTTAAAACAACAGATTATAATTAACTAATTATAATTCAAAATATTGAATATTTAAATTAAAATATATCAGTATCAATTCACTAATGCCTCGTACACACGATCGGATTGTTGGCCAACAAAACCGTGGAATTTTGTCCGAAGGGCCTTGGCCCAAATTTGTCTTGCATACACACGCCCTCACAATTGTTGGCCAACAATTACGAACGTAATGACGTACTACGTAATTTTTCAGCTCTTTAGCGCCACCCTTTGGGCGCCTTCTGCTAATTGGTGAGTGTTGATTGGTGCTTTTCATTTCACACTTTTCACTTCGTGCTTTTCATTTTTCACTTTTCACTTCGTGCTTTTCAGTTCATTTCCGAATGGCCGTTCGTCAACCAGACATGTTGCGGAATCGGAGGAGATAACGTGTTATTTATTACTGGCCTTGGAGTTATTGCTTTGACATAATTTTTTTGGTTGGATAATGATTTGATTTCTTATATTTTCTATATTTTCTATATTTTAAGATGCATAGAATGCAGTTTTTGGTTAAGTTCTACTGGCAGATAACATGTCTAATTATTTTTTTTTTAATGCACAATGAAAAAAATGTGTAGAATAATACTTGGCTACGTGTTTTACAAATGACAGTTTGGGAGTAGGCAGTTACATATAAAAAAATAAATGAAGGTGAAAAACTGCGCTAAGGTAAGTGAACGATATATACCAAATAACTTTCAAATGACTGAAATCAGCTGCGGCTCAGCTGTATCACATATTACAGAAAAACAATTAGAAAAAGTGTATATATTGAGCCGCGCTAAGTGCACTCTAACAGATTAAAGTGACGATATAAAAACAATATGAAAACAGTGTTATTCTACCCCAACCAATGGGGAAATAGGCAATATAGGTGTTCTTATATAGAAGAAGTAACTTCAGATTCATGGTGGTGGATTGAACACTTTTCGTGCATAGAGGACTCTGCTTATATCTAATCATTTATGACTGGACTATTTTTTTAATTTGTTCAATATTTTGTGTTTATTTGGAGATTTTTTAGCTCATGGGTGTCTTTAGATGTGATCACCTGATATATGATTTATATAATTTTTGTACACTAAGTTGTGACCTGCCCACTTAAGGGTGTGGCTGGAAAGAACACTTATATTGCCTATTTCCCCATTGGTTGGGGTAGAATAACACTGTTTTCATATTGTTTTTATATCGTCACTTTAATCTGTTAGAGTGCACTTAGCGCGGCTCAATATATACACTTTTTCTAACATATAAAAAAATACAATGTAAAATTGACAAGGGACACCAACATAGTTGTATCTTTGATCTTAAAAACTACGGGATAATGGTGTTGTGGCAACTTCCCCAAATAATAAAAAAAAAAGCATAACAATATTATTCTTGATATCACTAGCAAAAAAAAGCCTTTGAAAATGAGTTTGCAATAATTCCATCACCAGCAAAGCAGCTTCATTATTATCCCATTAAAGAAGAAGAGAACTGTGCGCTGCATTTCGACGTTTCATAATTTGCCACGTCACGAATGTTAATTCTCCATTACAAACGCTAGTTCACAAGACCGACCGCTTCTGGCTTCTCCTTGCTTCTGAGCATGCGTGTTTGTACTTTGGATTTCTGTCCGACAGACTTTGTGTACACACGCTCGGAAAATCCGACAACACACATTTTTGGCAGAAAATTTGAAAAACTGCTATCCAACATTTGTTGGCGGAAAGTCCGACAACAATTGTCCGATGGAGTATGCACACGGTTGGATTTACTGCCAACAGCCTGACATCGAACATTTCCCATCGGAAAATCCAGTCGTGTGTACGAGCCTTTAGAGTTTCTTCTAAAAATGGGTAATTTACATTTGCTATTATTTTTTATTTTTTTTATATATGAATCGAGCCTTTAAGGTAGAAATCCAAATATGTAACCCGACTCCCCCACTTTTTTATTTCTTTATTTTTCTAGCCAATCTGATAACGTTACGGCATCTTCCTCTTCTTCCTTCTATGGTGGCAAGAGTCAGGCATTCTCCCAGGACTGAGTGGTGCTCATGTAACGGGTGAGCACTGCTCACTCCTGGAGTGTTAGGAGCCCACCTTTCATAAAGACGCACCTCCTGAGAGCCTACAGGAAGTGGGGAGAATGAGTGCTGTTCTCCCAGAAGAGGACTACTGACACCGGACCGACAAGGAAGATAGCAACAGAGCTAAAGCATGGAGAGGGTAAGTACAGATTGTGAATATATATATTTTTTCATAGTGGGGGAAGGATTTAACATTATGTAAAAATCCTGGCATTCAGTTATGAAGTGCATGTAAACCTTAGAACAGGAAGTGTATTACTGGCAGGATCACCATGTGAAAAAAGAAAACTGAAAAGGAATGCATCCACCACAACTGGTAAGCTGCAATATATAGTATTACATTTTTGTTCTTGGGTTCGGAGCCCAATTATCTCATGACTCTGTATTTTGTCCCATAAAGCATTATTTTTCATGATTCCCTCAATAAAAACATCTTTGGAACTTACAGTATTCACCACCAGCCTGAAATTAGTAGTCATTTAAACAGCAATAGTCCATATGATATTCTGACTGCTAAAAATATCCTTAGACTGTAAAATAAAAACTGCTTGCACCCACCACATCTAAGGACTGGTAAGTTGTGATAGAATTTATTGTTGTTCTTAGATTTGAACATGCTTTAAACGCAAAAAAAAAAATATATATATATATATATATATATATATATATATATATATATATATATATATATATATATATATATATATTAACCTCCCTGGCAGTATGATTATTTCGGATTTTAGATACTGAAAGCGGTACAATTATTTTGCATGAAAATTTGGCATTTTATATTGTAGTCCTGTAATTCTTAGGAATAACTCTCTTAAATCTGTCCAAACCAGAGTCTAGCAGACATCCCGGGTATGATAAAGTTTGAAAAATTAAATTATAATATAATAAATAACTATAAATAATTATACCAAATAATAATATAATAATAATAAAAATGATTCAATAATGTAATCAAATCAAAAGCACAGAAATGTGCTGAGTTGCAGAATTGTCACTGTCCTTACTTTTCAGTATTTGATGACGGATCTCCCCACAAATCGCTATCACTCAATTCTGCGAGTGATTCCAATTTATTATCACTGTTTTCTAGCTGGTCTAAAACCTCTTTTCATGTAAAGGGATAGTTTTGGTTGCTATGGACAATCTCCAGTTTCCAGGCAGAAAGAACAATTTTTATAATATAAAACTACATGCAGGGCACTGGGCAGACCACTAGGGACAAAGGGGATATTAAATAATTGCATACAGCAATGTAATCTGTAAGATTACATTATACTGTATGTAATGCGTGTGTTTTACTTTTTGAATTTGGCGCCGTTCTCCATCCCCGTGCATCGCAACACTCGCAGGCAATGGAGCCCGGGGATGTGATACATCGAGCAGAGGACGGCTCGCTCGTACAGCGGGGGGACATTGCTGGATCCAGAGGACAAGGTAAGTAAACTTATCCTGGATCCAGCGATGTGGTCCCGAGTCTGGCTCGGGGTTACCGCTAATGGTGCTGAATTTTCACCCCGAGCCAGACTCAGGAATACCGCTAGGGGGCTTAAAGAACACAGACTGTCTATGAAAACTGGACTTTCCTGACCTCCCATAAAAAAAAAAAAAAGTTATTATTATTTAAATTGTACAAACTTTATTCTTTGATGGCTTTTTTAAGCTATTTGTATTTGGGTGCAAGAGTAGGAATCTTGATGAGGATGCTGTCTAAGCGGGAATTTCCCTTATTTTGGAGATATTTCAACCCTTACTTACCGTATATACTCGAGTATAGGCCGACCCGAATATAAGCCGAGGCCCCCAATTTACCCCCAAAAAAACTGGCAAACTTATTGACTCGTGTATAAGCCGAGGGTGAGACATGCCTGTCCATCCCTGTGTGTGTGTCCGTCCATCCCTGTGTGTCCGTCCATCCCTGTGTGTCCGTCCATCCCTGTGTGTCCGTCCATCCATCCCTGTGTGTGTGTGTGTCCATCCATCCATCCATCCCTGTGTGTGTGTGTGTGTCCATCCATCCATCCATCCCTGTGTGTGTGTGTCTCCATCCATCCATCCATCCCTGTGTGTGTGTGTCTCCATCCATCCATCCCTGTGTGTGTGTGTCTCCATCCATCCATCCATCCCTGTGTGTGTGTGTATCCATCCATCCCTGTGTGTGTGTGTCTCCATCCATCCATCCCTGTGTGTGTGTGTCCGTGTGTGTGTGTGTGTGTGTGTGTGTGTCCAGCCTACCTGTGTCCCGAGCCTGTGTCCCGAGCCTCCGTCCCGTGCCTTGCCTCCTTGCCTCCGTCCCGTGCCGTGCCTTGCCTCCTTGCCTCCGTCCCGTGCCGTGCCTTGCCTCCTTGCCTCCGTCCCGTGTCGTGCCTTGCCTCCGTCCCGTCCCGTGCCGTGCCTTGCCTTGCCTCCGTCCCGTGCCTTGCCAGGATCGCCGCTCTTCGTCGGCGCCTCGGCGGCCATTCTAAAATTCAAAAGCCGCGCCTCCGCCTTCGCCTGTGATAGGCGGAACACTGAATTTCCCAGCAGCCTGTGTTCCGCCTATCACGGACATCGTCTCATCCTCGTCCGTAGTACGAGGATGAGACGATGTCCGTGATAGGCGGAACACAGGCTGCTGGGAAATTCAGTGTTCCGCCTATCACAGGCGAAGGCGGAGGCGGAGGCGCGGCGTTTGAAGGGTAGAATGTCCGCTGTCTGTCTGCTCGACACGCTGATCGAGCAGGCAGACAGCGATGACTCGAGTATAAGCCGAGGGGGGCACTTTCAGCCTCAAAAAAGAGGCTGAAAATCTCGGCTTATACTCGAGTATATACGGTACTACTTCCAATAGTAAAAAAAAAGTTTTGGCTTTAGAAATACTTTAAAGTCGTCCTCCTCACCTGCTCATCCTTACTTTTAGACACGTGCACTGCCAAAAAATGTGCTTGTTTTCATTTAAATAGTCTTTTTTTTTTTTTCTGTTTTGCGGGCCATTCGTTATGATTGCAATTCGTAAGTTCATAAATTCGAAAATTCGTAAATTCGAAAATAAGAAAAGAAATCTGAAAATTCTAAAGAGTAACTAACTAACTAATAATAACTAACTCACATACTTATTCCCTTTCACAGGCAGTGGTCTCAGCGGGGGGCATCGATAGTTTAAAAAAACTATTAGATAAGCACCTGAAGGACCGCAACATACAGGGATATACAATGTAATACTGACATATAATCACACACATAGGTTGGACTTGATGGACAAATTAATGATAATAAATAGGAATAATACATTTTTTTATTCTTATTATTATTTATTATTTATTTGTTCCGTTCCATTGTTGATGCAGCATTCGTTATTTCAGATAATTTGTAACTTCGGATAAATTTGTATTTGTTACGTTCACTAACAGCCAAATTTGAAAGGAAATTCCATTACCTGCAATTTAATAGTTAGTTATTATTAGTTAGTTAGTTATTCTTTTAAATTTTCTTTATTATTTTCAGATTTATGAATTTACAAATTTAAGAAATTGCGATCATAACGAATGACCCTAAAAACCCCCCAAAAAATAAAATGAAAACGTATATGAAAGAATTGTTCGGCAGTGCACATGTCTATGCAAATCTACCACAAATAGCAGGTGTAAGTGTAATTATTTTTAACCGCTGTATAAATAAACCGCATGTTTATTATTTTTAACCGCTTCCCGACTGCCTCGCGCAGATATACTGCGGCAGAAGGGCGCATACAGGCAGATTAGTGTACCTGTACGTTGCCCTTTAAGAGGCGGCTCATGCACGTGCCCGCCAGGAGCCCTGTGATCGCGGGTCCTGCAGACCTGATGTCCGCAGGGATACTTACGATCGTCTCACGGTGAGGAAGAACAAGAGATGCTAATGTAAACAAGCATTTTCCCATTCTGTCTAATGACACTGTAATCGGGAGCGGTGATCAGTGTTGTGTCACACACAACCCCCCCCCCCACACAGTTAGAATCACTCCCTAGGACACACTGAACCCCTACAGCGCTACCTATTGGTTAACCCCTTTACTGCTAGTGACATTTTTACAGTAACCAATGCAATGTTTTAGCATTAATCGCTGTATTAATGGCAATGGTCCCAAAAATGTGTCAAAATTGTCCGATGTGTCCGCCATAATGTTGCAGTCACAATAAAAATCGCTGATCACCGCCATTACTACTAAAAAAAAAATTACCAATAAAAATCCTATAAAACTATCTTGTAAACGCTATAACTTTTGCGCAAATCATTAAAAGCTTATTGCGATTTTTTTTTACCAAAAATATGTAGAAGAATACATAGCGGCCTAAACTGAGGGGGAAAAAATGTTTTTTTAAATATGTTTTGAGGATATTTAAGCGCTTATTGCGATTTTTTTTTTTACCAAAAATATGTAGAAGAATACGTATCGGCCTAAACTAAGGAAAAAACATGTTTATAAAATATTTTTGGGGTATATTTATTGTAGCAAAAAGTTAAAAATAATGCTTTTTTTTTTCTAAATTGTCGCTATTTTTTTGTTTATAGCGCAAAAAATAAAAACCGCAGAGGTGATCAAATACCACCAAAAGAAAGCTCTATTTGTGTGAAAAAAAAGGATGTCAATTTTGTTTAGGAGCCACGTCCGCGCAATTGTCAGTTAAAGCGACGCAGTGCCGAATCGCAAAAAGTGCTCTGGTAAGGAAGGGGGTAAATTCTTTTGGGGCTGAAGTGGTTAAACAAACAAAAAAAACAAAGACTTTATTATCACTTTAACTGTTCTAAATTCATTGATATTTTTATAAAAAGTCGAGAAAATGCTATCTGAAAAAGAATTGAAGTGCGATACAACGGCATTTAACACTTGCCACTGTTTTACCCACAGGAACAGGCCAGGAGCCCGAACCAAAGTTAGTCTGCTACCAGCTCCTCCTCATTAGACAAAGCGGCCAGCTGTCATTATTCAAAACCAATGTCGGAGACAAAGTGGTATTTGTTATCTTGCTGAATATACAAAATCTGCAAGTAATTTTAGTTGAAGGAGTTTATTTATCACTTGAAAAAAACAGTTATCACTGCTTCGGATCTTCTGAATCAGAGAGCATTTCCTCCTAGACGATGTGTTTTGTGATTTCACATTGAACATGAAAGATAATCAAGATAATGATGATGGGAGAGTCAAAATGTTTCCTTTCCCTGAACCTTTTTTTTTCTCCCATGTTGGTGACCTGGAAAAGGAAAGGAAAAGTATCTCCTACTGTGTAACATGAATAACTCTAACAAAATGGTTCTTTCTATTTCTAGTAGTGGGAAAATGGTTCATTAAAGTTTTTTTTATAAATTGGAGTTTGTCAACGACAGACCAGGTTTGGTTCGTGTTTTTATATCAACTTGGCAAAGCTTTTCTCCACCATTTCTCAACCAGGGTTTTGTGGAACTCTAGTATTCCTTATTGGCACCTTATTGCTGTACCCAAACAATATTGATGTCTTTTTTCCCCCCCACAAATAGAGCTTTCTTTTGGTGGTATTTGATCACCTCTTTGGTTTTTATTTTTTGCACTATAAACACACACAGATCCCGGTTCTCCGTGTGTCCCGAGCGATTGCGGGAGCCCGGCGGTGATCGCGACCGCCAGGCACTCGCATCAGCTCTGTGAATGAGCAAGGGGCGCTCCTAGTGGACAAAACGGGAAGCAACGTAACATGACGGCAATTCGTGCAGCTGAGCCATGTTGCTGCAGCACAACTGCGACGGTTGGTCGGCAAGCGGTTAATATTTTTTAGTTTATTTATCAAAAAATTAAAAATAAAACAGTGGTGATTAAATACCACCAAAAGAAAGCTCTATTTGTGTGAAAAAAAATGAAAAAAATTGTAATATGAGTACAGTGTTGCATGACCACACAATTGTCATTCAAAGTGCGACAACGCTGAAACATGAAAATTGTCTGGGTCAAATGTTGGCTTGCATGTCCACAACTAATGCCGCGTACACACGATCGGAATTCCAGCCATAAAAAGACAGATGAGAGCTTTTCATCAGAAAATGTGACCGTGTGTATGCTCCATCGGAAATTTAGCTGTCCTAATTTCCGCCAGCCAAAAATGTATAGCATGTTCTCAATTTTCTATCGGTAATTCCGATCGTGTGTATGCAATTTCCGACAAGCCAAAAATCACGCATGCTCAAGATTCAACTACGAGACAGAAGCTATTGGCTACTGGATATTGAACTTCCTTTTTCGAATACCGTCGTACGTGTTGTACGTCACCGCGTTATAAATCGGAATTTGATGTGACCGTGTGTAGGCAAGACAGGTTGAGGCGAATTCCGTCGGAATTCCATCAGGTAAACCAGAGCTTTTTCCGACGAGAATTCCGATCGTGTGTACGCGGCATTAGGCACATAGCATTTTGTTGGCAAGTGTCTAGTGTGGTTTCCCAAGATCCCCTAAGACCCATTTCACAGTCCATAGTACCTGTGATACATCTACGATGATGCTGTGAATGGATTGGTGTGGATGGGATCCCAGTTGTGTGCATTTTAATAGACAATGTTGTCTTTTTTAACTGTTGCAGTTGCCTATTGTAATTGTCTTTTGACCATTTTGTATTTTGAATAAAGTATATTTAGGTGCACCCTGCTGTTGTTCCCATTTCTCTTTTGAGGTATGGACCTCTTTAGGGACTTCCTCTATGTCCAAACACTCCCTTTTATTTTTCAGTACTGTCTAGGTCAGTGATGGCAAACCTTGGCACCCCAGATGTTTTGGAACTACATTTCCCATGATGCTCAGCTACACTGCAGAGTGCATGAGCATCATGGTAAATGTAGTTCTAAAACATCTGGGGTGCCAAGGTTCGCCATCACTGGTCTAGGTCCTTATTTTGGTGAACTCCACCCAAGCCTGGGTGAGTCGGCACTCCTGCAATAGACCTTGACCAATTTAATTAGGGTCATTAGGTCCATGTCCATTTTCCCTCCCCATTTCCCTATTTTGTATACTGGGCAGGAAGGGGGTAAAAATTCCCAGTATTGAAGTGGTTTAATATTTATTCGTAAAATGTCAACGAAATATTGACCAGTGTTAAAGTCCACTGTTACAATAGAGGTTTTAAGCAAAGCCTGCATTTACAAACTTTTAAACTTTAATAAAAATAAAAATTTACCAAAAACCATTATAATTTTCACTATAAGGCTTTGAAAGCTGCAAAACAACAAAGGAGCAAGCAGCTGAAACAGTGTCTGTTTTTCATGTGTATCCAGGCTGAAGTTTTCCACTGAAAAAGGGTTGATATTTTTCTCAGTTAACATAATTAACTCACAAGAATCCTGAGAAAATACGATATGAGACACAGATAGAAAATCAAAGATTCCAGAGCGTACTGCAGGGGATTAACATTTCTAACACGCCAATAAAAATATTAATTAAAAGTATCTCCCTTAAAAATAAAATACAGTTATGGAATTAGTACTTAGCTCATGAATTAGTTTGTGTGCTTTCTCGGAATGCACATAAACTAGAGATGTGAAATTTAAAAGGAAAAAAATAAATAAAGTTATGACTAAAACGAAATGCAGCATTTAAAAAAAAAAAAGGGAAAAACTTTGAGCCTCCTATTTGTGTGGTTATAGAGACATCCACTGTTATGGCTTCTAATTACTGGCCAGCTTGCACCGCATAAAATAAAATAATCTGATTGCTTTTTTGACCCCTTGTGCTTTTGGACGTTGAGTCATTGCATCATATGGTGTTTAATTTTACTTTTTTTTGTGTGTGTCTTTGAAACATGCTAATAGAGCGCCACTAAGTGTAAACTTCATGGAGTGAACTGTGAGCCTCCAGCCTAAAAATGTCTTTGAATTTGGATAGAAGGGGGAAGAGTGAAAAAGTTTCTGTTGATGTATGTAACCATTAAGGAGAGTTCCCTCAACTTCAAGTCCCACTGACATTGGTAAAAAAAAAACAACCAAGAGTACTCAGACAGTAATGAAAAAACCTTTATCATGACAGCATGAAAGGGTTAGGACCTCTGTAAAATTTTGCAGATGACAGAGGGGTTGATTTACTAAAGGCAAATAGTGCATTTGCTCCAGAGCTTAGTAAATGAAGTAAAGCTTCACTTTGCAAAGAATACCCAATCACATGCAAGGAAAACAAAAAAAACAGCATTTTTGCTTGTACATGATTGGATGATGGAAGTCAGCAGAGCTTCTGCTCATTTGCTAAACTCTGGAGAAACTGCTCTTGAACAGTGAAACTGTACTTTGCAAAGTGCACAGTCTATTTGCCTTAAGTAAATCAACCCCTTTTCTGTCTTCCATCAACCAATCGTGTGCAAACAAAGATTCTATTTTATTTAAATTTGGCATATGATATGGGTATTCTTTGCAAAGTGATGCTTTACTTAATTTACTAAGCTCTGGAGCAACTGCACTGCACTTGCAGAGTGAACAGTCTATTTGCCTTTAGTAAATCAACTCCATAGTGCCTGCCAAATGCAACCCATTCAAAAGAATAGGGGCCACTCTGCAAGCGCCCCGCAACTGCAGGGGCAACTGCAGTTGCAGCTTGCTAGGTTGGGGCTCAAGGGGTTAAAGCAGATGGTGAAGAGGCGATGCAGTGCCTCCTTACCACCTGTCAAAAGCTCTCTGAAGAGCGATCTGAGCATGGATCGCTCCTTAGAGAGCATCGCTAATGTGAATGAGCCCTAATTACGTGAACAAGACCTTGTGAAGGCAAAAAGCTAACATAGACTGGCTGTTTTCATACCAACTTTTGCCAAAAGTTTTTTAAAACGTGTAAAGAGGAGCTGCACCTTTAAAAAAAAATATTAAAAGCCAGCAGCTATAAATATTGCAGCTGCTGACTTTTAATAAATTGACACTTTCCTATCCCAGGGTCCAGCGATGTCGGCGGCAGATGACAAGCAATCGCTCGTCTCTCTGCCGCCGCCGCCGCCATCCTCTGTCAGGGAATCGGGAAGTGAAGCATTGCGGCTTCATGCGCGAGTCACGCTGCGCGTCTCCACTGGTCCCAGCTGTGTCCTGGGAACTGTGTGTTTCCCAGAACACAACGGGGGGGGGGGGGCATCTGCGGCTATCTGCGGCTAGCTGCGGCTAGCTTGTCCCGGAAGTGGGTGCAGATACCTGGATTATCCAGGTATCTGCACCCCCCTGAAAGGTGCCAATTGTGGCACCGGAGGGGGGGAGGGATCAGATAAGCGGAACTTCCACTTCAGGGTGGAGGTCTGCTTTAATAACAGTAACGTTTTATCTTATCAGGAAGATGTGCCGCACCATTTTTTGGGGAAAAAACGTGTTGCCTGAAGGAACAAGGAACACGTATTCCACAGCTTGCTTCCAGGAACAAAGAATACAGAGGTAAAATGGGAGTGCTTTAAGAGCATATTAAATAAAGGTATTGGCCAGTGCATCCCAATGGGTAATACATTTAAAAGAGCTTACAAAAGACCTGGGTGGCTTAACTCCAATGTAAAAATGCATATAAAAGCAAAGGAGAAGACCTTCAAAAAATACAAGGCTGAGGGGTCATGGTCAGCATTCCAACTTTACAAAGAATGCAATAAGAAATGTAAGGGCCACTAAGATAGAACATCAAAAGCACATAGAGGAGGAGAGTTTAAAAAAAATTCTTTAAGTATATAAATAGTAGGAAAAAATAAGAAAGGGAGGTCAGAACATGTTGGCCCCTTAAAGGATGATGAAGGGAATCTGGTTACAAAAGATGGAGAGGTGGCAAAGGTTTTGAATTAATTTTTCTTCTCAGTCTTTAATGGGGGTTTTGGAAATGGGGGTTTTCAGTAACAAAGACTGCAATGTTTATCCTCATAACTCATCACAGGAAGCACCCTCATGGCTAACAGAGGATATGATTAGAAATAGACTTGAAAAACTTAACATTAATAAGTCACTGGGACCATATGGCTTACACCCAAGGGTCCTTAAGGAAGTTAGTGAAGTGATTGCCAGACCATTGTTCCTAATTTCTAGTCTAGTGGCTAGAATGGTACCAGCTGATTGGAGAAAAGCCAATGTAGCACCAATATTTAAAAAAGGGCCAAGATATATCCATGGGAACTACAGGCTAGTTAGCCTGTAGTTTACAAGCTCTTGGGGGGGGGGGGGGGGGGTTGACTATATACAGGATTTTAGTAATAAAAAGGGTATTATTAGCAGTAATCAGCATGGATTCATGAAGAATCATTCTTGCCAGACCAATGTATTAACCTTGTATGAGGAGGTGAGCTGCCATCTAGATAAAGGAAGGCCTGTAGATGTGGTATATCTATATTTTGCAAAGGTATTTGATACAGTTCCCCATAAACGTTTACTGTACAAAGTAAGGTCTGTCAGCATGGACCATAGGGTGAGTACATGGATTGAAAACTGGCTGCAGGGGCAAGTCCAGAGGGTGGTGATAAATGGGGAGTACCTGGAATGGTCTAGTGTGGAAAGTGGTGTCCCTGTCCTGGGACCAATCCTATTTAATTTATTCATAAACATTCTGGAGTATGAGATAAATAGCTTAATCTCTGTATTTTCGGATGACACTAAGCTAAGCAGGGCAATAACTTCTTCATAGGATGTTAAAACCTTGCAAAAATATCTAAACAAATTAATGTGGTGGGCAATTACATAGCAAATGAGGTTTAATGTTGAAAAATTTTAAATAATTAATTTGGGTGCCAAAAATATGAATGCAATCTATACACTAGGGGGAGAACCTCTGGGGGAATCTAGGATGAAAAAGGACCTGGGGGTTTTAACAGATGACAGGCTCAGCAATGGCACGCGAATGCCAAGCTGCTGCTAGCGAAGCCAACAGAATATTGGCATGCATTAAAAAGCGCATTCACTCGAGAAATAAAATGATAATTCTCCCGCTCTACAAGACTCTGGTCTGGCCGCACCTGGAGTATGCTGTCCAGTTCTGGGCACCAGTCCTCAGGAAGGATGTACTGGAAATGGAGCGAGTACAGAGAAGAGCAACACAGTTAATAAAGAGACTGGAGGACCTCGGCTATTGGGAAAGACTGCAAGCATTGAACGTATTCTCTCTGGAGAAGAGAAGCTTGAGAGGGGATATGATTTCAAAGTACAAATCCCGTACTGGTGACCCCACAATAGGAAGACATCTTTTTTGCGCAAGGGTATTTAATAAGACACGCGGTCATTCACTAGAATTAGAAGAGAAGCTAGAGCATAGTGGGTTCTTTACTGTAAGAGCAGTAAGGATGTGGAATTCTCTATCACAAGCTGTGGTTTCAGCAGGGAACATCGATAATTTAAAAAAAATATTAGATGGGCACCTAAATGACCACAACATACAGGGATACATAATGTACTATCAACATAAAAGCGCACACACAGGTTGGACTTGATGGACTTTTTTCAACCTCACCAACTATGTACTATGTATGATCTATGAATGGAGGGGGAGGACCTTTCAATCATTTGCCCAGTCTCCATTTTATAGATCATGTTTCATTGATAGAAGCTACAATAGCCACAACCCACCTCTACACAGTCTCATAGGGAAACATGCACAAGCTAAGGCTGGAGTCTGCCTCCCCCTTCTTCCTAGATCCTTTGGAGTTGGCATAACTAGTCAGAAGTGATTCATGCAGATAGCAGAGGAAGGGGAATTCAGACAGAAATCACACTAAGTTCTTTGTATTGAGGCAAATTCACACTATAGGGGGATATTTTTCATTTGTGGTTTACAACCACTTTCAATTTTTGTTCTTGGGCTTAGATTTTATTTAGTTAGTAATTAATTCTTTTATTTACATTTTTTTCATGTATTTATTTATTCTTTTATTTATTTATTTTTATGTATTGATTTATTAATATATTTATTTATTTTTATGTATTGATTGATTCTTTTATTTATTGATTTATTCATGTATTTATTTATTTATTTATATGTATTGATTTATTCTTTTATTTATTGATTTATTCATGTATTTATTGATTTATTTATATGTATTGACTTATTCTTTTATTTATTTATTTTTCTTGAATTTTTTTATTTTACTTTTTATTTCTTTAATACCCTATGTATATTTTTAAAACATTTCTTAAAGCTACAGTGCTTGTAATCTTTATCTCTTAGCCCCTGTGCAGCACATTTCCCAGAATTCCACATTGCAATCTGAAAGCGGTTTTGTTTCGTAACATTCCGAATAGGAAAGTCAGAGGTGACAAACCATTCATCACGAAACGATGTGGTATTTCCAGCCCCCGGTGCTGCAGCTGGCTGGAACACAAAGGTATTATTTGAAAGGGGAGGACAATTCAGCTCCTACATGGAGGGAAGCAGACAAGGTGGTAATGTGCTTAATGTCGGTGATGTCATCCCAGCCTAACCTCCTCAGTCACAAGGCACAAATATAGCTGATAAGACGTGACCATTCTGAATGTTAATGAATGGATTCACTGTTACTGCGAGTCCAAATTATGATTTATATCAGCAGTCGAGCTTGCTGTTTTTTATTGCTGTGTCTTATTGTTAACAAGGCTCGCTTGTTCTTATTGCACCTCAAGGCACAATGGTTTTCTGGGAAGCTTAAATAAGATCTATTCTAAAACTGCAAGACGAAATTCCAATTTCTCTCTAAGACTGGTCCGCCAAATTAGGCCTTGTGAGGAACTGAGGGCGCCTTGTCTGACGAATTCCTCGTTTTTTTTTTCTTCTTTCCTATACTGTATCTTGAAATAGATAAGATAAACTCTCAGGATCAAAACAAGTCGCGAAACATAATTAGATCATAATTATACTAACAGATTAGACGTTTAATGTGAAAGTGAATTATTTTGTTTGTGCTTTAGGAATTTAGGCTCTTATCCCACCGAGGAATGACCACTTACCAGCTGTAGATACATTTGCAGGGACTAATCTTAAAGAGTAGCTGGTTTTTAAGGTTTTAAATGAGAATCCAATTCCATGTACATACATGAAGCCATGTGATAACTACAGACATGGAGCCTGATTTACTAGAGTGTGAAGTGTAGCAAATGCAGCTAATCATGTCGAGAAGAAACTCTATTATCTAAAGTTTCCTTTGACGTGATTTGATGTTCAAAGTATAAACAAGCTCAGTTCACCCCATTTTACCGCTATATCTGATCTGATCCAGGATCACCACTTAAACAAAACCTACTGAATAGTGTCAGATTCAGGGGTTGGTGGTCCACAAAGGTCCAAGAGTTCAGGGGTCAGACCAAAAAGCCTTATATTTACATACCCTGTTTCCCCTAAAATAAGACCTAGTGTGATTGTCGGTGATAGCTGCAATAAAAGCCCTACCCCCCAAATAAGCCCTAGTTAAAGTCCTTGTAGGTCTTCTTTTCAGGGTAGGGCTTATTTTTGAGGAAACAGAGTAGGGCTTATTTGGGTGGTAGGGCTTATATTGCAGCCAACACCGACAATCACGCTAGGTCTTATTTTAGGGGAAACAGGGTAGTTAGTAAGGTTGAATAAAGACACCAGTCCATCCAGTTCAACCTGATTCACATCGATCCCTACCCTCAAGGAGCCCACAATCCAAGGTCCCCATTCATATACTAGGGCCAATTTTGGACAGAAGCCAATTAACCTAACTGCAGGTCTTTGTGTAGTATGTACCTAAAATAAAGGTATTACCTCAAATAATTAAAAAATTAGAGAGAAAAGAAAAAAATGACTGATATCTGGTGATGTTGTGGTGACCCAGAAGGGTAGAAACATGCAACTTTCCATGAATGCAAATGGAAAAAAAGGCCCTATTTTCACATGGTGAGATTGGTTGCTCTCGATGATCCTGGGGTCTCAATCTTGCAGTGGTCATCAACCCTGTCCTCAGGGCCCACTAACAGGCCAGGTTTGCAAGACAATTGAAATACATCACAGGTGATATAATTTGCTGCTCAGTGATTGCAGTATTCTAGTCTGCATCTCACCAAGGTAATGCATAAAACCTGGGTCCTGAGGACAAGGTTGATGACCACTGCCCTAATGGGTTCTTCCAGTGATCACTGGACCATTGGGCTGTGGAAGGGGCTGGCTCAGGCTCTCAGCAGCATGTTGAGAGGTTAAGCCAGACATCTGGGTGGATCCCAACATAAGTGTCGGTATTCCTGCAAAGCATGGACCAGATCGGTGACGTCAGCCAGCAGCGGGCTGAATCTGGGTCACAGGAGTGTAGAAATAATTGCACGCCTATGACCCTCATGAGAAGTATGGCCAAAAAAACCTCTGGCCATACATCTCCCTGAAGGATGAGTTGGAGTCATCAAGTCTGATGAACATCAAGTAGTGTTATTTTACCAAAAGACACATTTTGTGGCTTTACCTCACCAGTTCCTCGGTTTACGGTTATACACAAATGTTTGACATTTCTCAGTTTACTGTTTCACCCAAGTGTGTCCTACCACTGAATAGTGTGTCTATGCCAAAAAATTGTGGTCCACAGACTGCCTACCACAGCAACAAGCACAATTTATACATTTCATTCTGAGTACACATGTGTTGACGGGGAACCTGCAGACAAGGGGAGAGAGCAGAGTGAGCACAGCATGATTTTTTAGTCTTTTCCTGCTCCTTCATTGCCCAATCAGCAGGCAGCAAGCAAGGAAAGGCTATCTACTAACTAGGTTTTAGATGTTGCTTTCCCATTGCACTTAGTAATGCTGCAAGGACAGAAGAGAAATCAAGAAGATAGATTTAGTTGTTCTTTAAATGATAGTTGATAGTGACTTTTGTCAAATGGATCTCAGCTGCTTGGAAAACACAATGTGGTGGAACAGACCTACAGAAGTGGGACCCATCCTTCTTGGGGAGATAAGGTGAACAGAAGGAACCAAGCAGCATGTGATTGTAAGCAGGTGCCTAAAATGTCATTCAGGTATTGCATTTAAAAAGTGTTGTCTAGTGCTGTAAGGGTTAACACATTGTGATGTGTCTGCCATTTGACCCGTGGAGCTTTATGTAGCAGGGGTAGAAAGGGGTTGGGCCAGGAGAGGGTTGCTGTTGTTGAAGGTTGGTGGTAGGCGTGAGAAAGACCATCCACGAGGAGATGTAGAGCTGCACCTAAGTGGGGTTACCCCTTGGTGGGACCAGAGTAGTGCTTTAGCCTTTGACCACAAAGGGTGTTAACCTACACAAAAGCAGTACTTACTGCTAACACTAAGAAATAACAAAAATTAAAGTAGTTGTTACCCTTAAAAATAGAAAAATGGATCTTATTTCTTTAAAGCATAATTAACAGCACAGTGCTTGTGCTGTGTAATGTGGCCCCCTGCATTATCTAAAATACCTGGTTAATCCTGCTTGGTGCTACCCTCCCCTCTGTAAACTGACCAAGTTTATCATGGCTGCCGTGCGCCTGATACCATCAAAATTTTTGCAATTTTTTTTGTTTATAGAGCAAAAAATAAAAACCGCAGGGGTGATCAAATACCACCAAAAGAAAGCTCTATTTGTGGGAAAAAAAGGACGCCAATTTTGTTTGGGAGCCACACCACACGACCGCGCAATTGTCAGTTAAAAATGGGGCAGTGCCGAATCGCAAAAAGTGCTCTGGTCAAGAAGGGGGTAAATCCTTCCAAGTGGTTAAAATAAACCTACCATTGAAATTATAGACTTTTTGTGAGTGGGCAATCGTACAAAATCAGCAGGTCCCTCACTGTAAGGTATGAAACTGCATTTTTTTTTATTTTTATAAAACACATACACTGGGACACATAATGTAATGGAACACACAGGGGATTGTATGCATAGAACAAAGTGGGTTTACAGCCAGTGTAATGTAACAGTATGATATTCCCCCCCCTACTGCTACCCAACACGCCTAGAGCGCGGATGGGGTGATGTCATTGTTCTACGATTTCCTCAGCATTCTCAGCTCTCACCAAGGCCCTCTGAGCCTGGAGCTCTGTGATCATGTGACCACTAGGAAAATATTTTCTAAAAAAGGTATTTACATTGCTATTTATTATGGTTTGCAGCATTACCAAAGGCAATGGGCAGACAAAGTTAAAGGGCATATCCGGACCGAACGTTTTTACTGCTGCTTTTAGGGGTGTCTGATGGGGTTTTTTTATTTATTTTTTTTACAGCCTCTAAACGCCCCTCCATGTTAGCCTACATGTCCATGCACACATAAACTTTCAGAGGTGTTGGAGGCATTACTTTAAAAAAAAAACATCCATTAACACTAGTCAAAAATGCAGCTAAAAGTGCATTTTTACAGTTGCTTTTTCCTGGCAGCGGCACTGGCAATTTTTAAACATCCTATGTGCATGAGCCCTTAAAGCTTACATACTAGAGAAGCTTTCCTTCTTCTTTACCTTTACCAAATAAAGCAGTGTCACTGGCAGGGCTGGCCCTACCATGGGTCCCACTGGGTTCATTAGACCCAGGCAGCACTTTGAAAGGGCTGGTAAATGGACACCCAGGATTTTGTTTTGTGTGTCATCCAGGGGCAGACTGGGCCAGGGGGCAGGGTGACAACTGCTCCCTGGACCGCTCCATCCGTCCTGTAAAAAGACCACCCTGCTGCCCTCAACACGCATGCTCATAGTTGCTGGGCTGTTAAACACCTGAGCACACATGAAGAGCTCAGGTGTGTGCTGCCGAGGTCAGGGTACCCACAGGAGACAGAAAACAATGAAAGATCCCTTCCCCACTGGATCCGCCAGCAGTCAATATTCGGGTGCAGCTTTCGAGGCTTGCATTTCTATTGGGTGGAATTGGAGGAGGCGGTGTGGCCAGCCTTGCGCTCGGTCTTGCGCCCGGCCTCGCATCTGGCCTGCCTTCTTCTGCTCTGGTGCATGCGTGAGGCTAGGCACTGAAGACTGTGGGAGCACTGGGAGAGAGCAACAAAGAGGTAATATAAGTTAGTTCTGTGTGAAAGGACACAAAGGATGTCCATCATTTTTTTTAGTAGTGGCTGCTAATCTGCTGGAAGGCCAAATGTTGCATAACCTGTCATACTCAAAAATCACTATACAGCACTAGCTTGCCATTATACTACCCTAGCCTGCCCCTATACTGCCCTAGCCTGTCTATATACTACCCTAGCCTGCCCCTATACTACCTAGCCCAGTGATTCTCAACCAGGGTTCCTCCAAAGGTTGCTAGGGGTTCCTTCAGCATTGGGGGGCAATTTCTGCCTCTCAGATAAATTCCCACTGACTCCATTGATCTTTTTAGCTATCTGTAAGGAGGTAATTCTTCCCATTGACCACAAGTGTAAGGACCATTTTTCCCACTGACCATCACACTAATGTATCATGAGTTGTAGATTTCAAATTTTTAGCAGGGGTTCCCCGAGACCGGATAACTATTTCAAGGGTCCCTCTGTGTTGAAAAGGTTGAGAAAGGCTGGCCTAGCCTGTCTATATACTACCCTAGCCTGTCCATATACTACCATAGACCAGTCCATATACTACCCTAACCTGCCCCTTTACTGCCTTAGCCTGTCCATTTACTGCCCTAGCCTATTCATATACTACCCTAGTCTGTCTATATACTACCCTAGCCTGCCCCTATACTACCTAGTCTGTCTATATACTACCCTAGCCTGTCCATATATTAACCTAGCCTGTCCATATACTAACCTAGCCTGTAGATATACTACCCTTGCCTGCCCCTATACTGCCCTAGCCTGTCCATTTGTTACCCTAGCCTATCCATATACTAACCTAGCCTGTCCATATGCTACCCTAGTCTGTCTATATACTACCCTACTTGCCCCTATACTATCCTAGCCTGTCTATATACTATCCTAGCCTGTCTATATACTACCCTAGCATTTCTATATACTACCCTAACCTGTCTATATACTACCCTAGCCTGTCTATATATTACCCTAGCCTGTCCATATACTAACCTAACCTGTCTATATACTACCCTAGCCTGTCTGTATACTACCCTAGCCTGCCCCTATACTGCCCTAGCCTGGCCATATACTACCCTAGTCTGTCCATATACTACCCTATCCTGCACCTATTCTACTCTAGCCTGTCTATATACTACCCTAGCCTGTCCCTATGCTGCATTTCATTCTTGGATCCAGGCAGTGCAATGTCCTGGGCCAGCCCTGGTGACTGGCTGTGTTGTTTGGCAGGGGTGTATGAATCAAAAATGGGACTGGGCAGGATTACAGATCCTTTACAAAATAAAACAGTTCATATATGTGTATTTCAACTGTGATTGCCTGTTTGCCTGGACTTCAGTTTTAAGACAACAGTTAACAGTTACAAATATACTGTAGAAACTGTTTTACCTGCATATTTCTGTTCATCCAGTGCTAGAGTTTATACAGCTCTACCACGTAGCAGGAGACCTGTCTGGAATAGTCACAAGATTTTTCTTTATTGCAGGTAGCTATTAGATTGTAAGCTCTTCTGAGCAGGGCCCTCTTAATCCTCTTGTATTTTATTGTATTGTAACTGTATTGTCTCCTTTTATATTGTAAAGCGCTGCGTAAATTGCTGGCGCTATATAAATCCTGAATAATAATAATAATAATAATAATAATAATAATAATAATAATAACTGCCTCTGGACTGCCCACACTAAATTTACTGCAGGCATACATGTATGTCATCCAGCATGTTCCGGGTTAGAGGCACGCAGCGCATGGCTCCTGTGAGCACTGTGTCCATTGGACACAGCGTATTAAAATTACTAAAATTACAGTTACTAAAGTAACTGAGCAACATGGCATCGCATGATTGGTCATAGCAATCATGTGATATCAATGTAAACAAACTGCCATGCATGGATTTCCATTTATGAACAGCTTACTTACAGTTGTGATCTGTGATTGGCCCACAGCAATCACATGGTACCTGGCTAACTGTACCATGTAATTAGCTGTAGCCAATCACAAATCACAACCATAAGCTAGCTGTTCATGAATGTTAACCCATTCATGACAGCTAAAACTGTTGCTTATACAGCAATCATTATTGTATGAGCAATCACAGTATGAAAAAAAATAAAAATAAATCCCAGATCAGCCCCCAGAGTAGTTCAGGGTCACTATGGTGACTCTGAACTACTCTGATGACAGAATTTACAAAAAAAAAAGTAAAATAAAAGAATTGAACTGTTAAAAAAAGAATAAAACTATTAAAAATATTTAAAAAATGGAATAAAAATGGTTGTTGTTTTTTTTTACATTCTGACACCAGGCAGTATCCCTGATCACTACCACACCATTCATATGATGACGCTGTATTGCACTGGTGATGGTATGTAAAAAAAAAAAAATGTGACTAAACAAATTAATTTCTTCTTTCTTTCATCTTTTTTTTTTTTTTTGTCAAAAAACTCACACAAACCAATTAATATACATGTATTGGGATTTTTTTGTACCAAAGACATGTAGCAAAATAGAGGTGGGTAGAGGGCATAGACGAAGAGTGGCTCTCTGAGAAAAAACACCCTGGTTAGATGTACTTGCAGATTTAGAAACACTAACAAATGAAAGCCAGACTCCAGCTCACACTGCAGTTACACAAACAGTTACAGCAACAGTATCCTTTTGGGATAGAGGTTTTATACGAATACATGAAAGCTGATTGTTGTAAGCACCCTGTCAGTGGTAAAAGGTTTGTCTAAACCCTCCTAAGCACTTGACTTCCAAGCTATAGCCAAAAGAAGGCTACAGTGCGGACCTCAAATGCCAGGAGGGTGTCCATGTAAGTCCTCCCATTCTTGCGCCATCAGTGCACCCCAGTGGGTGCGTGCTTGGCACGTTCTGTGTTTGCCAAATTCTTCTAATGCCGCGTACACACGGTCAAACTGTATGACGTACTTAGTCTGGAGGAAAAGTACGCCAGACTGTCCGTCGGAATTTCCGAACGGGCTACTTGCCCACACACGGCACTTTTTGAGCAGACTAATACGGTGTACTAAGTCCGCCGTACTATCCGCCCTACTTTTGAAATGAACGGACTCGCCCACACACGCGGAGGAAAGTCCGCTAATTTCGAGCGCGTCTCCAGGTAGGCGGGGCCCGCGAAGGAGACGTCGCTGGCCCCGCCGCCTGGTATGGACTTAAAGGGGAACCCCAACGCCGAAAAAAAACGGCGTGGGGGTCCCCCCCAAGTCCACAACAGACCCTTGTCCGAGCATGCTACCCGGCCAGCCAGGAAAGGGGGCGAGCGAGCGCCCCCCCTCCTGAGCCGTACCAGGCCGCGTGCCCTCAACATGGGGGGGTGCCTTGGGGAAGGGGGGGCCGCGCGGCCCCCCCACCCCAAAGCACCTTGTCCCCATGTTGATGAGGACAAGGGCCTCTTCCCGACAACCCTGGCCGTTGGTTGTCGGGGTCTGCGGGCGGGGGGCTTATCGGAATCCGGGAGCCCCCTTTAATAAGGGGGCCCCCGGATACCGGCCCCCCACCCTATGTGAATGAGTATGGGGTACAATGTACCCCTACCCATTCACCTGTAAAATAAAAGTACAAAAAAAAACACAACACACGAGATAAAATACTTTATTGCACAGCTCCGGGGGTCTTCCGTCTTCGGGGGTCTTCTCGCCGGACTCCTCCGCTATCTTCTTGTAGCTCTTTTGCTAGCGGAGGAGTCCGGCTTTCTTCCTCGCCGCCGGCCTCTTCTCCCGACTTCGGGGGTCTTGTCCCCCTCTTTGGTTCTTCTGTCGCCGCCACCGCCGCTGCCGCCGCCGCCGCCTTCCGTTCTTCTTCTTCTCCTTCTTCTCCAGGAGATGTTGACTCGACGCTCTCTCCGGCCACAATGCCAAGGACGCACTGCGTGGCCACTTATATAGGGACAAGGGGCGGTGTCACATGGCTTTATGTTGAGGGCACGCGGCCTGGTACGGCTCAGGAGGGGGGGGGGCGCTCGCTCGCCCCCCTTTCCTGGCCGGCCGGGTAGCATGCTTGGACAAGGGTCTGTTGTGGACTTGGGGGGGACCCCCACGCCGATTTTTTTCGGCGTTGGGGTTCCCCTTTAAGTCCATACCAGGCGGCGGGGCCAGCGACGTCTCCTTCGCGGGCCCCGCCTACCTGGATACCCGCTCGAAATGAGCAGGCTTTTCTCCGGGCGGGAAAAGTCCGCTCATTTCAAAAGTACGGCGGACTGGCATACACACGGCCGGATTGTCCGCCAAAATGCGAGTACGACGGACAGAATTTTGAAAAAAACGAAATTCTTAGTACGCCGGACTGCACGCTGAAAAAGTCCGCTGAAGCCCACACACGAGCGGACTGTCCGCTGAAATGTGTTTCGGCGGACTAAGTAGGCCATACAGTCCGCTCGTGTGTACGCGGCATAACTCTGCTGATCACAGAGCAGAGTAAAGGGCCAATCACAGAGGGACCTTTGCCACATGATCAGCTGTCAGCAATGACAGCTGATCACGGAAGTAAACAGAAGCCAGTTACCGATTTTTTTTTTCTTCACGCTGACATCGGTCCCCTAAGTACCTACCAGTGCCATCTATCAGTGCCCATCAGTACTGATAATCAGTGCCCATCAGTGCCACCTATCAGTGTCCATCAGAGCTGTCAATCAGTACCCATCAGTGCCTCATCATCAATGCCTCCAGATCAGTGCCCACTGCC
Source organism: Lithobates pipiens (assembly GCF_037356315.1). NCBI lineage: Eukaryota > Metazoa > Chordata > Amphibia > Anura > Ranidae > Lithobates > Lithobates pipiens. Next base: position 71,813,793 of record NW_027507784.1, read on the forward strand.
CACCAGTGTCACCTATTAGTGTCCATCAGTGCCGCCTTATTAGTGCCCATCAGTGCTGCCTTATCAGTGCCCATCAGTGCCGCCTATCATTGCCCACCAGTGATGCCTATCAGTGCCACCTACCAGTGCCCATCAGTACCACCTATCAATGCCACTTATCTGTGCCTATTAGTGCCACCCATCAGTGCAGCCTCATCAGATCCTCATCAGTGCTCACCAGTGCTGCCTCCTCAGTGCCCATCAGTGCCACCTATCAGTGCCCATCAGTGCTGCCCATCAGTACTCATCAGTGAAAGAGAAAAATGACCTGTTTGCAAAATTTTATAACAACATTTTTCTAAATGTTTGGTATTTTTTTGTTTGTTTAACAAAAAATAAAAAACGCAGTGGAGATTTAATACCACCAAAAGAAAGCTCTATTTGTGTGAAAAAAATATAAAATACCCCTTTGAATACAGTGTTATGTGACCATGCAATTGTCATTCAAAGTGTGAGAGCGCAGAAGGCTGGGCATTGGCCTGGTCTGGAAGAGGGTATAAGTGCCCAGTAAGCAAGTGGTTAACTGATACATTTGCAGGAGAGCCTGTTCTGTTGAAAAAACGACAGACTTACTTGCCAGATCACCAGATGAAAATAAAAGATGAAAGCCTAAAAAAAAGAAAACTAATACAGCCACCACATCTAAGCCCTTGTACACACGGTCGGAAAATCCGATGGAAAATGTCCGATCGGACCGTGTTGTCGGATAATCCGACAGTGTGTGGGCTCCATCGGACTGTTTCCTTTGGAATATCCGACCGACAAAGTTTGAGAGCTGGGCTATAAAATTTTCCGACAACATGATCCGATCGGACCTCGTCCGATCGTTTGTAGAGAATTTTGATCGGACAAAGTGCCACGCATGCTCAGATCAAATTACGAGACCAAAGCTATTGGCTACTAGCCTGAATGTAGTCCCGTCATAACTAAATAACGTCATCACGTTCTAAACAATCGGATTTTCCGACAACTTTGTCCTACCGTGTGTATGCAACACCAGTTTCGGACAAAATCTGTTGGAAAAAAATCAGACAGATGTTGTTGTCGGAATGTCCGACCGTGTGTACAAGGGCTAAGAATGGGTAAGCTGCAATATAAAACATGTTTGATCTTGGGTTTAATACCACTTAAAGCTTTGTCTTTTATATATGCCTGGAATTTTCAGCTATTAAAGTAGAACAGAATAGAGAAACGCATTTACAGGTTTTTTTTGCGCTAAACAAAAATTATTATTATTTTTTTTTTTTTTTTTTTTTTGTTTTTTGGTGACAGCCTTTTTTTCCCCCGACTGTAAATGAAAGAAACAGGTTCTCTTTAACTCGGTCTTGAGAGATTCTGGAACAGCTTGCTCATCAGGAAAGGCTCAGGTCTCTTTTCTCTAGCTGAGTGTTTGATGGTAAGTCAGACACGTACATCCGTGACCAGGCGGGTGAGCCAGCTCTCTCAGTTTTACCGTTTGACACCTGCGTTACGGGTGCAGCACACAGCTATAAGGCCGGTCCAAGTGTGTTGGTTTTTTTTTTTCTATCCCGCGCTGTGCCAGATGCTCCACTAGACTGCGTTCCTGGCATCCCTCTAGCCCACACTATCTGATCTCACACACAGGAGAGACTCAGAGGCAGCAAGATCAATAGAGCAGTAAGGCAGAATCGCTGGCAGGGCACCCTCCCATATGTCCATTATTTCAGGAGACTGTTCTATTTTGTTTTACACCTGATGTCCGATGTCACAGAAAAGAGGAAGATCAAATAGCATGGCCTCATACGGTTTCCAGCAAGTGTGCCGCTCCTAGATTTTACATCTAACATTCAAAACCTGCTTAATTGCACTTTTGTTCATGTAAACTGAAAGACATTTAAAAGAAAACCACTTTTTTCAGGCACACAATTGTCATCAACTTAATGTTTATCATTTTATCAGCCTCCAACAGCTAGAAATACAATAGTGACAAATATCTACCCATCAAAGGATTTGTATATTTGTTTATCCAGTCCTGAGATTTACACAGCCCTGCCAACCAACTGAACTCACTTGTGCTGTATTGCAATCAACCATTTTATTATCAGCATTCTCTCTCTCTCTCTCTCTCTGAAAAAAAAAAAAAAAAAAAAAATATATATATATATATATATATATATATATATATATATATATATGGCTTTTTTGTCAGCGAGAACGTGGGGGAACGCAGTTCCGCCACCTCCAGCACTGATTGTTTGTGCTGGCAAGGGGTGCTGGAAGGTCTATTGTTGCTGAATTCTGGGGTATCTATTGTCGCTGATGGGGATCTGTTTTGTGTGGTGGGTCTAGTCTAGCTGGGTAAGTCTACTGTTGCTGGTGGGGGGGGGGGGGGGGTTATATTGCTGGGGGTCAATTGTTGCTGGGTGGGATCTATTGATGAGGGAGAGGTCTATTGTTTCTGGCTGCTGGAGGGTCTATTGTTGCTGGGGTGGTATTTTATTGTGGGGGGTCCATTGTTGCTGGGGTGGTACTTTGTTGTTGGGGGTCCATTGTTGCTGGGGGAAGTTATTGATTGTGTGGGGAATCTGTTGTTCCTGGGGGGGGGGGGGGTCCTTTCTTCCTGGGGTGGAGTCTATTGTTTCTGGGGTGGAGTCTATTGTTTCTGGGGTGGAGTCTATTGTTTCTGGGGTGGAGTCTATTGTTGCTGGGATGGAGACTAGTGTTGCTGGGCTGGAGACTACTGTTGCTGGGATGGAGTCTATTGTTGCTGGGAGGGGGTCTATTGTTGATGGGGTGGAGTCTATTGTTGCTGGGGTGAAGTCTATTGTTGCTGGGGTGGGGTCTATTGTTGCTCATTGCAAGGTATCTGTTTTACTATCTTTCTTGTTTTCATTAACGAATTTCATAGAAATTACTGAGCAGCACAAACTACTTGGTTCTGTATTCTCTGAAAGGTGCTGTACTGGAGGTGGGTAGGTGGTGGAACCAAGGGATGGTGCTGAAAGACGAGTAGGGGGCGGAGACAAAGGGTAACTCGGAAGGGTGAAGTTCCAGTACCTATTCCCTGAGAAAAAAAGCCCTGCATATATATATATATATATATATATATATTGTATATATATACTGTATATATATATATATATATATATATATATATATATATATATATATATATATATATTTATATATATTTATATATATGTATTGAACACATCACCATTTTTTAAGGGGGTTGAAAACTATGGGGGTTACTAAAGCCAAATCCGCTATGCACTACAAGTGCAGAGTGCACTTGAAATTGCACTGAAAGTGCACTTGGAAGTGCAGTCGCTGTAGATCCGAGGGGGACTTGCAAGGAAAATAAAAAACAGCATTTTAGCTTGCACATGACTGGATAATAAAATCAGCAGAGCTTCCCCTCATTTCAGATCTTCCCCTCAGATTTACAGCGACTGCACTTCCAAGTGCACTTGCAGTGCATTTTCAAGTGCACTTTGCACTTGTATTTTGTACTTGTAGTGCAAAGTGGATTTGCCTTTCGTAAATAACCCACTATATTACCCAAAGTATTGGGACATCTACCTTTTAGACCCCTTTCACACTGGGGCCGCGGCCGCGTTAGCACTAAAGTGCAGCTCATTTTAGCGGCGCTTTAGCCCTGTTTAAGCAGCACTTTTTTCAGCCGTTAGCTGTACACTTTTAACCCCAAAGAAGGGGTTAAAACTCCAGTGTTGCGGCGCTTCCAAAGTGCTTTTCAGGCGCTTCAGAAGCTCTGTCCATTCATTCCAATGGGCAGGGCGTTTTGGGAGCGCTATTTACAGCGCTCCCAAACTGCCCCAAAGATGCTGCTTGTGGGACTTTTTGGAACATCCCGCAAGCGCACAAAGTCACACTGAAATGAATGGGGGGGGGCGGTTTTCAGGTACTCAGCAGAGGCTATTTCCAGTGCTAAAGAGCCTGAAAACCACCCCGGTGTGAAAGGGGTCTTACACACACATTAACTTTAATGGCATCCCAGTCTTAGTTTGTAGGGTTCAATATTGAGTGGGCCCACCCTTTGCAGCTATAACAGCTTCAACTCTTCTGGGAAGGCTGTCCACAAGGTTTAGGAGTGTGTCTATGGGAATGTTTGACCATTCTTCCAGAAGCACATTTGTGAGGTCAGGCACTGATGTGGACAAGAAGGCCTGGCTTGCAGTCTCTGCTTCAATTCATCCCAAAGGTGTACTGTCGGGTTGAGGTCAGGACTCAGAGCAGGCCAGTCAAATTCCTTCACCCCAAACTCGCTCATCCATGTCTTTATGGACCTTGGTTTGTGCACTTGGCCAAATCATTTGGTGGAAGGGGGATTATGGTGTGGGTTTGTTTTTCAGGGGTTGGGCTTGGCCCCTTAGTTCCAGTGAAGGGAACTCTTAAGATGTCAGCATATTAAGACATTTTTAACAATTTCATGCTCCCAACTTTGTGGGAACAGTTTGGGGATGGCCCCTTCCTGTTCCAACATGACTGCACACCAGTGCACAAACAAGGTCCATAAAGACATGGATGAGTGAGTGTCTTCTAAAGACTTAGGTAGACAGGTTCCTCAGTGGAGCCCCCAGACCAGATCCTCATTGAAACCCATCTTCCAGCTCTCAAAGAACTAGCATCAGGAAAGGCCTAGGCACAGCTGGGACCTTGATAAGACAGGAATGATCTTCAGTTAGACTGCCAGGAAGGGCAGCAGCCCTTTTGGCTGGAAACCTCTCCTCCTGAGGTAGAACAGTGCTCTCTGGGGCTCCAAACTATTTATACATTCCCCAACCACCATCTGGGTGCACCTCACCAGGGATTGGTTGAAGCTGCATAAACATTCACGCTGCTTATTTGAGTCTCCCACAAACTACATTCAAGAAGCTTCCAGAAGATAGGGGGAAGCAATGAAATTTGCAACCTGCAGAGCACCCACATGCTGCTCTGCTGATTACAGAGAGCCACAGAACTTATATCTTTTATAAATTGCTTGCTGTTCTGGAGTATGACAGCGGGACATGCTGCTGCTCAGTGCACTTCTTCCAGATTCACAAACCTTGAAAAGATATAGGGTTCTTAGGTGGCTGGCAGATGGCACCACCACAAATACAATACAATATACAAAGTATCACCAGTACACCATTTTAGTAAAATGAATAGCAGGACATTTATGTATCACCTAAGCCCTTATACACATGGTCGGACATTCCGACAACAAAATCTGTCGGATTTTGTCCGAAACAGATGTTGCATTCACACGGTGATGATGTTATTTAGTTACGACGGGATTACATTCAGGCTAGTAGCCAATAGCTTTGGTCTTGTAATTTGACCTGAGCATGCGTGGCACTTTGTCCGATCGGAATTCTCTACTAACGTTTGGACAAAGTCAGATCGGACCACGTTGTTGGAAAATTGTATAGCCCAGCTCTAAAACTTTGTCGGTCGGGTATTCCGAAGGAAACAGTCCGATGAAGCCCACACATGGTCGGATTATCCGTCAACATGGTCCGATCGGACATTTTTCGTCGGAATGTCCGACCGTGTGTACAAGGGCTAAGAGTGTAACCTAAAACATCAAAGTACTAGGCAAAAAATATCCCACTATTTGGTAGGTGGATTCAAACATGCTTGGGACAAACATAGATCTATATTTAAACAAAAAAGTTAACTGAAAAAAAAAATCAAAAACAAGTATAAATAATAAAAAAAAAAAAGAGACAGACTCCATGGACCACTTGGTCCTGTTTCTGCCATCACGTTTCTCTGTTTCTGTGTTCCTATTCACGTTACTAAAATGGTGTGCTGGTCGTTCTTCGTATATTGGATTGTATGTGTGACTTACCATACACAATTTAATCTAAGCATCTTTCTAATGCTCTTTGAAGCTCCAGCTGAAGGGGGTCCGCTGGAGTTTAAGATATTTGCTGCTACTACAACTTCTAAAAACCTAATGAACAGAAGAAGGAAGCTCTCTGCACACATGTCATTATGTAGGTTCCAATTTACTGTATTTGAAGCCATCAATCACTATGGCATTCCCCGACCTCAGGACTTCCTCCTTGATGCACTTGATGCATTTCACCCAAAAGGACTTACACGTAGAGATAGGTGCAGAGAGTTTTCGCCTTCTGTTCATGTGTCGGAGTGCAGATGGCTCTATGAATCACCTGCACCTGTTGTAGAGGGTACAGCAGGAGTAACCACGTTTGAGAGAGGAGGACATTTTTCACACACACATTGTACTGTAAACATTAACTCCAGTCAAGTTGCCTATCCCTGTCTTTTGGTCTTCTGTGATTTGACAACCTTGGATAACAATGGGTTTAGCTTCCCTCATGTATGTGGCACGAGGCCGCACTTACTGTAGATTCACTTCTTTACAGTTGAATATGAAAGTGTGATGCAGCCAATACAGGTCTTGAACCCCAACACAACATTCTTCTTCCAATTACCATCATGTCCCTTTAAGGCTGATGATGCATCAATGTGCCCATCTCTGGTGAAACCCCCACCAAGGGGATGGACGGTATAACAGTCACTGTCCCTAGGTGCTCATTTCTCCCATGGCAACCCTTTCCATAGCAATCTGTCTCCACAGCTCCTCCTACCATATTCATGGGATCCTGCCAGTGTCCTATAATATATGGTCCCCCATCGGATAGTGTCCGCTGTGTACTGCACATGCGCAGTACACAGCACATACAGTGTCCAGGTTCTATCACCACCACTAACATAGAGTTAGAATATAAAAGAGCCGAGCGCAGTGAGGCCGAGCCCGAAGCGTGGCGAGCGAAGCTCGCCCGCAAGGGGCCCTCTAATTTTAACAACCACCTCCACTCACGGCGCAGGCGCCGTTCATCTTCGGAAATTTTACGAAGCTTCTTCTGCCCCGTACTGCGCATGCGCAGTACGGGGCGGACACTATATGATGGCAGGACACTATCTGCCAGAACACCGGGAAGGAAGTCATCCTCCTTCCTGGGAGGATTTCAAAGAGCAACAATCTTAAGTGGGCCACAAGGTGGAACCAACCTCAACCTGCCTACACATGTACTGTACAAACAAGTAGCTTACAATCTAAGGTCCCTACCCCACATACATATACAAGCGCCAATTCAGACAGGATCCACTTAACCTACCAGCAAGTCCGTGAAGTGTGAGAGGAACCCAGAGTACCCAGAAGAAACACATGTAATCACAGTGCAAACATGCAAAATCTATGCAGATGTCCTAACTGAGATTCATAACTGAGATAAGGACCTTAGATTGTAAGCTCCTTGAGGGCATAGAACTGATAGGAATGTACAGTACATAAAGCACTGTGTAATTGTCAGTGCTATATAAATACCTATATTAAAGCGGAGGTCCACCCTAAAATGGACCTCCGCTCATCGGAATCCCCCCCCCCCTCCGGCGCCACAATCGGCGCCTTTCAGGGGGGAGGGGGGTGCAGTTACCTGGATAATCCAGGTAACTGCACCCACTTCCGGGCTAGCTCTCTGCGGAAAGGGGCGTACGTTACGCCCCTTTCCGCAAGCGCCCGTCCCCTTCAGCAAGTGCCCCGCTGCCTGCTGGGAAACACACAGCTCCCAGAGGCAGCGGGACCGTCCGGATTGCGCCGCGCGGCTCGCGCATGCGCAGTAGGGAACCGGGAAATGAAGCCGAAAGGCTCCATTTCCTGATTCCCATACCCAAGATGGCGGCGGCAGGACCTGACAGACGAGCGAGCGATCGGCTTCGGGTGCCGACATCGCGGGCACGCTGGACAGGTAATGCCGCGTACACACGAGCGGACTTTTCAACATCCAAAGTCCGAAGGACCGAGTCCGTCAGACTATCCGATCGTGTGTGGGCTGCAACGGACTTTTGATTCGCCAAAGTCTGACGGACTTTAGAAATGAAGCATGCTTCAAATTTTCCCGAAGGAACTCCGCCGGACCCGGTCCCCTTCGAAAACTCCGCTCGTGTGTATGCTACTCCGACGGACTAAAACCGACGCTAGGGCAGCTATTGGCTACTGGCTATGAACTTCCTTATTCGAGTCGGGTCGTACGTCATCACGTTCGAATCCGTCGGAGTTTAGTGTGATCGTGTGTGGCCAAGTCCGTTCGGCCGAAAAGTCTGTCAGAACTCCGTCGGAACTCCGGCGGAACTCCGGCGGAACTCCTTTGGAAGTCTGTCGGACATAAGTCCTCTCGTGTGTACGGGGCTTAAGTGTCACTATTTAAAAGTCAGCAGCTGCAGTATTTGTAGCTGCTGGCTTTTAAAAAAAAAAAAAACGCGGAGTCCCGGTGGACTCCCGCTTTAATGTTGTAATAATATATACTTTGTAACAATAGGTATGTTCATTTTGTTTCCACAGACAATATATTTACGAAATTGCAAAATGGAAAAAACAAAACAAAGTCTTCCTATAAAAGCACAGCGCTCCAAAGCATAGGCCAGACATCAACACTATCTCCATATCTTGCATTAACGCTGACGGGGTTACCAAAAAAACAGCAGGTCACTATCTACAGGTGCTATGCTGAGAAATTATTTTTGTTTATGCATTTATGTATTTTTCCAGGTTTTAAAGATATATATATAAGATATATATATGTAAGAAGCCTTTTAACTGTGGAATAATCAGCATGAGTCTGTCTTAATTTGATGTTTTTTTCCACAGGTGGTCTTCAGCTGCATGTAAACAGGTTGCTTCTTCCGCAAAATTCCCATGAGCATGGACACAGATCTGTGTGTCAGGAAGTATAGTGGCGGTGTCACAGCCATTGTTTCTATGCTGCAACATTGCCTGAGGTGCGTCCCCAAGCCAGGGACAGTACAGAGACCCTCTTGTCTCAGAGGCTGTATATGTACATAAATGATATAAGAAAAAAAAAACTCCACTTCACATGACTCACTTAGGGCTCCGTGCCAGCTTGTAGCCATTTCAATCTGTTTAGATGAACATGTATTTTTTCATTGACTGTAGCAAAGGACTACACTAAATTAACAAAAAAAAATGCCGATTGATACAGACTTGTAGGCACATCACAATGACACATCACAGAAAATTAGATGCAGCTACTGCAGCAGTTTAATATTCTTACCGGCGCCTAATGTCGGATGTATCGCATTTCAAGAAAGCAATGCCGGCAGGAATATTATTTGTTAAAAGAGTATCGGCGCTAAGCCGTGTACAATGGAGGAGAAAATAATATAAGTTTGCTAAAGGAAAAGCTTTAATTTAGATTTTTTTTTTGGAGGAAGTGAATGGTTTAAAGAATGGCTCCAGTCAACTTAAAAAGTACATTTAATATATTGGTGGGCCAGGACTTCTTTCAGCTCTCCTTTTGTGGAATAGCCCTCTGCACATTAATGATTCTAATGCAGCCTTGCTGAACCTTTGTATCCTAAAGGAACCCTTGAAATAGTTTTCAGGTTTTGGGGAGCCCCAGCTAAAATAAAGTATTTAGGGTCTGAGTCAAGAATGTCCTTCACATTGATGATCAGGAATGAATGCCTTTTTTACAGTGGTGATCAGAATGCTACTCTTATGCCACATACACACGATCGGACTATCCAGCAGACTTAGTCCGGCGGACAATCCACCAGACTTTGCAGCGGAGGTCCGTCAGAGTTTCCAAATGAACAGACTTGCCCACACATGGACTAAAGTCTGTTCATTTTGAACGTGACTTCAGGTACAACGGGACTAGAGAAGGAAGTCAATCTCGCCGCCTCCATCGCATGCCCTCAACATGGGGGGTGGCTGCCTTGGGGAAGGGGGCGTCCTGCGCCCCCCCACCCCAAAGCACCTTGTCCAAATGTTGATGAGGACAAGGGCCTCTTCCCAACAACCCTGGCCGTTGGTTGTCGGGGTCTGCGGGCGGGGGGCTTACCGGATTCCAAAGGACAATTTTGAGTCAAGTCTTCTTTGAAAGTCCGCCGGACTTTTGGGAAGAAAAAGTCCGCTGGAGCCCACACACGGTCGAATTGTCCACCGGATAGTCCGATTGTGTGTACGGGGCATTACAGACACTTAAAAAAGAATATTGGCGCCATGCCGTTGGCTCTGCCAAATGGTGTTGGACTTAGAACTATGGAGGCTCCATTAGATGGGAGGTCAATCATCTACAGCTCAAGGAACTGCTAGCAACCTCTAAAAGAACCATAGGGTTCCACTGAAGCCTGGTTGAAAATGGATGCTTTAAAGCCACAATTCAAAAAGCTTAAACACAAGGTTAAAGTAGAACTAAACCCTCCTTACCTAAGCCAAGTCAGCCAATGAAGCTGCAAGGAAGCCAAGCCAGCTAAGGATGTCGGCCAAGGAAGCTGCCACCCTAGCCTTTGTTTGATCTGCAGTTGCCATGACATCTTCCCTATTATGGTTAAACAGTTTGGTAGAGATCGCAAGCAATTGTGACCATTATCATTTATGGGATGCCTTGAAAGTAACTGTTTTGGAAACCGTCAAATTTATGGGTTTTGTACCACTTTAAAGTGGAACTTTACCCATAACAACTTGATAAAAAATAATGTTCTTTAGCAAGGAACATACATTCCACATTAATAATTATACAACCAAAAATTAGTGTGTGCTGTTAATTGCCTCCAACAGTTCTCCTATTTCTTCTTGGAGGAGGCTGCCAGTTTGATGAAGCCCAGAGCCCCTGAACAGCAGTAAGTCATAAAGTGGAACTAAACTAAATTTAACGGTTTAAAAAACAGTTACATTCCTGGAATGCCAGGATTGCTAACTGTTACATTTGCTTGTACTTTCAACCAAACTGTCAAATCATCAAATGGCAGGTGTCATAACTGGTTACATGTGCAACACCAAGGCAGTTGCAGATCAAACAGAAGCAGCTTCCTTTGCTGTAAAGGATAGGAGGGTTTAATTCTGCTTTAGGTCTGTCAGCAGATTGGCCTCTACAAACTGGGCATTGCCTAGAAATAGAGAGCAATTAAGCATGTGCAGAGCAGGATGACAAAGTGTATATTACTGAATTTTTAACAGTATAGACACTTATTTTTAATGTTTTACATAGCTATACCTGCAAAAGGGTCAAGCCTGAAGTTATCTAGCAGAACTTAATTTTCTGACTAAAGTTCCACGTTAAGTATTTTTATTTTAGCCATACAATTGTAATTTTTGATCTTGTTTCAAATTTCTGACACTTGTCATGGTTGTGTTAACTTTGTGAATAAAAGGATTAGTCCACCTTTACTATAAAACTGCCTATGCATGTAAGAGACATCTGTGGATTAAAGGGAACTGTGCAGTTTTTTTTACTAAAGTTGGCAATGTCCTTGCTACAGGTGTAGGTCATTTACCCAACTCCCAAAGCCTGGTTGAAAATTGGTGGCTTGCCCCCATCCTGCCTTGTTGGTAGGACATTACTATGACACTTTAGCTGTTCCTGTTCCTCACCCCCACCATCACAGGAGCAAGCTCTCCAACCCCCACACTTGGGCGGTTCACTATCTCCTCAATCGCAGAATCACTAAGCTATTGTGGCGGGGAGAAAAAACACATTTGAAGAGGTAAGAGAAGAGAATTTGCTTCTATTATGGTGGGCATGTGTAGGACTTGTATACAGGTAGATGAGCAAATTTATTTACTTGCATTTGCCTAGCTTTAGAGGCCAATTAAGACAGCAAAAGCCCCGTACACACGAGAGGACTTATGTCCGACAGACTTCCAAAGGAGTTCCGCCGGAGTTCCGCCGGAGTTCCGACGGAGTTCTGACAGACTTTTCGGCCGAACGGACTTGGCCACACACGATCACACTAAACTCCGACGGATTCGAACGTGATGACGTACGACCCGACTCGAATAAGGAAGTTCATAGCCAGTAGCCAATAGCTGCCCTAGCGTCGGTTTTAGTCCGTCGGAGTAGCATACACACGAGCGGAGTTTTCGAAGGGGACCGGGTCCGGCGGAGTTCCTTCGGGAAAATTTGAAGCATGCTTCATTTCTAAAGTCCGTCAGACTTTGGCGAATCAAAAGTCCGTTGCAGCCCACACACGATCGGATAGTCTGACGGACTCGGTCCTTCGGACTTTGGATGTTGAAAAGTCCGCTCGTGTGTACGCGGCATAAGAGTTCCATTTGAGTTCCTAACAGCAATAAAGGATAGATACAGATGTATACTGCGCTGGAGGCACACAACACCCACTAACTCCTGCAGATGCCTGAGAAAAGAACAAACTGTCCCTGCCTATCCTTCTCTCTCTGCACGTCGGAACACACTACACAAGGCCACCGCGCTGGCGGATTTATATAGTGTGGGGTGTGTACTAAACCGCCTGAGCTATAATTGGCCACAGGCATCCTGCCTGTGGCCAATTATGGCTCTCTTCGCTGCCGGCGCTGTGATTGGCCAAGCATGCGGGGTCACAGTACATGCTTGGCCAATCATGAGCCAGCAATGCACTGCGATGGCGCAGTGCATTGTGGGCCGTGAGCGCCACACGAATTTGGCGCGAACGGCCCATAAAGTTCGGTATTCGCCGAACGTGCGACCAGCCGATGTTCGACTCGAACTTACGTTCGACTCGAACACCAAGCTCATCCCTACCCACAACATTGGGAGGCAACCTTGCAAGGCACCTTGTGCCTATTCTGATAGGTGGAGGGTCCCCATCCCTCATCCCTGGCCCAGTGGATGTGGAGGGGAACATAAATACAAAGGCCTCAAGATATTCAGGCTTACATAAATGAGTATAGGCACATATAACTCCTTGTTACTCATTCACAAAAAAATGCCAATGATAAATATTGAAATGGTAAATCCAAAGTCCAGCAATGTAGATGTAGTCAATTGTGAAAAGTAGGGATGAGCTTTAGGTTTCGGGTCGACCATGAGTTTGACCTGAACCCAAGCTGTTCTCAATTCGCTAAATAGGCAAGATAAATGGTAAAATTTGGCCCGTTCAAATGCCCGAACCTCTGGCTGCTGCAACCATGCCGCCTGCCAGCTTTTTTTAAATTGTAAACAAGGTGATGTGCATACCAAGTGACATCATTAACCAAATATGTTCATTGACAAATTTTAGGCTTTTTTTTGTATATATACTGTACAAAGTTACCTGTTAACATAAAATGACAGCGTGCATCAGCTTTAACTCTTATAAATACGTCTCTAGCAGTGGCGGAACTACCGCCATAGCAACACATGCGGGCGCTATGGGGCCCGCAGTCAAGTGGGGCCCGGTGAGGATAGGCTCCGTGGCTCCGCGGGAGATAGCGGGTGAGAGCGGGCTGTCCGCGGGTGGTCCGCGGGCGGCCCGCGGCTCCGCGGGTGGTCCGCGGCTCCGCGGGTGGTCCGCGGCTCCGCGGGTGGTCCGCGGGCGGCCCGCGGGTGGTCCGCGGGTAGTCCGCGGGTGGTCCGCGGGTGGTCCGCGGCTCCGCGGGTGGTCCGCGGCTCCGCGGGTGGTCCGCGGGCGGCCCGCGGGTAGTCAGCGGCTCCGCGGGTGGTCCGCGAGCGGCTCCGCGGGTGATAGTGGGACTGGGAGGCAGATGAGAGTGGGCATGAGTGGGCTGGCCAATCAGGGAGCTGACGGGCGGGGGAGCATAGAGATGACATCATCTCTCGCTGCCCTCTCATCCCTGTAGTGCAGTTCCCCCTCACTGTGCAGGCAGCCAGGAAGCAGAGAGATGACATTATCTCTCTGCTGCCTGACTGATAATCTGCTGCCTGACTCTGTGACACAGCAGGAAAGTGGCAGAGCAAGTGACAATCCATAATGTGTGGCAGGCGACGTGGCAAGTGACAACCCGGGACGTGGCAAGTGACAATCCGTAACGTGTGGCAGGTGACATGGCAAGTGACAACCTGGATGTGGCAAGTGACAATCCGTAACATGTGGCAGGTGATGTGGCAAGTGAAAATCCATGACATGGCAAATGACAATCCATAATGTGTGGCAGGCAACGTGGCAAGTGACAACCAGGGACGTGGCAAGTGACAATCCGTAACGTGTGGCAGGTGACATGGCAAGGGACAACCTGGATGTGGCAAGTGACAATCCGTAACATGTGGCAGGTGACGTGGCAAGTGAAAATCCGTGACATGACAAGTGACAATCCGTAATGTGTGGCAGGTGGCGTGGCAAGTGACAACCCGGGACGTGCAAGTGACAATCCATAATGTGTGGCAAGTGACAATCTAGGATGTGGTAAGTGACAATCTGTAATGTGTGGCAATCTAGGACGTGGCAAGTGACAATCCGTAATGTGTGGCAGGTGACGTGGCAAGTGACAACCTGGATGTGGCAAGTGACAATCCGTAACATGTGGCAGGTGACGTGGCAAGTGAAAATCCGTGACAAGACAAGTGACAATCCGTAATGTGTGGCAGGTGACATGGCAAGTGACAATCCGTAATGTGTGGCAGGTGACGTGGCAAGTGACAACCCGAGACGTGGCAAGTGACAATCTAGGACATGGCAAGTGACAATCCGTAATGTGTGGCAGGTAACGTGGCAAGTGACAATCCGGGACGTGGCAAGTGGACAATCCGCAACATGTGGCAGGTGACATTCTGCAAAGTGTGACAAGTGACAATCTGCATCTGGTGGCAGGCGACGTGGCAAGTGGACAATCCGCAATGTGTAGCAGGTGATGTGACAAGTGACAATCCTTAATGTGTGGCAAGTGACAATCCAGGACGTGGCAAGTGACAATCCATAATGTGTGGCAAGTGACAATCCAGGACGTGGCAAGTGACAATCCATAATGTGTGGCAAGTGACGTGGCAAGTGACAATCCAGGACGTGGCAAGTGACAATCCATAATGTGTGGCAAGTGACGTGGCAAGTGACAATCCAGGACGTGGCAAGTGACAATCCATAATGTGTGGCAAGTGACGTGGCAAGTGACAATCCAGGACGTGGCAAGTGACAATCCATAATGTGTGGCAAGTGACAATCCAGGATGTGGCAAGTGACAATCCATAATGTGTGGCAGGTGACTTGGCAAGTGACAATCTGGGATGTGGCAAGTGGACAATCCGCAACATGTGGTAGGTGACATTCCGCAACGTTTGACAAGTTACAATCTGCATCTGGTGGCAGGCGATGATGGCAAGTGACACGCTCAGGGATCCCACTGATTTTGCTTTATGGTGAGTTGAACTATTTCATTTTATATAACAGAACAGAAATTGGTTAAAAGGCCTGGAGGTCAGCAATGTGTTCCCTTCAGGGGCTGCATAGAGTATACTGCATACTTTGTTGTTCAAAATTTATATAAGCTGTTGCCTGGGTACTGTGCCACATGGGTGTGGTAGTCTGTTGTTTAATAGCATTAGTTCATTTTTTTTTGGTGGGGGGGGGGGGGGCCCATACAACATTTTGCTATGGGGCCCTGTGATCTCTAGTTACGCCCCTGGTCTCTAGATATTGGTTTTCTTTCTGTTCATCCTACTAAATAAAAGGGAAGGACCCCAAAAACACAGAGAAGACTCTCCTCTTGTTTGACCGCTGCCTGAATTCTCCCCTATATGTTCCATCTATATGCCTAAGCGAGGAACTATTCCCCTTTTGTCATACTCCAATAAAAGCGGCCACAGCACAGCATAATTAGCAGCTGGCAGGGACAGCAGTAAATCTGTATTGCTTCTGAACGATTTGCTTACATTGTTGCAGTGTTGACAAATGATGCTGTACATGTTAATGTTGCTGCCATGTCCCCGCTGCACCTGACGTGCCAATAAATGGCAGCCAGCTGTATGAATTATGGAAATAAGATTTTTGTTTATGAAGGTGCCCCAGACATTTATTTTACAGGCGGCCTCTTGACACGTTTAATGTCGCCGGTTGCAGCGGAAGAATGTTCGCTAACTGACACAATAAGAAATCAAAACTTGAAACTTATTTTTATTTAGTCTAACAATTAGATTCAAGGGGATTTTGTTTTAACCTTTTTATTGTATAATTAAAATACACCTATTTCTAAAAAGAAAATAATATATACGGTATATATTTTTTTTGGTTTATTTTACATATTGAAAAAAAAGTTAAACTGAACTTGTATTCTCTATTAAATTATTAAAAGTAAAAAAGTCCTATGTGAAGTGCATCTCTATCCAAACTTTTTTTTTCCAGTTTTAGATAGAGTAGGAAATCCCTTGTCAGCATTTTATCTCTGCTTTTATCCACGCTGGGCAGGGTCGTCCTCTTTTTTTGCCCCAAAATCCAGAAAGTGATTGGAAAATATTGCTGTCATTACCAAAGACGAGAGGGGAGGTAAAATCTTACAATGGGTGCAACTGTTCTGGTTTTGTTTAGGGAGATTTTCTCTCACTACCTATGTTATCTAAAATGAAAATAAGGTTTTGGCTAGAGATGCAAATTAACAGAAGACACCACATGATACTTGGTTTGACTAGAAAGCCTTTTGTGCCCTTTGATTTTGATTGACTTCCTATTTGGACTTGATTTTTCCCTTGACT
The DNA here is from genome assembly GCF_037356315.1 of Lithobates pipiens. Taxonomy (NCBI): domain Eukaryota; kingdom Metazoa; phylum Chordata; class Amphibia; order Anura; family Ranidae; genus Lithobates; species Lithobates pipiens. Next base: position 71,830,250 of record NW_027507784.1, read on the forward strand.
TGATGGCTTGCAAATCTCCACCGAAAAACTCCACTCTGAAAAGCAAAAAAGAGGGAGCACCAGCCTAGTGCATTATCATAAGCACCATTTATTAGCAAAAACGTAAAGAGAGACTCCCAACGGTGGGAAACACACAAGCTTATAATAAATTCAATAGAAACTGTGTCTTGAGATAGCTCTGAAGATAGCTCTGAAAAAGAGGGTATATCCTTGAAACACGTTAGCATTCTTGCAATGGTTTGTATGATGTTGCTAAGGTCTCTTATGCCACGTACACACGTCCGGATTTTCTGGCAGACTAGATCCGACGGAATCATTCTGTCGGATAGTCCGATCGTGTGGGATAGTCCGATCATTTTTCTTTTAAAAAAGTCAGACGGACCTAGACATAGAACATGTTTCAAATCTGTCCGACGGACTCAATTCCTATCGGGAAAACTGCTCGTCTGTATGCTGGTCCGGCGGATCAAATACGACGCAAGGCCACCTATTGGCTACTAGACATGTGCAGAGTAAAATATTTCGTTTCGGAATTTCGTTTTCGTCTGAAAACTTAATTTATTTAGTTACTCCCGAAATTTGTTTTTATTTATTTCGTTTTTCGTTCAAAAATTGCATTCGTCCGAAAATCCACATGAATTACGGTCAAATCTGTCTTGGAAGGCTTATGGTGTCTGTCGAATGTATAAAGAAGATTCGACGGAGCTAACTATATAGCATACTTTAGAACCCTATTAAAGTCTATGGGACTCCAACGTTCAAAATCTAAAGTGCTAATTTTAAAGGCTAATTTGCAAGTTACTGTCCTAAAAAGTGTTTGGGGACCCGGGTCCTGCCCCAGGAGACATGTATCAATGCAAAAAAAAGTTTTAAAAACGGCCGTTTTTTCGGGAGCAGTGATTTTAATAATGATTAAAGTGAAACAATAAAAGTGTAATATTCCTTTAAATTTCGTAGGGGGGGGGGTTGTCTATAGTATGCCTGTGAAGGGGCGCATGTTTCCCGTGCTTAGAATTGTCCCTGCACAAAGTGTCATTTATGCAGGAAAAAAAGTCCTTTAAAATCACTCGCAGCTATTATGAATTGTCGGCTCCCGTAATACAGAGAACACTCATTGAAAGTCATTGATAAAAAAATAAATAAATAAATAAATTAAAAAAAAAGCGTGGGGGTCCCCCAAATTCAATTACCAGGCCCTTCAGGTCTGGTATGGATATTAAGGAGAACCCTGCCTCAAATTTAAGAAAAAATTGGACGTGGGGTTCCCCCTAAATATCCATAACCAGACCCTTCAGGTCTGGTATGGATATTAAGGGGAACCCTGCGTCAAATTAAAAAAAAAATTGACGTGGGGTTCCCCCTAAAAATCCATACCAGACCCTTTATCCGAGCACGCAACCTGGCAGGCCGCAGGAAAAGAGGGGGGGACGAGAGAGCGGCCCCCCCTCCCTCCTGAACCGTACCAGGCCACATGCCCTCAACATTGGGAGGATGCTTTGGGGGTCCGTGACCCCTCAAAGCACCTTGTCCCCATGTTGATGAGGACAAGGGCCTCATCCCCACAACCCTGGCCGGTGGTTGTGGAGGTCTGCGGGCGGGGGGCTTATCAGAATCTGGAAGCCCCCTTTAACAAGGGGACCCCCAGATCCCGGCCCCCCCCCCTGTTTGAAATGGTAAGGGGGTACAAAAGTACCCCTACCATTTCACAAAGAAAGTGTAAAAAATGTTTAAATAAAACAAACACACTTTTTAAAAATTCCTTTATTAAAAATAAAAAAAAGATTCCAGCGGCGGTAATCCACTCTTGCTATCCAGCGACGGACGGTCACCTCTCCATCGATGTCTAATGTCATCCAGCGCAGCGCAGCATCCTTCTTCTGTCTCCGTGTAGGAGACATTGCAGGCATTCCGGCGCTGACGTTTCTTATATACGGAGGGCGGGGCCACCCGTCACCTGACCCCGTCCCCCTCTGACGCAAGGGGAAACCCGGGGTTCCCCGTGACGTATGGGTGACCCCGCCCCCCTCTGATGTAACGGAAACCTGCCTGTGTTACATCAGAGGGGTGCGGGTCACCCCTACGTCACGGGGAACCCCGGGTTTCCCCTTGCGTCAGAGGGGGGCGGGGTCAGGTGACGGGTGGCCCCGCCCACCGTATATAAGAAACGTCAAGCCGCCGGAATGTCTGTAGTGTCTCCTCCACGGAGACAGAAGAAGGATGCTGCGCTGCGCTGGATGACATTAGACATCGATGGAGAGCTGACCGTCCGTCGCTGGATAGCAAGAGTGGATTACCGCCGCTGGAATCTTTTTTTTATTTTTAATAAAGGAATTTTTCAAAAGTGTGTTTGTTTTATTTAACCATTTTTTACACTTTCTTTGTGAAATGGTAGGGGTACTTTTGTACCCCCTTACCATTTCAAACAGGGGGGGGGCCGGGATCTGGGGGTCCCCTTGTTAAAGGGGGCTTCCAGATTCTGATAAGCCCCCCGCCCGCAGACCTCCACAACCACCGGCCAGGGTGGACACGGACCCCCAAAGCATCCTCCCAATGTTGAGGGCATGTGGCCTGGTACGGTTCAGGAGGGAGGGGGGGCCGCTCTCTCGTCCCCCCCTCTTTTCCTGCGGCCTGCCAGGTTGCGTGCTCGGATAAAGGGTCTGGTATGGATATTTAGGGGGAACCCCACGTCAAATTTTTTCTTAAATTTGAGGCAGGGTTCCCCTTAATATCCATACCAGACCTGAAGGGCCTGGTAATTGAATTTGGGGGACCCCCACGCTTTTTTATTTATTTATTTATTTATTTTTTTATCAATGACTTTCAATGAGTGTTCTCTGTATTACGGAGCCGACAATTCATAATAGCTGCGAGTGATTTTAAAGGACTTTTTTTCCTGCATAAATGACACTTTGTGCAGGGACAATTCTAAGCACGGGAAACATGCGCCCCTTCACAGGCATACTATAGACACCCCCCCCTACGAAATTTAAAGGAATATTACACTTTTATTGTTTCACTTTAATCATTATTAAAATCACTGCTCCCGAAAAAACGGCCGTTTTTAAAACTTTTTTTTGCATTGATACATGTCCCCTGGGGCAGGACCCGGGTCCCCAAACACTTTTTAGGACAGTAACTTGCAGAATCTTTTCTCTCTGTCAAATCTTTTTTCTCTGTCGAATATTTTCTCTATATAATCTTGGACTAATAGAGGTAAGGTTAGGCACATTCGACCACAGGTTCTATAGACAGATTGTTGTCAGAGTCATGTCGAATCTCCTATTCTATATCGAACTGTTGTAACAATGAAAACGAAAATAAAGCATTTATTTATGTCGGATCTTTCGTTTTTCGGATTTTGTGCTTTCGTTATCGTTTGTCAAAACGAAAACGAAAATAGCTGAAATTCGGACGAAAATGCATTCGGACGAAAACGAATGCACATGTCTATTGGCTACTGGCTATTGAACTTCCTTTTTTAGTCCTTTCGCAGGTCATCACATTCAAAACGAACGGACTTTAGTCCGTTTGTGTGTGGTCAAGTCCGTTCATTTGGAAGTCCGTTGTAACTCCGTTGAAAGTCAGTCGGGAAGACCGTCGGAGTCTTTTGTGCCGGAAAGTCCGGTCGTGTGTATGCGGCATTAGTTTATAGAGATCCAGGAGACTGTTACTGTATTTATGACAAGCTTGGACATGCAATAGCAGTCTCTTGGACCTCTATGACCTGGGACACCGTAGCTACATCATAAAAATTATTGCAAGAATGCTAACACATTTCAGGTCACAGCTATCTCCAGGTCATAGAGGTCCAAGAGACTGTTTCTACTGGATTTATTACAAGCTTGCTTATTTACAACCTTTGTGTATCCCTTTACATGTTTTATTAATAAATGGTGCTTATGATAATGCACTAGGCTGATGCAAACTCTTTTTTTGCTTTTTTCAGATTCACACATTCTTAAAGTGGTTGTAAACCCATGGAAAAAAAATCCAAAGACAAGGGCATAATGAGCTAGTATGCATAGCATACTAGCTCATTATGAAATATTTACCTTAGATCGCAAACCCCCGCGGTGGTCCCGAAACACCGCTGTGGCCAGTGACATGTCTCCCAGAGTTATTTCCAGGTATCACGGGCTCCGGCGCTGTGATTGGCCAGAACTGCGACGATGTCACTCCCGTGCATGCACGTGGGAGCTGCTGGTAATGGCACAGCAGCTGAAGAAACACCACAAGCGAGCCGTTTCTTCAGTGTGCAGGTGCCGATGACGTCGGAACATGCTGATACAGTGAATATCTCCTAAATGGTGTAAGTTTAGGAGATATTCATGGTACCTATAGGAAAGTCTTATTATAGGCTTACCTGTAGGTAAAAGTGGTGTGTAAGGGTTTACAACCACTTGAAGAGGGCAGCAAGGCTGCAAGTAGATTCTGAGCATTATGTTTAGGGATGAGCCGAACACCCCCTGGTTCGGTTCGCACCAGAACTTGCGAACGACCCCTGCGTTCGGTACGAACGTTAGAACCCCATTGAAGTCTATGGGACTCGAACGTTCGAATTGGAAAGTGCTCATTTTAACGGCTAATATGCAAGATAGTGTCCTAAAAAGGGTTTGGCGACCTGCCTCCTGCCTCAGGGGACATGGGTCACTGCAAAAAAATGTTTTAAAAACTACCGTTTTGGCGGGAGCACTGATTTTAATGACGATTAAAGTGAAAAAAAAAAGTGAAATATTCCTTTAAATATGGTGCCTGCGGGGTGTCTGTAGTATGCCTGTGAAGTGCCACGTGTTTCCCGTGTTTAGAACAGTCCCTGCACAAAATGACATTAAACGGAAATAACACCATTTAAAACTGCTTGCGGTTTTAATGTTATATCTGGTTCCTGCAATATGGTTGAAAATCATTGAGAAACATGGCATGGGTAGCCCTCCCTGCCCATTACCAGCCTATTTGGGTCTTGTACGCATATTAAGGGGAACCCCGTACCCATATTAAAAAAAGGAAATGCGTGTGGCCCCCAGGCCCTATATACTCAGAACAGCAGTATACAGGCGGTGCAAACAAGACAGGGACTGTGTAGGTTTGTTGTGTTAAGTTGAATCTGTTTGTCATTTTCAACCGGTACATTTTTAAAGTGTAGCTCCAGTCAAAAAAACTATCTTTAAGCTTTTTGGAAAACATAGGGAAGGGTTATCACCCCTGTATAATTTGTTTTGTCGTCCATCTTTTTTCATCTCACTTGCTGCTGTCTCCTTGCGTTTGCAAGTAGGAGATGTTTGTAAGTTGGATGTTTGAAAGTAGGGGCCTGCCCTATATTATAGCGGTATGTACTGGGTACAGAGCACGCAGACAGCACGCACTATCTCCTAACACTACTGACTGCAAGCTCTATTATTAACCACTTGTTAGCCCAATGTTTGCATAAAGTGAAAGATGAAGTTATGCTGAGTAAATAGATATCAAACATGTCACTCTTCAAAATTGCACATGCCCGTTGAATGGCGCCAAACGTCGCTACTTAAAAAATCCCCATAGGCGACGCTTTAAATATTTTTTTACTGGTTACATGTTTTGAGTTGCAGAGGAGGTCTAGGACTAGAATTATTGCTCTCGCTCTAACATTCTCGGCGATACCTCACATGTGTGGCACATGCGAGCACATGGGGACATGGGCGCTTTAATTTTTATTTTATTTTTTTATTGTTCATTTTACTTTATTTATTTTAGTTTGACATTTTTTTTCCCAAAAATATATTTTTGATCACTTTTATTCCTATTACAAGAAATGTAAACATCCCTTGTAATAGGAATATGGGGTGACAGGTCCTCTTTACAGTGAAATCTGGGGGGTCAATATGACCCCACATCTCACCTCTAGGCTGGGAAGCCTGAAATAAAAAATAAAAAAAAGATTCTGGCTTTGATCGTACTGGCGAGTTGGTAGAAGCACCGGAGGGCGGAGAGGGGTGGGGGGCGTCTATGGCTGGGTATTTCAGGGTATCACCGAGTATGGCTGGGTATCTCTGAGTATGGCTGGGTATGGCAATTTATGGCAGGGTATTACAGAGTATTGGCGGGGTATTGGCGGGGTACTACAGAGTAATAGCAGGGTACTGCACTGCAGAGTAAGGGCAGGGTACTGCACTGCAGAGTAATGGCGGGGTACTGCACTGCAGAGTAATGGCAGGGTACTGCACTGCAGAGTAATGGCGGGGTACTGCACTGCAGAGTAATGGCGGGGTACTGCACTGCAGAGTAATGGTGGGGTACTACAGAGTAATGGCAGGGTACTGCACTGCAGAGTAATGGCAGGGTGCTGCACTGCAGAGTAATGGCGGGGTACTGCACTGCAGAGTAATGGCGGGGTACTGCAGAGTAATGGCGGGGTACTGCAGAGTAATGGCAGGGTACTGCAGAGTATGCACTGGTATTGCAGAGTATTGGCAGGGAATTGAGGGGTTAAATTCGGTGAGCAGCGATGTGGGCACTGCAGATGCAGCCCACATCGCTGCTGACACCGATCTCTTTCCCCTCCGCTGTACCGATCGGTACAGAAAGGGGAGGGAGGAACAGGCGTCATAACATGACGCCGGTTTGTTTCCAAGTGATCACTCCGTCATTTGACGGAGCAATCACGTGGTAAACGGCCGCTATGAGCGGCCGTTTACCGTGATGCGCCGGGTCCTATGGACCTGGCGGTCACGGATGCTCTCGAGTGCGCACACCTCGGGGCACGCGAGAGCAGAATTCTGGGAGGCCGTTAATTAACGGCCTCTCTGAGTTAAACAACCGCCCTGAAGCCGTTAATCGGCAATGGGCAGTTGTTAAGTGGTTAAAGCTAGATCACTAGCTATATAGGTGAGGTGAATATAGTGGTGTATACTGCAGTCAGGGCACAGACAACAACCACTACACAGCAGCAAGATAGGAAATCAGCCAAAAACGATTGGTGTGTACTGTGTTGAAGGTACACAGAACACCCACTGCTTCAGATGCAAAGTAACACACTACAGGAGGCCGCCTTAAAGGCGGCCTTATATAGTGTGGGGCGTGCACTACACAGCCTGAGCTATGATTGGCCACAGGCAGGATGCCTGTGGCCAATCATGGCTCTCCTCGCTGCCGGCGCTGCGATTGGCCAAGCATGCGGGGTCACAGTGCATGCTTGGCCAATCATCGGGCAGCAATGCACTGCGCCAACGCAGTGCATTGTGGTCCGCGCGTGCGTCACTCGAATTTTGACGCGAACGGCCAAAACGTTCGGAATTCGCCGAACGGCCGAACGGCCAATGTTCGAGTCGAACGTACGTTCGACTCGAACACGAAGCTCATCCCTAATTATGTTGATTGGATGAAGCATCGTGCCTCATATTTTCTTACACTTGAGTGGAGATGAGGAGTATAGCTGCCATACTTTGTCCACTAAAAGTGCCGGTGCTGGCTGCTTGGTCATTTTAATGACGGTGCCTTATGGTGTGTCACGAAAATCAATAAACTCTCTATATTTTATTTGGGCCTATTGCCACACCCTTTTAAGGGACCATGACAGGTCCTAAAGACTGGCCAACAATACTGGGGGAGCTCAGGAACCTACAAGTACCTGTAACAATCTTTAAAGCAGTTATTGGGTCCCCATGGAACCCTATGATTTGCCCTGCAAGCTATATAAAGGTCCTTGACTGCTTGCCAGGTTCGCACTAAGGCCTATCTCTGATGAATAAGCCAATGCCAGCGGCTCCTTATAGAGGTTCTGGGATCAGATGTTTGAATAGTGGAAGTAAAGTATAGAACCAGAAAGGGGAGTATATTTTAGAACCTAAATAATACGCATGTTTTATGATATACAGATGACCACTAGAAGGAACACATCAAAATTTGTGAATGAAATAGCGAACAGCAAGCAAATAAAAACACATTTAAAAAAATATATCTTTAGGCAAACACTACAATTACAATAATAATTTTATAACGTATTTACTTATTGAAAATAAACCAACAAACTCCAATGCATCGTCACCGATACCCTTTTATATAGAGTAGTACCATTCTTGTGGAGATTCATATTCTATCCTATGCTTCTGCAGACAATGAAATAGAGAAAGCTTCATGTAACAAATATATTTTAGCAGATACATTATACAAAGCACTGAGATTATACAGAGAATGCGTACACGTATGACCTACACTCTGAGGCTTTCTTTAGCTATAAGAAATAAATTGAGCTTTACAACAGAGAGCTTTAGGCTACCAAGATCCAAAATAAATACAATATTTTTTTTCCCTCTCTCTGTTAAAGAAAATGAGATTTAACACTTCCACTTTTTTGAGATTTTTGTTTCTTTGATCTTTTTTCACTCTTTGTAAAGATGCATGAAATTGTTTGGTTAGAGTTTGCTGGAACCCAATACAAAAATTATTTATTTATTCCATGAATTTGGTTAAAAGAAAAAAAAAAATCCTGCTTGAATATATTCTTCATCTAGCAAATTAAATTTGAAAACACAGAATAAAATACAATAAATGTGATCGAATAATCAACAATGGGGGCATTTTATTGAGAAACTCTACTTGACTGCATGTTCTAAATTTTTTGGACCAGTAGTCCTTTAACAGCAGGATACCACAGATGACTTGACATTGCTGGAATATGTAGAATATTCCCATTTTTTTTAAATCCTTGACATAGGGGTTTATTTACTGTAGCACTAACCCCCTAAGGAGCTGCTGGTTAGATTGGGCTCACCGTTACCTTCTTTTTCCTCACTTCACGTCTAGGGGTGTCCCGTGGTAGATGGCCCAGTAACTTGAGAGACCGATGACAGATCTGCTAAAAGGGATTTTATTTGCAAAAAAACGTAGACAATGAACAGTCTCTTAAAATGGGATCAGAGGGTTGGAAAGGAAGTTCAGGTACTCTAAAGCCCCATACACACTATCCGTTTTTCTGCTGAGTTTTTCCTTCAGATTTACAAAAACCATATAATATGAGGTCAAACCTTAGGAGTTTCAATTTGTATGCAATCAGGCAGGCCCTTGCACTACATGGTTTTGGTAAACCTGAAGGAAAAACTCAGCAGAAAAACTGATAGTGTGTATGGGGCTTTAGTGTCAAAGTCAATATTGAAGGACTTGCTTACTTTGACTGCATCCAGAGAATAGCCATTCACAACTGGATGTTCACTCAAGTTGGACAGTCCCTCTCTCACAAGGCCTAGCAGCCAACAAGGTGCTTACTCAGGAACAAGTCTCTGCCACAGACGTTGTTGTAGAATATACAAGGATAAGTCTCTGCCACTGACATTGTTGTAGAACACGTAGGAAAACTAAACTTGTAGAACACTCATATGATACCTGGATCTTTCAGACAGCTTGGCGATATCCACAAGACCGGATTCTCTTGGGTAATTCAGCTCCTCCAGGCTCTTACTAAGAAACCAACCCATACGTGGCCTTCTTCTGAAGAGTCCTCCCCTGTATAGTGTGAAGTCACTGGATCTCTCCCAAACTGGAGACGGCACCCAAACACCTCAGAAGCCTCCTTTAGTTTCCTTGCCTTGGGCTAGCCAGCCCTGAGACAACAAGAACGGGTGGATCCGCACCCCAGGCCATAGCCTTCCTGGAGGCTGGTCAAGAGGACCAGGACCATGAAGTTAGTACATCCTTCTGGACCAGAACCCCAAACCACGTGACATCCACATCTTAAATACCCTCTCCCAGAAAGCACAGCAAGATTGCCACTTCCACTAGGCGGGCTCCGAGAGAGAGTAACTTAAGCACCCAACCAGACCATAGTTCCATGCCTGCCACAAGAGACAGTGCCCCTTGTTGCCAGGCTGAACATCCCATAGTCCAGTCAGACTGATGCTGAGGTCCACATTTAGACAATTGTGCCCAAACCAAACTACAGTTCAGGTGTAACCTTAAATTTGAAAAACACATAGCGCATGCTCTTCAGGAGCCGGCGCTACATTTCTAAAACTTAAGAGTGCAAAGTCTGGTGCAGCTGTGCATGGTAGTCAATCAGCTTCTAACATCAGCTTGTTCAAAAACAAGTAAAATGGAAGCTGATTGGTTTCTTTGCAGAGCTGCAGCAGATTTTGCACTCTCCAGTTTTAGTAATGCGCTTCTTTTACCAAGCATATTTTGTGGGATGAGCCAATTTTCCTGAATTAGTGATGTCTGTAACTTGTAGTGAATTGATAAGACAGTCTGCCCTAAGACGTTATTTTTTTTATGTACATTTGCTGAAGATTATCTATCAAAAAAATCAAACAAATTCCATTCCTATAACTCAAACTTTCTGAAAGGTTGACCTGGCTATACCTAGCTTTAGACAGACCACTGTCACCACTCTCCAGTGAATGGATAAGTTGCATTCTTAATAATGTTGCTAGTCTCTAGTTTATCAATAGGCTGCTTCTCAGTGAAGTCACTACACCCCTATTACAGTGCCTTGTAAAAGTATTCACCCCCTTGGCATCTTTCGTGTTTTGTTGCCTTACAACCTGGAATTAACATGGATTATTTGAGGATTTGCATCATTTAATTTACAGAACATGTCCACAGCTTTGAAGGTGTTTTTTTTATTGTGAAGCAAACAACAAATAGGACAAAATAACAGAATGTGTATAACTGTTTACCCCCCTAAAGTCAATACTTTGTAGAGCCACCTTTTTGGCTCTTTGGATATGTCTCTGAGCTTGCCACATCTTACCACTGGGATTTTTTCCCATTCCTCCTTGCAAAACTGCCCCAGCTCCTTCAAGTTGGATGGTTTGCACTTGTGAACAGCAATCTTTAAGTCTGACCACAGATTTTCTATTGGATTGAGGTCAGGGCTTTGACTAGGCCATTCCTAAACATTTACACGTTTCCCCTTAAACCACTCAAGTGTTGCTTTAGCAGTGTGTTTGGGGTCATTATCCTGCTGGAAGGTGAACCTCCATCCTAGCCTCAAATCACACACAGAGTGGTACAGGTTTTGCTCAAGAATATCCCTGTATTTTGCACCATCCATCTTTCCCTCAACTCTGACCAGTTTCCCAGTCCTGACTGCTGAAAAACATCCCCACACCATGTTTCACTGTGGGGATGATGTTCTTTGGGTGATGTGATGTGTTAGTTTTGCGCCAGACATAGCATTTTCATTGATGGTCAAAAAGTTACATTTTAGTCACATCAGACCAGAGCACCTTCCTCCGTACATTTTGGGAGTCTCCACATGTCTTTTTGCAAACTCAAAACAGGCCATTTTGTTTTTTGATGAAAGTAATGGCTTTCTTCTGGCCACTCTGCCATGAAGCCCAACTCTATGGAGCATACGGCTTATTGTCGTCCTATGTACAGATACTCCAGTCTCTGCTGTGGAACTCTGCAGCTCCTCCAGGGTTACCTTAGGTCTCTGTGCTGCCTCTCTGATTAATGCCCTCCTTGCCCGGTCCATGAGTTTTGGTGTGTGGCCGTCTCTTGGCAGGTTTGCTGTTGTGCCATGCTCTTTCCATTTGGTTATGATAGATTTGATGGTTTGATTTGGATTTTTTTTATAACCTAAACCTGACTTGTACTTCTCAACATCATTGTCGCTTGCTTGTTTGGAGAGTTTCTTGGTCTTTATGGCAGTGTTTGGTTAGTGGTGACTCTTGCTTAGGTGTTGCAGCCTCATGTAATGACAGATCATGTGACACTTAGATTGCACACAGGTGGACATCATTTCACTAATTATGTGACTTCTGAAGTTAGTTGGTTGTACCATAACTTTTTATGGGCTTCATAACAAAGGGGTGAATACATACGCACATGGCAATTATCATTTTTTTATTTCTGAAAAATAGTTTTATGTATATATTTTTCTAATTTTACTTCACCAACTTAGACTATTTTGTTCTGATCCATCACATATAATTCAGATTAAAAAAACAAAACATTGAACTAAAGGCTGTAATGTAACAAAATAGGTAAAAAGCCAAGGGGGTGAATACTTTTGCAAGGCACTGTAAATGAATTGGCTGCTTCTCAGTGATCTCACTAAGCCCTTAGTGAATGAATTTGCTGCATTCTCATATGAAGTCAGCGGTCACTAATACATTAATAGATGGCATTCAGTGGTGTCTTTGATCTTCAGTTAATTGATAGGCTACATTTTCAGTGATGTTACTGGTCACTGTGTAAGCAGGACCCTGATTCGCTGCCAACATTGGCCATGCTGGCCCTGGGCACTTCCCATCGTCCTCCTGCAACAGGATTAAGATGGGGTACCAGACACCTTGGTCATGGAGGAACTTGATGTACTCCTGGGCTGAAGCCCAGCTTATGAAATTAACGATTGTCCACACAATCAGCCATTTAACATGTTACTGCAAACAAGAACAGAGTGCACATTTCTTTTTCAACAAAGCTGTACATAGCATCTTTCTTCCCATAATTCCACTGCACCTGTGCACGGTATAAATTCTTAACAAGGGGGTGCCAACCAGCTCTTTGTTGTAGGTTCCCTGAAGTGGACTTTTTGTCCTTCTTTGTTTTGAGCCAAACCCAAAGGGGCGAATCTCAGCACTATTCTGCAACCTACAGTACATAATGTACACTTCCTGTCAACCTCTGCAGCCACGCCCAACCCTACATAGGGAACAGACAGCCCAAATTTCATTACACATTCTAGGACAGGGCTTCCTGGACAGGTTACTTACTCCTACTTACAACTAGTTAACCCCCCTGGTGATATTCCCGAGTCTGGCTCGGGGTGAAAATTCAGTACCATTAGCGGTAACCCAGAGCCAGACTCGGGATTGCATCGCTGAATCAATGATGAGTATGCTTACCTTCTCCCCTGGATCCAGCGATATCTCCCCGCTGTGTGAGCGGCTCGTCCTCCGCTCGATCTATCACGGAGCTGAGCTCCGTTCCCTGCAAACGTTGCGACGCACGGGGACGGAGAATTAGCGCCAAATTCAAAAAGTGAAATACACACATTACATACAGTATAATGTAATCTTACAGATGACATTACTGTATGTAATTATTTCACATCCCTTTTGTCCCTAGTGGTCTACCCAGTGTCCTGCAGGCAGTTTTATATTATAAAAACTGTTCTTTCTGCCTGGAAACTGGAAATTGTCCATAGCAAACCAAAACAGTCCCTTTATATCAAAAGTGGTTTTAGACCAGCTAGAAAACAGCGATAATAAATTGGAATCAATCGCAGAATTGAGCGATAGCGAATTGTGGGGAGATCCATCATCAAATTTCAGTGTTTTTGATTTGATTACATTATTGAATAATTTGTATTATTATTATATTATTATTTGGTATAATTATTTATAGTTATTTATTATATTTTAATTTATGATTTTGTTTTTCAAACTTTATCATACCCGGGATGTCTACTAGACTCTGGTTTGGACAGATTTAAGTGAGTTATTCCTAATGCCCCGTACACACGACCAGACTTTTCAACATCAAAAGTCTGACGGAATGATTCCGGCAGACTATTCGAACGTGTGTGGGCTGCAGCGGACTTTTGATTTGCAAAAGTCTGACCGACTTTAGAAATGGAACATGTTTCAAATTTTTCCGACAGAACTCTGCCGGACCCAGTTCCTACTGAGAAATCCGCTCGTGTGTGTGCTAGTCTGACGGATTAAAACCGACACTAGGGCAGCTATTGGCTACTGGCTCTGAACTTCCTTATTCTAGTCCAGTCATACGTCATCACGTTGGAATCCGTCGGACTTTGGTGTGATTGTGTGTGGCCAAGTCCGTTCATTCGGAAAGTCTGTCAGAACTCCGTCGAAAGTCTGCCGGACTTAAGTCTGGTCGTGTGTACGCGGCATAAGAATTGTAGGCCTACAATATAAAATGCCAAATTTCCATGCAAAATAATTGTACCGCTTTCAGCACCTAAAATCCAACATAATCATACCGCCAGGGAGGTTAATGGAGAGGTTGCATGCAGTGATGTCTCTGGTCTTTAGTGAATAGAAAGGATGCATTCTCAGTGATATTACTGGTCTTTAGGGAATATATAGGATGCATTCTCATTGATGTTTCTGGTCTTTAGTGAATGGATAGGATACATTCTCAGTGATATTACTGGTCTTTAGTGAATGGATAGGATGCTTTCTCAGTGATATTACTGGTCTTTAGAGAATTGACAGGATACATTCTCAGTGTTGCTACTGGTTTTTAGTGAATGGATAAAATGCATTGTCAGTAATAGCTGCTGTTTTTGGCTTCAGACGTTTTTTTCTATAGCCAATAAACTCCCAATCATGTTATCCTATGTGTCCATGCACCCATAGGCTGTTATCAGCAGTTTTTGACTGGGGTGTTTTCTGGCTTTAAAAAACCTCCAAAACTAGTGGGTTCTGAGAGGAGTTTTTCAGCTGTTTCCGGCTGTAAAAACGCTCTAACATCAAAAAACGCAGATGAACACCCAAAAATGCGGTTCACCAGTGTTTTTAATAGTTTTTGATCCATTGAATTTTTTTTAAAAAAAGGAACGTTATAAAAACGCTAATGTGGAAAAAATGCTAATAAACGCAAAAAAAAAAAAACGTTACTGCAAAAGCGTGGAAAAAACATTGAAAAACTCACAGCAAAGCTACTGCCATTTTTATAATGTTATTTTAACATCCAGTGTGCACGAGGCCTCAATGCGGGGCAAATAGGGCAGCTGCCAAAGGCCCTGTCATTGGTTTAGGTCCCAAAGCAGCTGTCCAGTAAGCCCGCCCTGCCCGCAAATTGGGAGCCCCATCGGCACCGCAAAAAGACCGGTCCACTCCATACAGGCGACAGCGATCATTAGCATGCTGAGCAAAGAGGGGGCAGGGCTGTGAGGTCCAATGGCGCTCTGACCCCACTCTATGCCATGCCTGTAGATTGGGACCCTAGCCTCGGGTAGGATCCGATGTCAGAGGGCTAGTGGCAGCTCACGTGTGAGCCCATGGATGGTGAGCGGAGCTCGACAGGCCAGGTCCAGGTAGGTCCTTCTCCTCTCCTGGCTCCCCATATACAGTGGTGTGAAAAAGTGTTTGCCCCCTTCCTCATTTCCTGTTCCTTTGCATGTTTGTCACACTTAAGTGTTTCGGAACATCAAACCAATTTAAACAATAGTCAAGGACAACACAAGTAAACACAAAATGCAATTTGTAAATTAAGGTGTTTATTATTAAAGGTAAAAAAAAATCCAAACCATCATGGCCCTGTGTGAAAAAGTGATTGCCCCCTAAACCTAATAACTGGTTGGGCCACCCTTAGCAGCAACAACTGCAACCAAGCGTTTGCGATAACGTGCAATGAGGCTTTTACAGCGTCCTGGAGGAATTTTGGCCCACTCATCTTTGCAGAATTGTCCTAATTCAGTTACATTAGAGGGTTTTCGAGCATGAACGGCCTTTTTAAGGTCATACCACAAAATCTCAATAGGATTCAGGTCAGGACTTTGGCTAGGCCACTCCAAAGTCTTCATTTTGTTTTTCTTCAGCCATTCGGTGGTGGACTTGCTGGTGTGTTTAGGATCATTGTCCTGCTGCAGAACCCAAGTTCGTTTCAGCTTGAGTACACGAACAGATGGTCGGACATTCTCCTTCAGGATCTCTTGGTAGACAGCAGAATTCATAGTTCCTTTTATCACGGCAAGTCTTCCAGGTCCTGAAGCAGCAAAACAGCCCCAGACCATCACACTACCACCACCATATTTTACTGTTGGTATAATGTTCTTTTTATGAAATGCAGTGTTCCTTCTACGCCAGATATACTTGGACACACACCTTCCAAAGAGTTCCACTTTTGTCTCATCGGTCCACAGAATGTTGTCCCAAAAGTCTTGGGGATCATCAAGATGTGTTGTGGAGAAACTGAGACGAGCTTTGATGTTCTTTTTGCTCAGCAGTGGTTTTCTCCTTGGAACTCTGCCATGCAGGCCATTTTTGCCCAGTCTTTTCCTGATGGTGGAGGCATGAACGCTGACCTTAACTGAGGCAAGTGAGGCCTGCAGTTCCTTGGACGTTGTTGTGGGGTCTTTTGTGACCTCTTGGATGAGTCGTCGCTGCGCTCTTGGGGTAATTTTGGGCGGCCGGCCACTCCTGGGAAGGTTCACCACTGTTCCATGTCTTCGCCATTTGTGGATAATGGCTCTCACTGTGGTTCGCTGGATTCCCAAAGCTTTGGAAATGGCTTTATAACCCTTTCCAGACTGATAGATCTCAATTACTTTCTTTCTCAATTGTTCCTGAATTTCTTTGGGTCTCGGCATGATGTGTAGCTTTTAAGAATCTTCTGGTGGACCTTACTGTGTCAAGCAGCTCCTATTTAAGTGATGCCTTGATTGTGAACAGGTGTGGCAATAATCAGGCCTGGGTGTGGCTAGAGAAATTGAACTCGGGTGTGGACAACCACAGTTATAGTATGTTTTAACAAGGGGGGCAATCACTTTTTCACACAGGGCCATGATGGTTTGGATTTTTTTTCACCTTTAATAATAAACACCTTCATTTACAAATTGCATTTTGTGTTTACTTGTGTTGTCCTTGACTATTGTTTAAATTGGTTTGATGTTCCGAAACACTTAAGTGTGACAAACATGCAAAGGAACAGGAAATGAGGCAGGCAAACACTTTTTCACACCACTGTATATAGGTATTAGTCTAATTCCAAAACGCTGACCTGGCTGTTATTTGGTGAGCAGCATGGCCCACAAGACCAGTGGCACTGTGCTGACATCTTCCACACCCTGAAACGCACCCACCACTGCTTGATGGGCTTCTTTTAGGCCTGGTTCACATGCATGGGAGCTTGTGCAGGCATTCATTTGAATGGGCTGCCATGCCTGCATTTCTTGCATAAAAAAAGGTGCATACAGCATATTAAAAATACAGTGGCCTTGAAATCGCATCATGCTTATGCACCATGCACCTTACCTGCAGTTCCCGCACCCGAATCTAAAAATGCAATGTTTGCAGGTGCAGGAACTGCAGGCTAGTCGCATGGTGCAAAAGCATGATGTGATTTCAAGGCCTCTGCATTTTTAAAATGCGGCATGCACCTTTTTTCTGGCAGCCCATTAAAATAAATGTGTGTTGTGCCTGCACAAACTCACATACATGTGAACCAGGCCTAAAGCGGTAAAAAAAGACACTTTTAAAAATAAAAAAAAAACACTGGTCCCCCTACAGGTTTAAGTCATAATGCGCTAGTATGCATTACATACTTGCACATTATGACAGACTTACCTGCAAACTGAGCCCTTCCCAGCTCCCCTTGGCCTTCAGCACATCCCTCTTCTCCCAGTCTTCTTTCTAGGTTCTCAACCTTTGAGCGATTGAATGGACAGGCTGTGGTGACATCACTCCAGAGCATGCGCAAGCGAGTCACATCGCCCGCAGCACACAGAGCGGGCTCTAAATGTGATGTGCGCTGCACATGCGTGGCTCAAGTCACATTATCGCTGACAGGCAGGGGGGCATCCATAGCAGAAGAGACCACTAGGGTCTCTTCTGCTATAATTACTTTAGTGTCAGACACTTTTACCCCCTTCCTGCCCAGGCCAATTTTCAGCGCTGTCACACTTTATATGACAATGTATTACAATTTTGGTCAAACAGAGCTTTCTTTTAGTGGTATTAAATTACAACCTGTTTTTATTTTATTAACAAAAATTATAAATATATAATTATAAATTATAAACAAAAAAGATCGAAAATTAAACACAAAAAATAGTTTTTATTAATTTCTGTTATAAAAATTTGCAAATAAATATTCTTTCTTCATAAATTTAAGACAAAATGCATTCTCATTGATGTTACTGGTCTATAGTTTAGTTTGAATGCAAAGCTCCCAACTGTCCCTGATTTCGAGGGACTGTCTCTTATTTGGAGCAATGTCCCTCTGTCACTCATTCCTCCTCATGTGTCCCTCATTTTGGTCTGATCTATATAGTTGCATATAAAATGCACTTTTTATCTATGAAAAAGTGTTTCTCAGTGCTAAACCTTTCGTCTGTCACTGGTCACTAGTAAATGGATATGCTGATTTATTTATTTTTTATTGTGTCTCTGGTTTCTAGTCAATCAAAAGCTGCACTCATTTTTGAATTGTAATGCTGGATATTTGTAATGTCACTCAATGCTGCATTTTCAGTAATGCAAATAACCCCTGGTGAATGTATAGGCTGCTTTTAAGCGATCAGTCATGTCACTGATCTTTAGTCAACTGATAATCTGTATTTTTCAATGAGGTTACTGATCTCTTGTGAATGGATAGGTAAAATAGATAGGCTACATTTTAGTGCTGTCATTGGTCTAATGAATGGATAGGCTGCATTCAAAGTAATGCCACTTCTGTCCAGTGAATGGATTGGTTGCATTTTCCATGATGTCATTGGTTTGGTTTCTACTGATTGGATATAATGCAGTCTCTGTGACATCACTTTTCCCTAGTTAATAGATCATTTTGTCAATGTCACTGATTCCCTTTGAATAAATATGTTCCATTGTCTGTGACCTTCACCAATTCCTGGCCTGTTTATAGGCAATAAATAATATGCTTAGATGATACCCCTGAGTTCTGAAAAAAAAGCAGCTAAATGTATTCCATATAAATAAGCGATTCCCACTATAGCATATAAGAGCCCATCCTGAACTAGTGCAGCCACAGACCTTTATTAATGGTATATGTGGCTTTTCCTTTTCAGCCATAATTGTTCTACAAACAGCCTGTGGTTGACCAAACATTCACCAGAATTGATCACTATTTAATTCACTCCACTTTCTTTTATCAAAGCATAATTTAGTGTTTTAATGTTCATGGGAAGGGAGGAATACATGACTAATGGGGGTATATCCTTTGCTTAAACAGGTACTATAAGGATGAGATGTTCCATAGCTCCCAACTGTCCCTGATTTGGAGGGACTGTCCCTGATTTGGAACAATGTCCTTCTGTCCCTCATTCCTCCTCATTTGTCCCTCATTTTAGTCTGATCTATATAGTTGTACATAAATTGCACTACTTAACTTTCAAAAAGTGTTTCCCAGCGCTAAACCTTTCATCCAATTTCCAAAATGGCTGCATTTGTAAATTTCAAAAGCTAATATAAAGGTAAGTAGTGGTTAAAAAAAAGTACTTGTGGGTTTAAGTAATTATTGTTTTTTGTATAATTCTCCTTTTAGGGGGTGTGCCCTATGACTACATACTTTTGCTAATAGGTTTCCCTCACATTCCCATCTCAAAAAGTTGGAAGGTATGGATATTCACAGGTCCGAGTGATTTCACTTTTTATACCCCTGGATATTGCGACATCATGCCAATACATAGTTACATAGACCAAAGAAAAAATCAAGCAAAAATGGCTACTCTTGCCCAAGGATATATGCATCAGTTATACTTTTTAATGTGATACTGAACAGAAAAGTATTAATTGCCATAATTCATTCACAAAAATCGTATATATCACGCCACTATATATATATATTTATTTACATAGTAGACAAGGTTGAAAAAAGACACAAGCCCATCAAGTCCAACCTATGTGTGTGATTTTGTGTCTATATATATATATATATATATATATATATATATATATATATATATATATTATGCCTCTAAGTACCTTATCCTTGCATCACTTTTGTGTGGTCACATGATCTCTCCCTGTTCTTTGGCATCTGCAGGGAAAGTTCCTTGTGAGGGGCTTCTAATACTCTACTGATGTATACTCTCTACAGTCTGACTCTGTGTCTGCTCAGCCCTGATTGGTGCTGTGCCAGTCACATGACTAAAATAAAACTGTTTCAGCAGAGCAATTTAAATTCAATTATAAGTATAAAAAAATGTTTTACAGCTCCCTATAATTGAACATCAAATGTGTATGTTTGTACATTAATATGGTGTAGATGGAGTCAAAAATGATTGACCCTAGCTTTCACTTCGTTCCGATATCTGCATCCAATAACATTTTTAAAATATGTTTAATACTGATTTATATTAAAAGAGAAGTGCAGGAATGGCAAGAACAATAAAGAAAATCCTGCTACTCAACCAAGTGGTTTCCTTGGCTGCTTAGATGAGTGGTGAAATGTACTTAGCATTACAGAACAAAACTAGTTGAAATTGTTACTAACTATTACTAGCCATATGATGGCCTGGATAAATGAGAAGCTTCACAGACAATAAACTGCCCAGGTTGTTCTGGGTTCCTGAAGAGTCATGTTGCTATTATCATATATCACCATGAGCAAAAATGCCATGTTTCTGAACCCTAGGTTTGCAGTGCCATAGGTCAACATCTGACTTCCATTATTGTGTTATTTTGGGTTTCCAAGTATCACTGTACAATTGCTATCATACCCCAGGTATCAATATGCCATGGTCCAGAGTTCTCAAGTTCCAATGTGGCATTGTGTAAATGTATCATTATTTTGGCTCCCTTAAAGAGAACATATAGTGGCTCTGTCTATATTTTCTTTATTTATTATAGTCATGAATAAAAGAAAAAAAAAAGGTAGCTATCTAGTCTAAATTGCTCTGTCATAAAGCCTGGCATTTACAGGCCACAATAGCTCAAGCTTTTTTTTTTTTTTTTTTACAAATAACTGAAACAGAGCTGTGACTCCTCCCACTCTATCTCCTTCCCTGCCTGTTCGGAGATTTCATGCCCTGTATACAAAGCCTAAAGAAGAGAAAAACATCATATTCCTGTGTTAGCAGTTTCAATTTGTGTTACAACATGAGACATTCGGCATGGTGCTGCACATATGACCTCTGTCTGTAATGTGAGACCTGACACTTCCTGTGAAGAAACTTCATATTCCACAATCCCTGGGTCTTTCTATCTAGCACGGGTGCTGGTGAAAGCCGCACAGTAATTCACAGGCACACAGAGAGCTTAGTCATGCGGAGAGAGGATATGCTTCATTGCATTAGCACTTCCACATTTGTGATAGAACACAGATGGGGGTAACAGGACATGCACTGTACGTCTTGCCAATTACTACTAGGTAAGGCAAACAAACTACAAAGAGAATATAACTACACTACACTAATACCTAGTTAAAAACTTTGTAAACTTTTAAAACTGCACAATGCCTTTAAAAAATAAAAATAAAAAAGTGAAAATAAACACTACCCAGGTGTTACAACAGTGAATGAACATTTGCTATTGAAACACTAATCCTCAATCTGACCAATCAGAAGCAGGTCTGAGACCCATTCTCTGACCAAAAAGAGAAGATTCCCAATTGGCTGCCAATGAGGAGGGAGGAAACGGAAGCCGCCATGATGCCCATGGAGGAACCTACCTACTGGCATTTGAATGTATAGGATACTTTCCTCTTGTTATCTTGTCATCCTCTTGATTACAGTCATGTATAACGCACCTTACCCACAAATATCTTTATACTCAAAGTATGTAAGTACGGTTTTATACAACCGCTACCTTTTTATGTTTTTGGTTATGTATACCTAAAATTCAACAAAAATTAAATGATAAAAAAACATTATAGATCCTCCTAGTGTCAGTGTTCAGTTGTCCTAAACGGTAACATTAAAACTGTTTAAACTTTTGATAATTATTTTTTATTTACTTATAACTTTTAATAAAACTATATTTTCTATTAAAAATAAAATATTGCATTTAGAAAATATATTATTGCATTTATTCAATTAAATTGAGACAAATATATGTTAACTACCAAAAATTTATAAACACGTAATAATCTTTTTAAACATTAAAAATTCAAAATAATAGTAAAAATGAAAAATTGTCATACAATACCAACTTACCAACTGATCATGGGCAATATATATACAGTATATAAATAAAAATAGGGATCCTGGCGCTACCTCAAAAATGTGTAAATAAAGGGTACGCTCTTGTCACATGGGGTGATCTGAGATCTGTCAACCAAATTAGACCTATATTCCGTAAGTGATAGGAGAAATGTGTATGGTCACTGAAGACGTCTGAAGACGTCTATGACGAAAAGTGTACGACGGAGCCACGCACACTACGTCACTTCTGGTTGGTATACTGAGTGAAACACAGCTGGAGCGCACGCCTCTCCGCTACTTCCTGGTATACAGACCGGAGCATATTATTCTCCTCTAATCTTTTCAGTGCATGGGGGCATTGTTCTTTTTGCATAAACTAGGGTGTCTAAGACGTTCTTATGTAATGGACACATTCAATTGAATTACCTCTGTCCCCTGCATCAATTTATGAATTTATTAACTAATTGTTATTTTTGGTCCTGGCCATTTCTTAAGCATTTTTTCTAATCTACTAAGGACTTTTTTACTATTTTTTTCGTTTTTTATGATTTGCGTTGTTTTTGGACTTCTAGTTTCTGATTTTTATTTTTATTTTTGTTTACTTTTATCTTTTATTATTATTTTTTCATCCTTATGGTACCTGTGGGCTTTGGAGTATTTTTATGTTTTTTTATGGCCTTTTGAGCCGGTCTGTAATAAAAATGTTTTAATGAATAAATTTTTTTGGTGACACTAAGTTACTGCACTATGGGATATATTTTTTCATCTCCCTGAGGATCTACTGGCTTGCTTACACCTGACCTATTGAAGCACCAACCGCACACCAGAGGAGGGGGAAAAAAGGCGGATGATCTGGCTGACAAGCGTTTGGAGATTGGGATTTACACGCATAACTAGCCCCTGTGGGTACAGAAATCCGGTGAGTGGGGACCTGAGGGGGTGAGCACAGAAGTCACCGGCTTGTTTGAATGAGCACTAATGTCACCTTATGGGCCACCTGCATGAAGATTTGCTGTATGTAGAATTTTCCTTCTAAAGAACTTTTTTCTAAGGAACTTTGTATGATATTTACAGACTTCTTGCACATTATAGTACAAATTAATGTGAGCATTTGCTCTTTTTGCACTTTGGTCTTGCACACGTTTTTTCACTTATATTAATTTATTTTTATTTTTATTTTTTGGTTGTTACTATACACATCTTTTGATATTTTGCAATTTTTTTGCATTTTTGCACATTTTTGGACATCCTTTGCACTTTTGCACATATTCTGCAAATTTGCACATTTATCCTTTTTTGGTAAAAAAAAACTTTTTTCACATATGGTGTGGACTCTATTCAACACCCAGCGAATTGGCTTAGGATACCTGTTATATTGAGTTGGAGATTTTTTGATATTGGCTTATTGTACTTATAAAATAAGGACTGTACAGACCGTATATAGCTAGATAAGTGGGAAGTGACAGAAAGCTATATAAGTCAACCATTATCTTATTATTTTATTCTTATTTTATTTTAATTTATCTTTATTGTTTGTTTACGTCTGATTATGGGCTTATGATGTGATATACCTTATCAATTTTGATTATCCCTACCACATAGTATCCTTATATAATCAGCAGGTGTATATAGAAAACAGGGGGGTGGTTGTACCATACCCTGTGCCTGTTACTATATACCCAAGCATAGAGAATTTCTTCAGGTGGTCTGGACTATATAGTCTGGGTTGTTTTTTTCTTGTTGTTTACATTGGGATTTTTCTCCTATCTCTTATGGAATATAGGACTAATATAGTTGACAGATCTCAGATCACCCCATGTGACAAGGCCGTACCCTTTATTTTTCACATTTTTGAGGTAGCGCCAGGATCCCTATTTTTATTTATATATCAGTTGCAGGTTCACTGCCTCTAAGGGGGCTGAGAATCAAGGGGACGGCAGCAACCTATTAGATTAATACCACAGCGCGGCTTGTTCTTCTATATTAATATATATACACAGTGCCTTGAAAAAGTATTCATACCCCATGGCATTTTCCCCATCTTTCATGTTACAATCAAAAGTGTACATGTATTTTATTGGGATTTTATGTGATAGGCCAACACAAAGTGGCACATAATTGTGAAGTGGAAGGAAAATGATAATAGGATTTTCACTTTTTTTTTACACATAAATATGTGAAAAGTGTGCCGTGTATATGTATTCAACCTCCCTGAGCCAATATTTTGTAGAATCACCATTCCCTGCAATTTCAACTACAAGTCTTTTTGGGATGCCCCTATCTAGAAAGTGACATTTTTACCCATTCTTCTTTGCAAAATAGTTTAAGCTTTGTCAGATTGGATGGAGAGCGTCTGTTACCAGCAACTTTCAAGTTTTGCCATAGATTCTCTTTTGGATTTAGGTCTAGAGTTTGACTGGGTCATTATAACACATGAATATGCTTTGATCTAAACCATTCCATTGTAGCTCTGGCTGTATGTTTAGGGTCTTTCTCCTGCTGGAAGGTGAACCTCCGCCCCAGTCTCAAGTCTTTTGCAGACTCTAACAGGCTTTCTTCTAAGTTTGCCCTGTATTTGGCTCCACCTGGCAGCTCAACCATGGAGCTCTTTTTCATTCAAGTATCGTTGAATTGTGCTCCTTAAAAACAACCACACCATCTTTTTTCCAGAGCAGCCTGTATTTCTCCTGTGGTTACCTGTGGGTTTTTTTTTTTCTCCTGAGCAATTCTTCCGCCAGTTGTGGCTACAATCGTTCTTGGTCTACCTGACCTTGGCTTGGTATCAAAAAGACCCTCATTTTCCACTTCTTAATAAGTGATTAAATAGTACTGACTGGCATATTCAAGGCTTTGGATATCTTTTACATCTTTGTAAAGTTTCATTACCTTGTTACGCAGGTCTTTTGCCTGTTCTTTTCTACCTCCTCAGTGTCTAGCCTGCTTAGTGCATCCATGTGAGAGCTAACAAACTCATTGACTATTTATACACATATACTAATTGTGATTTAAAAAGCCACACATGTGGGGCAATTAACCTTTAATTGCCATTTTAACCTGTGTGTGCCACCTTCTGTGTCTGTACCAAGGCCAAACATTCCAGGGTATGTAAATTAGGGCCATTTGGGTGATTTCTGTTATCCTTATGACTTAAAAAGGATCCAAAAAACTATGTTATAATAAATGGCTTCATGTGATTGATATCCTTAAATAAAATACTTTTTTTTGGCATGATCAGTCATATTGTCAATATTAATGCCAAAATTTCACAATTTCTGCCAGGGTATGCAAACTTTTTAGCACAACTGTATACTGTATAAGCACACGCATATAGCAAAAATACACGTATATACTGCACAACTATCTCATAGATCACTGTAAAGCCAATTTGCCTGTGTCAGTAACTAATTAGAACTTCGGATGCAAGAGAAAACTAGACTGTACACACAGCAATTGAATACCAATCTCCTTGATTTGCATGGCCACCATTCGAAAAAGCGGGGAGGATGAATTTCTTTACCACATAAGCTGTAATGGAGTCTACGCAGATCGTCCAGACTGACATAGAAATCAAAGTTTGAGTGGATTTTTAAAGAGTTCACTCTTTTATCCATTCCATTTCACTGACTGATTTGCACATCCCTAGTCATTAGTAGGAGTCACAGTCGCAAATGAAGCAAGCCCATCACTTCAAAAATGGACAAACGTTGGATCTTTTAAAATTGCAGTCACAAACGCCAAACATGTCTTTTTATGTTTTCCTAAGGAAACTAACCCTTATTTAGATGTCAATACCCAATGTACTGCTACAATTAAAAAATATATATATCCAAAGACCACACACACACACTCTGGTATACTTTGTCTCACATGTAAGTAACATATTTTCAATTGGAGAAAAGACTTGGAGTTGTTACTATTTTTCCCCTCTGATAGAATCCATAAATCTTCCAATTAAAACTCTGTAATTTATGATGCACATATGGAAAATAATACGTGGAAAAGTAAAAAGGTTTTTTTTTTGCCTGGCACTGTCAATACTTTGAAGGATGGGGTGATTATAAAGCAAATTAACAATACTTTTAAATGTGCATTCACTTATCTTTCCAATTAAATTCTTGTTAAACAACTGCACAGACAGTAACACTGCGTCGCTGAGGAACCGATCAAGACAGGTTTATTGTAAATTTTACTCTGCAACAATTAATCACGTTGGCATTCTCGCTATTATTAAATTATTTCAATGGGTAGTTTCGTTAAAATATATCCTGAGATTGTTAACGCTTCTCGCTGTGTGAGGCTTCACTAAAACTAATGATTTCACAAGTCCAATTATTTCATTTAAAAAAAAAATTAAGATGATTTTTTAATTGATTTTTTTTTTTTTCGCAGGTTGTTTAATAAGATAAAATTGTTAGTCAAGCCAATCAAATTAGCCTTGGCCAGTCTACTTTCAGAGTAGATGTTTGGATTGTTGCAGGTGATGCTCTGATACATATATTTGGTTTAACCTGTTCCACAAGGACTGTTTCAAAATGGTACTTGAGAATAGTGATGGCCGAACGGTTCGCCCGGCGGTCGTTTCGCGGCGAATTTCCGACTTTCGCCGTCCGCGGGTTCGAACGCCTTTTTCCGTCGTTCGCCCCGGCGGACTTACGTGTTTAATGTATACAAGAACTTTAACCTTTCGTGACACGTTTATCATGTGTTACAGGACAACCAATTGAGACATGACAGCTCATGGACACTTGGACATTCCCCCTAACCTATAAATACACCCGATCCGGTGGCCATTTTACATTCTTTCTTCTGTCACTGTAGGGAAAGGATCCTGTGTGGAGTAGGGACAGAGAAAACGCTAGCTATTTGGTACACAAAAGTTCTTTTCAGGACTGGTATAGGTGTTAGGTCAGCAGCCTGAGTTTCTTTTGTCAGTTTAGATAAAGGGACAGAGCGCTGTATGCTGCTATTTTAGGGACAGCTCAGCCAGATTAGTCTTTCTTCATCATCATCATCATCATCATCATTAGCTGTTACTATCAGGTCCACAAAAGAGCTGTTCCAGCTAATCGTTCCAGCCTACTCTTTTTTGCCAATTTGTATAGGGACAGGCAGGAAGCAGTGTGTCAGGCAGTGAGGATAATTTTAAAGACTTGCTGTTACTATTAGTTCCACAAAGGTTCTTTTCAGGACTGGTATCAGTGGTACGGTAATAGGCTTGTACACGTATAATATTCTTTCTTCCAAATATAGAAAGAATATTATACTTGACTGCTGCCCTTCTGCTGCAGTCTGCTAATCATTCACAACTCACTTGTTCCACAAAGCTCTTTATCAGGACTGGTAACTTGGTCTGTCTAGGGTGCTACGGTACATAGGCTTGGGTGCGGTACAGTCTGCTGTTCTGTAAGGACCGCTATCGGTCCACAATAGATAGGGTTGCCGTGCACTACTGCTGACCGCTGCCCTATACTGCAGCAGTCCTTCAGCGGTATAGGGACTGACGCACAGTCTGCTAAACACTAATACACAACCTGCTTGGTCCACAAAAGTTCTTATAAGGACTGGTAACTTGGTATAGGGTGCTACGGTACATAGGCCTGAGTGCGTTACAGTCTGCTGTTCTGTAAGGACCGCTATCGGTCCACAATACATAGGGTTGACGTGCACTACTGCTGACCGCTGCCCTATACTGCAGCAGTCCTTCAGCGGTATAGGGACTGACGCACAGTCTGCTAAACACTAACACACAACCTGCTTGGTCCACAAAAGTTCTTATAAGGACTGGTAACTTGGTATAGGGTGCTACGGTACATAGGCCTGAGTGCAGTACAGTCTGCTGTTCTGTAAGGACTGCTATCGGTCCACAATACATAGGGTTGCCGTGCACTACTGCTGACCGCTGCCCTATACTGCAGCAGTCCTTCAGCGGTATAGGGACTGACGCACAGTCTGCTAAACACTAATACACAACCTGCTTGGTCCACAAAAGTTCTTATAAGGACTGGTAACTTGGTATAGGGTGCTACGGTACATAGGCCTGAGTGCAGTACAGTCTGCTGTTCTGTAAGGACCGCTATCGGTCCACAATACATAGGGTTGCCGTGCACTACTGCTGACCGCTGCCCTATACTGCAGCAGTCCTTCATTGGTATAGGGACTGACGTACAGTCTGCTAATCACTAACACACAACCTGCTTGGTCCACAAAAGTTCTTATAAGGACTGGTAACTTGGTATAGGGTGCTACGGTACATAGGCCTGAGTGCGTTACAGTCTGCTGTTCTGTAAGGACCGCTATCGGTCCACAATACATAGGGTTGCCGTGCACTACTGCTGACCGCTGCCCTATACTGCAGCAGTCCTTCAGCGGTATAGGGACTGACGCACAGTCTGCTAAACACTAACACACAACCTGCTTGGTCCACAAAAGTTTTTATAAGGACTGGTAACTTGGTATAGGGTGCTACGGTACATAGGCCTGAGTGCAGTACAGTCTGCTGTTCTGTAAGGACCGCTATCGGTCCACAATACATAGGGTTGCCGTGCACTACTGCTGACCGCTGCCCTATACTGCAGCAGTCCTTCATTGGTATAGGGACTGACGTACAGTCTGCTAATCACTAACACACAACCTGCTTGGTCCACAAAAGTTCTTATAAGGACTGGTAACTTGGTATAGGGTGCTACGGTACATAGGCCTGAGTGCGTTACAGTCTGCTGTTCTGTAAGGACCGCTATCGGTCCACAATACATAGGGTTGCCGTGCACTACTGCTGACCGCTGCCCTATACTGCAGCAGTCCTTCATTGGTATAGGGACTGACGTACAGTCTGCTAATCACTAACACACAACCTGCTTGGTCCACAAAAGTTCTTATAAGGACTGGTAACTTGGTATAGGGTGCTACGGTACATAGGCCTGAGTGCGTTACAGTCTGCTGTTCTGTAAGGACCGCTATCGGTCCACAATACATAGGGTTGCCGTGCACTACTGCTGACCGCTGCCCTATACTGCAGCAGTCCTTCATTGGTATAGGGACTGACGTACAGTCTGCTAATCACTAACACACAACCTGCTTGGTCCACAAAAGTTTTTATAAGGACTGGTAACTTGGTATAGGGTGCTACGGTACATAGGCCTGAGTGCAGTACAGTCTGCTGTTCTGTAAGGACCGCTATCGGTCCACAATACATAGGGTTGCCGTGCACTACTGCTGACCGCTGCCCTATACTGCAGCAGTCCTTCATTGGTATAGGGACTGACGTACAGTCTGCTAATCACTAACACACAACCTGCTTGGTCCACAAAAGTTCTTATAAGGACTGGTAACTTGGTATAGGGTGCTACGGTACATAGGCCTGAGTGCAGTACAGTCTGCTGTTCTGTAAGGACCGCTATCGGTCCACAATACATAGGGTTGCCGTGCACTACTGCTGACCGCTGCCCTATACTGCAGCAGTCCTTCATTGGTATAGGGACTGACGTACAGTCTGCTAATCACTAACACACAACCTGCTTGGTCCACAAAAGTTTTTATAAGGACTGGTAACTTGGTATAGGGTGCTACGGTACATAGGCCTGAGTGCAGTACAGTCTGCTGTTCTGTAAGGACCGCTATCGGTCCACAATACATAGGGTTGACGTGCACTACTGCTGACCGCTGCCCTATACTGCAGCAGTCCTTCAGCGGTATAGGGACTAAGAGTTTTGTCACAGGGTGATTTAAAAAATGACAGGCAGAGGAAGAGGCAGGCCCTTCCGCAGGGGTGGTAGGGGTAGGGCAGGAGCAACAGCCTTGAGCCAAAGTGGGAAGTTGCAGAAGGTGCGTTCAATTACTTTAAAGGACGCACCAGACTTGGTTGAGTGGCTCACTCAGCCTTATTCTTCTGCACCCTCCTCATCCTCTCGATCTGCACCCTCTTCTTCACTCTCTGCTATGTGCACCCCCAAAGACACTACCACCAACAACACCACCACCACCACATACCTTCCGCTTGAGTGCAAATGGGGGCCTTCATGCTCCAGTGTTTTAATAGGGACCCCCGTATAAAAAGCATGAGGGTCAAGGACCAGTACTGGGTGGCAACGTACTTAGATCCCCGGTACAAACACAAAATGGCGGAAATGTTACCGCCGTCGCAGAGGGCTGTCAGAATGCAGCACTTCCAGGCCTTGCTTCGAGAAATGCTGCATTCTGCTTTTGCGTGCGCTGGCAGAGGAGCAATTCCCACTCCCAGAGAAGGATTTGCGGGTACCAATCCAACAGCGCCTGCAAGAAGAGGCCGGTTTGAAGATGTGTTGGTGACTTCGGATATGAGGTCATTCTTTCAGCCGACCCATCGACAGGTGTCATCCGGATCCAGCATCAGGGAACGCCTAGACCGTCAGGTGTCCGACTACATTGGGTTAACGGCCGATGTGGACGCTCTGAGGAGTGATGAACCCCTAGACTACTGGGTGGGCAGGCTTGACCTCTGGCCAGAGCTTGCCCAATTTGCAATCGAACTGTTGGCTTGCCCCTCATCCAGTGTCCTGTCCGAAAGGACGTTCAGCGCAGCAGGGGGGATTGTGACCGATAAGCGTACTCGCCTAGCTCACGACAGTGTTAACTACCTCACATTTCTAAAAATGAATGAGGCATGGATCTCGGAGGAATTCAACACATGTGATCAGTAGACCATGTATATGTCTATAAACAATTTTTGGAATCAAGCACACAGACCTTCTTAATTCATTTGGCTCACTTCCCTGACCCAAAAAAGCACACCGTACTATATGCCCCTACCCTCCTCTTTGAAGAGGTTGAGCGGTGTCATATTTCTACTGGGGCTGCTTATTATGAGGGGTTCCCACCATCCCTGTGCTGTGCTGACTTCCTCCTGGGTGTTCTTATTATGAGGGGCTCCCACCATCCCTGTGCTGTGCTGACTTCCTCCTGGGGGTTCTTATTATGAGGGGCTCCCACCATCCCTGTGCTGTGCTGACTTCCTCCTGGGGGTTCTTATTATGAGGGGATCACACCATCCCTGTGCTGTGCTGACTTCCTCCTGGGGCTGCTTACGGTGCTGCTGTCAGCGCTGTATGTCACGGAGCTGCTGTCAGCGCTGTATGTCACGGAGCTGCTGTCAGCGCTGTATGTCACGGAGCTGCTGTCAGCGCTGTATGTCACGGAGCTGCTGTCAGCGCTGTATGTCACGGAGCTGCTGTCAGCGCTGTATGTCACGGAGCTGCTGTCAGCGCTGTATGTCACGGAGCTGCTGTCAGCGCTGTATGTCACGGAGCTGCTGTCAGCGCTGTATGTCACGGTGCTGCTGTCAGCGCTGTATGTCACGGAGCTGCTGTCAGCGCTGTATGTCACGGAGCTGCTGTCAGTGCTGTATGTCACGGAGCTGCTGTCAGCGCTGTATGTCACGGAGCTGCTGTCAGCGCTGTATGTCACGGAGCTGCTGTCAGCGCTGTATGTCACGGTGCTGCTGTCAGCGCTGTATGTCACGGAGCTGCTGTCAGCGCTGTATGTCACGGAGCTGCTGTCAGTGCTGTATGTCACGGAGCTGCTGTCAGCGCTGTATGTCACGGAGCTGCTGTCAGCGCTGTATGTCACGGAGCTGCTGTCAGCGCTGTATGTCACGGTGCTGCTGTCAGCGCTGTATGTCACGGAGCTGCTGTCAGCGCTGTATGTCACGGAGCTGCTGTCAGCGCTGTATGTCACGGAGCTGCTGTCAGCGCTGTATGTCACGGAGCTGCTGTCAGCGCTGTATGTCACGGAGCTGCTGTCAGCGCTGTATGTCACGGTGCTGATGTCAGTGCTCTGTATTACGGTGCTGCTGTCAGTGCTCTGTATCTCCTGCACCCTCTTGTTTGCCTACCCTGGTCCCTGACCTTCCCTCTCCTCCATTGCCTTCATTAGCTCCATAGTCCTGAATTGTCAGAACAATTTCCCAAATAAAAAAAAAATGCTTGTAGTTATCGATCCCAAATTCACCTCATACATGTATTATGCTATTGTCCAGGTAGTGGGACTACGTGCTACCCCCTAATAATTACCCCGTGGCCGCAAATTCGACCTAAAGGTTTGCGAAATTCGCCTCCCATTGAAGTCAATGGAGCCCGCGGCGAACGGTCGTTTTCGCGAACGTTTGTGTCCGTTCGCGTTTCGCGTTCGCGAAACGTCCCGTCGGAAGTTCGTCCATCACTACTTGAGAACCCTCCCCAGCATCAAGCATTGGTGACATCACTTGAAAGTCAATTGTGATCTATTTTGTTAAGGTATGCTGGCTTTACATTACCTGTTTTTTAGTAAGATATAAACCTTACAGAGGCGTTCCAGCCTCCCTAAAAGTAAAAAGCTACAAATACTGTAGCTGCTGACTTTTAATATAAGGATACTTACCTGTCCAGGGATCCAGTGCTGTCCTCACCAATTCTTCAATCGGCTTCGGGTCCAGGCAACAGAACCTTAACAGAAGTAAACTGCCAGTGAAGCCTTGAAGCTTCACAGATGGTTTCCCACTGCTCATGCGTGAGCCACACTGTCCTTTGTGACTGGTCCCACAGTCTTCTGGGACCTGTGATGTGTCCCAGAAGGCTGCAGGGGAAGGAGGGGGGGTGAACTTCTTGTCCAATTGTTAAAAGGTGTCAATTGTTAAAGAGGAGGGGGGATGCAAACAAGCAGAGCTTCCCTTTTGGGTGAAGTTCCTCTTTAACAAGCCTCCGTGTGAATATTATAGCCAAAGACCATGGAGTAGGATGTGTGAAGAGTCATGCAGCTGTGAAGTGTTTGGTGCGAACCTGGTCAGCAACAGAGTTGGTGGTGATTAGGAACAGAGTCACCCTCCTGATGGTGAGAAACGATGCCACTGAGATAACATGCTTCAGTTGCTCGAGCCCTTGTGTTCCATGGGCTCCAAGTGGCGCTCCAATCTGAACCACAAGAAAAACATAGGCCTATGGAAGAGAGTGCTGTGGATGTAAATGGATGAAACAGCAGGGACCAGGAGGATGGTAAGAGTAGGTCTGGGGACACCATCCATGCATGAGACTGAAGCTGGTTGGGGTTAAGCAAACTGTGGTGCTCTGAAACCTGTTAGTTAAAGCTGGCACTGTCAGTGAGGGCCATGTCAGCCACTTTACTAAGGGACCATGCCTGCACAATGTGTGTTGGAAACTGATGGTATTCTTTACCAGTGATGCGTGTGAAAGAATGACACTGAAAGCGGAGCTCCACCCTAAAGTGGAACTTCCGCTCATTGGATCCCTCCCCCCTCCGGTGCCACAATTGGCACCTTTCAGTGGGGAGGGGGGTGCAGATACCTGTATAGTACAGGTATTTGCACCCACTTCCAGCATAGATATCTGCAGAATCTGCAGGTATTTACGCCACTTCCTGCGGGTCCCCCACTGTCTACTGGGAAACACACGGATCCCAGAGACAGCGGGGACCATCCTTATTGTGCAGCGCGACTCGCGCATGCGCAGTAGGGAACCGGGAAGTGAAGCCGCAAGGCTCCACTTCCTGATTCCCATACCCAAGATGGTGGCGGCAGCACCCGAGAGCTGATCGAGAGATTGGCTTCGGGTGCCGACATCACGGGCGTGCTGGGCGGGTAAGTGTCCTTATTTTAAAAGTCAGCAGCTGCAGTATTTGTAGCTGCTGACTTTTAAAAAACAAAAATGGCGGAACTCCCGCTTGAAGGAGTATTATTAGGAGACAGTTGTCATACCACAACAGTTAATGTATGAACAAGGACCTTATACAGAAACTTTACCTCCCCCCCTCCATGTTAGTTCTTTTCTTTACTCTTCTACCTGGTTTTGTGGAATGTCCGCAAAACACATACCCGCATGTCCAGCAGTAATCCATTGACAATTGCAACATTCCCCCAGTCATGCCATTATATTTACTTACATCATCATGGGGTGGCTGTCTCTTCCAATCAATGGCTACACATGTGCAGTGTGCTCTAGATTGCCCTGATGCCCCCTGGAATGTATGACATCGAGGACCCTGTAACGTTTTGGGCAGCTGGGTCCACCATTTTTGCCTAGGGGATGAAGGTAAAAGTGCAGGCTGTGCTCACCCGCAAAAAAAGATATCTCTCTCCAAAAAATATGATTTCTTAAGGGGGGGGGGGCAATACTGTTTAACCACTTGCAGACCGGACCATTTTGCTGGTCAAAGACCAGACCACTTTTTGCGATTCGGCACTGTGTCGCTTTAACTGACAATTGCGCGGTCGTGCGAGGTGGCTCCCAAACAAAATTGACGTCCTTTTTTTTTCCACAAATAGAGCTTTCTTTTGGTGGTATTTGATCACCTCTGCAATTTTTATTTTTTGCGCTATAAACAAAAATAGAGCGACAATTTTGAAAAAAACGCATTATTTTTTACTTTTTGTTATAATAAATATCCCCCAAAAATATATAAAAAAACATTTTTTCCCTCAGTTTAGGCCGATACGTATTCTTCTACATATTTTTGGTAAAAAAAATCACAATAAGCGATTATTGATTGGTTTGCACAAAAGTTATAGCGTTTACAAAATAGGGATAGTTTTATAGCATTTTTATTAATAATTTTTTATTATTTTTTTTTTTTTACTAGTAATGGCAGCGATCTGCGATTTTTATTGTGACTGCGACATTGTGGGGGACCCATCGGACATTTTTGACACATTTTTGGGACCATTGTCATTTATACAGTAATCACAGATTCCTGTGTAAATGACACTGGCAGTGAAAGGGTTAACCAGTGGGTTAACCAGTGGGTGGCAGTGTAGGGGTTAAGTGTTCCTAGGGGTGTGTTACTAACTGTGGGGGGGGTTGGGCTTTCATTTAGTGTACACTGATCTCTGCTCCAATCACATGGAGCAGAGATCAGCATCACTAGTTGCTAGGCAGAATAGAGAATTGTTGTTTATACAGCATTTCCTCCATTCGGCCGCTCCGTGAGACGATCGCGGGGATGCCCGCGGCGATCAATCTGCGGGTCCCGCGACCGGACTCACGGGGGTCCCGACCAGCAGGGGAGCGCGCCGCCGCCGGCGCGCTCCCGATGGCAGGGCGGCATCGAATATTGGAGATAACTGTACGCCAATATGCCTGCCCGTGCCATTCTGTCGACGTACATCGTCGTGCGCTGGTCGGGAAGTGGTTAAAGAAGACAAAGAGAATGAAGGCCTGCTTTTTGGTTCTACAAGTAGAAGTATCACTGGGTATTATTTAAATGAAAACTGCACATTTAAGAAGATTAAAAACACCTTTTGGAGCTAAATCAACATAATAAAACTTTTATGCAATGTTGGTGATTGAGTTTACATCTATTTTAACTTTTGGCTTGGGCTAGGGTTGGGCTTTGGCATGGAGTTAGAATGAGGACTAATGCTAAGACTAGCCTCGAGGCTAATAAATATTTTAGGGCCAAGGAGAGGACTCACATTGGGGGAAACAACATTTGCGTCCCATTATCATTTTTTTGTTCATGTTTTGCTTTTATTAGACCTGCAAGTGAAAAGATTCTGGAAAAAAAAAACTAGGATGAAAGCCCAGGGTACATGAGAGACTTTAACAATCGCCATAAACCAACAGTGCACACAAAATGGAAGTTGTTTCAGAAACATGACATATCTAAATCCTGTTCATTCATCAACCCGAAACAAATATTAATGAGGTTTCAAACATCTGTAGCACACCCCCTAAGGAGCCGCAAGTAAACTGGGATTCCCCACCTTGCACAGCAAGGCACAATGGGATCTTCACAGGCACACTTAAGTCAGAGAGCAGTCCGTGGATTTGTATTTTTTGTTTTATTGGAGGTAATAACTTGGAGAGGGAGGTTATGGGATGCCCATTTGACTTCAACAAACTTCAGGGACAACCCTGCCTATAAACAGTCTCTATATACAGCCACACTTCTTCCTCCAGCACTCGCTTGCAGAACCCAGCTGGAACACTAAATATCGGACAGTCAGTCAGTCAGTCAGTTTAAAGCAGTGGCCCATTACAGGCAGGCCTCTTAGTTGTGTAGCAGAATTTTAGTGTCCACCTTGTATCACTCCTGTGGCTACCTCTTCAGGCACTGCTAACCCACCTGGCTGCAGCTGCCCCTTTCACTAGCCCTCCAGGCTAACCTCTCCACCACAGTTTTCCAGACTGACACTCACCAGCCCACCCAGGTGACTCTCAGGGGATCTCCCAAACGTGCTGACCTTCTCCTGCTGTCCTTTCTCCTTACTCCCGTGCCTCCAGGAAGGGCTTCCTCCATGTGTTTTGGCAGGATCCTTCTAGCACCCGAACCCAGGCCTGTAGCCAGCCCCTCCCCCAGACTAGGGGGCACCCTCAACGAGTTCAGCATTGTGTGTCTATGGACGCAAATGCTGGACTCGGGAGCACGCCCACGCGATACCTCCCTGGGAGAGCGCTTCTCCCAAGGGTTTACCGATGCAGGGAGTAGCCGCAAGCACTGTTGAGGGACCCCAGAAGACTATGATCAGGACCACTCTGAGCAAAAAAAAAAACTGCACAGTGGAGGTAAGTATGATATGTTTGTTATAAAAAAAACAAAAAACAAAAAAAAAGAGGTTTTACAACTGCTTTAATTCTTATGCTGCTAGCATTAGGAAATAGATAGGAAAGTATACTAGTATAATATGTAATTGTTTTGAACAATTTCTTCAGTTACCGTCTCCAGGCCTAGGCAAATTATGTCATACATCCCAGGAGTCTTTAGGAGGGGAGGAGGAGCTTTCTCATCTAAGCACACCCTCCTGTGTGCATGCCTGAGCTAAGGGAAGATGGATTCCAGTAAGTAAATGCTATATGAATCATCTCCCCTTATTCAAAATGGTGATGGCCAGAAATGCTAGGGAGTTGTTTTTCAAAGTGATTTCTCAGCAAAAATAAAGCATGAAGACATGGATAATATAAATAAAGATCAATCCCGGTAACCATTGATTTTTTACATGCTGGTTTTTATCTGTTCTTATTATCATTTTCTTTTTATAAAATACCACACAGTTTTACACTATGAACCGAATGGATCTTCTGTGTATCTCTTACGCTTGTCTAGACTCTTATGCCGCGTACACACGACCAGACTTTCTGGCAGACTAGGTCCAATGGAATCAGTCCATTGGACAATCCGATCGTGTGTGTGCTAATCCGATAGTTTTTCACATAAAAAAATCAGACGGATCTAGAAATAGAACATGTTTCAAATCTGTCTGACGGACTCAATTCCTATTGGGAAAACCGTTCGTCTGTATGCTGGTCCGGTGGACCAAATACGACGCAAGGGAAGCTATTGGCTACTGACTATTGAACTTCCTTTTTTAGTCCCGTCTTACGTCATCACGTTCAAAACGAACGGACTTTTGAATGGACTTAGTCCGTTCGTGTGTGGCCAATTCGGTTTGTTCGGAAGGTCCGACGGAACTCCACTGAAAGTCCATCGGTAAGACCGTCTGACTTAGTCTGCTGGAAAGTCCGGTCGTGTGTACGCGGCATTAGAATTTGGAGTCTCGATCTCTGGAAAGCAAGCATTTCACATGATTCAAAGTGGAGGTGCACCTGGGTGACAATTCCATTAATTATTTGTTCACTCACATTGGATTTCACTTCAAAAGACTGTGTCCACTTATATTTTTTTTCTGTGTTTGGAGACTAATATGAGATGTTTATATATACAGTATCTCACAAAAGTCAGTACACCCCTCACATTTTTGCAAATATTTTATTATCTCTTTTTATGTGACAACACTGAAGAAATGACACTTTGCTACAATGTAAAGAAGTGAGTGTACAGCTTGTATAACAGTGTACATTTTCTGTCCACCATTATTTTCCAGTACTGCCTTAACCCTCTTGGGCATGGAGTTCACCAGAGCTTCACAGGTTGCCACTGGAGTCCTCTGCCACTCCTCCATGACAAAATCACGGAGCTGATGGATATTAGATGTTAGAGACCTTGTGCTCCTCCGCCTTCCGTTTGAGAATGCTCAATAGGGTTTAGGCCTGGAGACATGTGTAGCTCCCTGGGATTTAGTCAGGGAGCTCCTCACAAATTTACTTGCCAGGTGTAGTTACCTTGGTCAATTGTTAGAGATCCATTGATTTCTCCCTAGGTTTGGCCTTGTTGCACTTTTCTACCGCTAGGTGGCCGGGTACTTGGGGGTACTACATATGAGAGGAGCAACCCAAAGGTCAGGTTATGGGTTTATGGTGTATCTCAGCCAAGGGCAGGGGTTTTCTTGAATCCCTTGGCCTGCTGGGAGAGCCTATATATTCAGATGAGGTCAGGTGATCTATGTTCTGTGCCACTTGGACGGCTGTCTGGGAGGAGGTGTGTCAGTGCTAGGCCAGAGAGGGGCATTTGGCTGCCAGGCTGTGTGAAGTCCTATTTAAAAGTAAGAGGGCAGCACAGGGTTGGGATTGTGGCTTGCAGTTCAACCATAAGTGACGGTTCTGCTAGCCAGAAAACCTGTCGTGGTCGAAGATAGAAGGAAAGCTGTCACCACTAAGGGACCAACCACCTTTACCAGGGACCACAGTGAGTAACTGAAGCAGGTACCGGAGCAGTATTCTCACCGAATGGGCAAGGTGGAGAATCAGGAAGCTTCAGGTGGTGATCAAGTCAGGGACCCAGCCAACAGAAGTGATGCTTGCAGAGCAGCCTTGTGAGTAAAGCCAGGGACTGAGCTGGTTAGCAGGGGTGATGCTTGAGAAGTATCTGGAGTGCCAAGCTAGGGACCCAGCAGGGATGCGTTGGTGACGCTTGAGGTAGATGCCACTGCAAAGCTTTGAGAAGCACCAGGGATTCAGAGTCAGTGAATCAGAAGGTTCAGTGAGAGACCAGGAGCTCAAGGGCTGAAGAACTACAGGCAGAAGTTGTAGTGAAGCAAAGAGAACTGTAACGATTTGTGTTAGGAATAGGGATGAGCTTCGTGTTCGAGTCGAACATACGTTCGACTCGAACATCGGCTGTTCGCCCGTTCGGCGAATTCCGAACGTTATGGGCCGTTCGCACCAAATTCGTGTGGCGCTCATGGCCCACAATGCACTGCGATGGCGCAGTGCATTGCTGGCTCATGATTGGCCAAGCATGCACTGTGACCCCACATGCTTGGCCAATCACAGCGCCGGCAGCGAGGAGAGCCATGATTGGCCACAGGCAGGATGCCTGTGGCCAATCATAGCTCAGGCTGTGTAGTACACGCCCCTCACTATATAAGGCCGCCATCGCGGCGGCCTTGTGTAGTGTGTTGGCATCTGTAGCAGTTAATGGGTGTTCTGTGTACCTTCAACACAGTATACACCGATCGTTATCGGCCGATTTTTCGTTCTTGCTCTTCTGTAGTGGTTGTTGTCTGCGTGCCCTGACCGCAGTATACACCGCTATATTCACCTATATATCTAGCGATATATCTATCTTTTATAATAGAGCTGTCAGTCATTGTTAGGAGATTGTGCATGCTGTCTGCGTGCTCTGAACGCAGTATACACCGCTATATCCAACTATCTAGCTAAATATCTTGCTCGTTTTAAATAGAGCTCTCAGTCAGTGTTAGGAGATTGTGCATGCTGTCTGCGTGCTCTGAACGCAGTATACACCGCTATATCCACCTATATAGCTAAATATCTTGCTCATTTTAAATAGAGCTCTCAGTCAGTGTTAGGAGATTGTGCATGCTGTCTGCGTGCTCTGAACGCAGTATACACCGCTATATCCACCTATATAGCTAAATATCTTGCTCGTTTTAAATAGAGCTCTCAGTCAGTGTTAGGAGATTGTGCATGCTGTCTGCGTGCTCTGAACGCAGTATACACCGCTATATCCACCTATCTAGCTAAATATCTTGCTCGTTTTAAATAGAGCTCTCAGTCAGTGTTAGGAGATTGTGCATGCTGTCTGCGTGCTCTGAACGCAGTATACACCACTATATCCACCTATATAGCTAAATATCTTTTTTGTTTTAAATAGAGCTCTCAGTCAGTGTTAGGAGATTGTGCGTGTTGTCTGCCTGCTCTGAAAAAGACGGACGGCAAAACAAATTATACAGGGGTGATAACCCTTCCCTATGTTTTCCAAAAAGCTTAAAAATTGTTTTTTTGACTGGAGCTACACTTTAAAAATGTACCAGTTGAAAATTACAAACAGATTCAACTTAACACAACAAACCTACACAGTCCCTGTCTTGTTTGCACCGCCTGTATACTGCTGTTCTGAGTATATAGGGCCTGGGGGCCACACGTATTTCCTTTTTTTAATATGGGTACGGGGTTCCCCTTAATATGCGTACAAGACCCAAATAGGCTGGTAATGGGCAGGGAGGGCTACCCATGCCATTTTTCTCAATGATTTTCAACCATATTGCAGGAACCAGATATAACATTAAAACCGCACGCAGCTTTAAATGACGTTATTTCCGTTAAATGTCATTTTGTGCAGGGACTGTTCTAAACACGGGAAACACGTGGCACTTCACAGGCATACTACAGACACCCCCCAGGCACCATATTTAAAGGAATATTTCACTTTTTTTTTCATTTTAATCGTCATTAAAATCAGTGCTCCCGCCAAAACGGCCGTTTTTAAACTTTTTTTTGCAGTGACCCATGTCCCCTGGGGCAGGAGCCAGGTCTCCAAACCCTTTTTAGGACAGTATCTTGTATATTAGCCATTAAAATTAACACTTTTAATTTCGAACGTTCGAGTCCCATAGACTTCAATGGGGTTCTAACGTTCGTACGAATTTGGGGTCCGTTCGAAAGTTCTGGTGCGAACCGAACCGGGGGGTGTTCGGCTCATCCCTAGTTAGGAACTGTTAAAGACTGTTGCCATAGGAGACAGCAATCCTGCACATGCAGATGGGTTGCCTTGCTAGGGGCCTTTCCCCATACGGCTGTCCTCCTATTGAAGTCTTGGAGGTTGCCAATTGAAATTGCAACTGCTTAAGGGTGTCCTGAGCCTAACCCTCTTTCCCCCTCAAAATATAAAAAGGACTGTTAAGAAAAATAAAACCTCTTTTACATCCAAGAAGTGTCTGGCGCCCAATAATTTTATCCACCTTGCACCCACTATGCCTCACAACCCACCACATACAAAAGTATGTCAGATATATTTGGCCTTGAAGGTTCTCATTAGACTGGAGGAGGCTAGAGACTTTTCTAAATATGCTTGGGCAGTCCATCACCTTTACCCTCAGCTTCTTTAGCAAGGCAGTGGCTGTCCTGGAGGTCATTATCATGTTGGAATAATGCCTTGCGGCCCAGTCTCCGAAGGGTGGGGATCATGCACTGCTTCAATATGTCACAGTTCATGTTGGCATTCATTGTTTCCTCAATGCATTTCCCCAATACTGGCAGCACTCATGCAGCCCCAGACCATGACTTTCCCACCACCATGCTTGACTGTAGGCAAGACACAATTGTCTTTGTACTCCTCACCTGGTTGCCGCCAAACACGCTTGACACCATCTGAACCAAATAAGTTTATCTTGGTCTCATCAGACCACAGGACATAGTTCCAGTAATCCATGTCCTTAGTCTGCTTGTCTTCTGCAAAATGTTTGCAGGCTTTTTTGTGCATCATCTTTAGAAGAGGCTTCCTTGTGGGATGACAGCCATGCAGATCAATTTTATGCAGTATGCCGCTTATGGTCTGAACACTGACAGGCTGACTCCCCACCCCTTCAACCTCTGCAGCAATGCTGGCAGCACTCATACGTCTACTTCCCAAAGACATCCTCTGGATATGATGCTCAGCCTGTGCACTCAACTTTTTTGGTCAACCATGGCGAGGCCTGTTCTGAGTGTAACCTGTCTAGGGATGAGCTTCGTGTTCGAGTCGAACGTACGTTCGACTCGAACATTGGCCGTTCGGCCGTTCGGCGAATTCCGAACGTTTTGGCCGTTCGCGTCAAAATTCGAGTGACGCGCGCGCGGACCACAATGCACTGCGTTGGCGCAGTGCATTGCTGCCCGATGATTGGCCAAGCATGCACTGTGACCCCGCATGCTTGGCCAATCGCAGCGCCGGCAGCGAGGAGAGCCATGATTGGCCACAGGCATCCTGCCTGTGGCCAATCATAGCTCAGGCTGTGTAGTGCACGCCCCACACTATATAAGGCCGCCTTTAAGGCGGCCTCCTGTAGTGTGTTACTTTGCATCTGAAGCAGTGGGTGTTCTGTGTACCTTCAACACAGTACACACCAATCGTTTTTGGCTGATTTCCTATCTTGCTGCTGTGTAGTGGTTGTTGTCTGTGCCCTGACTGCAGTATACACCACTATATTCACCTCACCTATATAGCTAGTGATCTAGCTTTAACCACTTAACAACTGCCCATTGCCGATTAACGGCTTCAGGGCGGTTGTTTAACTCAGAGAGGCCGTTAATTAACGGCCTCCCAGAATTCTGCTCTCGCGTGCCCCGAGGTGTGCGCACTCGAGAGCATCCGTGACCGCCGGGTCCATAGGACCCGGCGCATCACGGTAAACGGCCGCTCATAGTGGCCGTTTACCACGTGATTGCTCCGTCAAATGACGGAGTGATCACTTGGAAACAAACCGGCGTCATGTTATGACGCCTGTTCCTCCCTCCCCTTTCTGTACCGATCGGTACAGCGGAGGGGAAAGAGATCGGTGTCAGCAGCGATGTGGGCTGCATCTGCAGTGCCCACATCGCTGCTCACCGAATTTAACCCCTCAATTCCCTGCCAATACTCTGCAATACCAGTGCATACTCTGCAGTACCCTGCCATTACTCTGCAGTACCCCGCCATTACTCTGCAGTACCCCGCCATTACTCTGCAGTGCAGTACCCCGCCATTACTCTGCAGTGCAGTACCCTGCCATTACTCTGCAGTGCAGTACCCTGCCATTACTCTGTAGTACCCCACCATTACTCTGCAGTGCAGTACCCCGCCATTACTCTGCAGTGCAGTATCCCGCCATTACTCTGCAGTGCAGTACCCTGCCATTACTCTGCAGTGCAGTACCCCGCCATTACTCTGCAGTGCAGTACCCTGCCATTACTCTGCAGTGCAGTACCCCGCCATTACTCTGCAGTACCCCGCCATTACTCTGCAGTACCCCGCCATTACTCTGCAGTGCAGTACCCTGCCATTACTCTGCAGTGCAGTACCCTGCCATTACTCTGCAGTGCAGTACCCCGCCATTACTCTGCAGTACCCCGCCATTACTCTGCAGTGCAGTACCCTGCCATTACTCTGCAGTGCAGTACCCTGCCATTACTCTGCAGTGCAGTACCCCGCCATTACTCTGCAGTACCCCGCCATTACTCTGCAGTGCAGTACCCCGCCATTACTCTGCAGTGCAGTACCCTGCCATTACTCTGCAGTGCAGTACCCCGCCATTACTCTGCAGTACCCCGCCATTACTCTGCAGTGCAGTACCCTGCCATTACTCTGCAGTGCAGTACCCCGCCATTACTCTGCAGTGCAGTACCCTGCCATTACTCTGCAGTGCAGTACCCTGCTATTACTCTGTAGTACCCCGCCAATACCCCGCCAATACTCTGTAATACCCTGCCATAAATTGCCATACCCAGCCATACTCAGAGATACCCAGCCATACTCGGTGATACCCTGAAATACCCAGCCATAGACGCCCCCCACCCCTCACCGCCCTCCGGTGCTTCTACCAACTCGCCAGTACGATCAAAGCCAGAATCTTTTTTTTATTTTTTATTTCAGGCTTCCCAGCCTAGAGGTGAGATGTGGGGTCATATTGACCCCCCAGATTTCACTGTAAAGAGGACCTGTCACCCCATATTCCTATTACAAGGGATGTTTACATTTCTTGTAATAGGAATAAAAGTGATCAAAAATATATTTTTGGGAAAAAAAATGTCAAACTAAAATAAATAAAGTAAAATGAACAATAAAAAAATAAAATAAAAATTAAAGCGCCCATGTCCCCATGTGCTCGCATGTGCCACACATGTGAGGTATCGCCGAGAATGTTAGAGCGAGAGCAATAATTCTAGTCCTAGACCTCCTCTGCAACTCAAAACATGTAACCAGTAAAAAAATATTTAAAGCGTCGCCTATGGGGATTTTTTAAGTAGCGACGTTTGGCGCCATTCAACGGGCATGTGCAATTTTGAAGAGTGACATGTTTGATATCTATTTACTCAGCATAACTTCATCTTTCACTTTATGCAAACATTGGGCTAACAAGTGGTTAATAATAGAGCTTGCAGTCAGTAGTGTTAGGAGATAGTGCGTGCTGTCTGCGTGCTCTGTACCCAGTACATACCGCTATAATATAGGGCAGGCCCCTACTTTCAAACATCCAACTTACAAACATCTCCTACTTGCAAACGCAAGGAGACAGCAGCAAGTGAGATGAAAAAAGATGGACGACAAAACAAATTATACAGGGGTGATAACCCTTCCCTATGTTTTCCAAAAAGCTTAAAGATAGTTTTTTTGACTGGAGCTACACTTTAAAAATGTACCGGTTGAAAATGACAAACAGATTCAACTTAACACAACAAACCTACACAGTCCCTGTCTTGTTTGCACCGCCTGTATACTGCTGTTCTGAGTATATAGGGCCTGGGGGCC
This sequence comes from Lithobates pipiens, assembly GCF_037356315.1. Classification (NCBI taxonomy): domain Eukaryota; kingdom Metazoa; phylum Chordata; class Amphibia; order Anura; family Ranidae; genus Lithobates; species Lithobates pipiens. The sequence continues at coordinate 71,874,600 of NW_027507784.1, forward strand.
ACACGCATTTCCTTTTTTTAATATGGGTACGGGGTTCCCCTTAATATGCGTACAAGACCCAAATAGGATGGTAATGGGCAGGGAGGGCTACCCATGCCATGTTTCTCAATGATTTTCAACCATATTGCAGGAACCAGATATAACATTAAAACCGCAAGCAGTTTTAAATGGTGTTATTTCCGTTTAATGTCATTTTGTGCAGGGACTGTTCTAAACACGGGAAACACGTGGCACTTCACAGGCATACTACAGACACCCCGCAGGCACCATATTTAAAGGAATATTTCACTTTTTTTTTTTCACTTTAATCGTCATTAAAATCAGTGCTCCCGCCAAAACGGTAGTTTTTAAACTTTTTTTTGCAGTGACCCATGTCCCCTGAGGCAGGAGGCAGGTCGCCAAACCCTTTTTAGGACACTATCTTGCATATTAGCCGTTAAAATGAGCACTTTCCAATTCGAACGTTCGAGTCCCATAGACTTCAATGGGGTTCTAACGTTCGTACCGAACGCGGGGGTCGTTCGCAAGTTCTGGTGCGAACCGAACCGGGGGGTGTTCGGCTCATCCCTAAACCTGTCCTGTTAAACCACTGTATGATCTTGGCCACCATGCTGCAGCTCAGTTTCAGGGTCTTGGCAATCTACTTATAGCCTAGGCCATCTTTAATTAGAACAACAATTCTTTTTTCAGATCCTCACAGAGTTCTTTGACATGAGGTGCCATGTTGAACTTTCAGTGACCAGTATGAGAGAGTGAGAGCGATAACACCAAGTTTAACACACCTGCTCCCCCTTCACACCTGGGATCTTGTAACACTAACGAGTCACATGACACTGGGGAGAAAAGATGGCTAATTGGGCCCAATTTGGAAATTTTCACTTAGGAGTGTACCCACATTTGTTGCCAGCGGTTTAGACATTAATGGCTGTGTGTTGAGTTATTTTGAGAGGACAGCAAATTTATACAAGCTGTACACTCACTACTTTACATTGTAGTAAAGTGTAATTGCATCAGTGTTGTCACATGAAAAGATATAATAAACCATTTACATAAATGTGAGGGGTGTACTCACTTTTGTGTATTGTTGGGTAAAAAAAAACTTTTTCAGGTTCTCTGTGCCCCCCTTCCCATGTGTGAAGGGGAAGAGAGGGGGGAAGAGATCAGCGCTGCACACAGCTGCATCTATACTCCCCTCTTTTCCTCTTCACACAGCATTCGAGAAGCAGGAGGAGCCATTGGCACTTGCTGCCGTCAATCAAATGCAGTGAAAAGGAAATAGGGGCGGGCCTACATCTCGCTGTGTAAGTCTGTGGAGCATGGCTCTGTAGACACACTGGAGCGTGCAGACCACGTTTCTCCCCACGGCAAGCGGCTGGCTATGGTGGACATAAAAATAAGATGAGGAGCCAAGATCGCTATCAGGGACCCCAGACAAGGAGGATCGGGCCATTCTGTGCAATACCACTGCACAGAGCAGGTAAGTATAACATGTTTGTTATTTTAACTTAAAAAAAATATATTTTAGTGTAGCACTAACCCCCGAAGGAGCTGCTGGTTTGATTGGGCTTACCGTTACCTTCTTCACCTCGATTTGCATGTCTAGGGGTTCCCGTGGTAGATGGCCCAGAAATTTAGAGACTGGCGACAGATCCGCTTAAAGGGATTTTTATTTGCAAAAACGTATTTAACGAACAGTCTTTTAGTATAGGATCAGAGGCTTAGGAGAAAAGTCCAGGTACTCTTATGCCGCGTACACACGATCGGAATTCTCGTCGGAAAAGGCTCTGATGGTTTTCCCGACGGAATTCCGACAGAATTCGGCTCAAGCTGTCTTGCCTACACACGGTCACACCAAATTCCGATTGTTTATAACGCGGTCAAGTACAACACGTACGACGGGACTAGAAAAAGGAAGTTCAACAGCCAGTAGCCAATAGCTTCTGTCTAGTAGTTGAATCTGAGCATGTGTGATTTTTGGCATGTCGGAATTGCATACACACGATCGGAATTTCCGATAGAAAGTTTTTCCGTCTGGAATATTGAGAACATGCTATAAATTTTTGGCTGGCGGAAATTCAGACAGCTAAATTCCGATGGAGCATACACACGGTCGCATTTTCCGATGAAAAGCTCTCATCTGTCTTTTTCTGCCCAGGAATTCCGATCGTGTGTACGTGGCATAAGTGTCAAAGTCAATAATAAAGAGCTTGCTTACTTCGACTAAATCCAGAGAATAGCCATTCACAGCTGGATGTTCACTCAAGTTGGATAGTCCCTCTCTCACAAGGCCTAGCAGCCAATAAGGTGCTTAAATCAGGAACAAGTCTCTGCCACAGACTTTGTTGTAGAACACGTAGGAATAAGTCTCTGCCACAGACTCTGTTGTAGAACACGTAGGAATAAGTCTCTGCCACAGACTTTGTTGTAGAACACGTAGAAAACTAGGACTTGTAGAACACTCATGTGGTACCAGTATCTTTCAGCCGGTTTGGCGATACCTCACGAAATTGGATTCACTAAGGTCCTTCAGCCTTACCAGGCTCTTGCTAAGAGGCCAACCCTTCCATGGCCTTTTTCTGAAGAGTCCTCCCCTGGATAGCTACAAAGTTGCTGAGCCGCTCCGGAGACAGCACCTGACCACCTCTGAATCCTTTCCTTCGTTTCCTTGCCTTGGGCTAGCCAGCCGAGACATAAAGTCGGGTGGATCCGCACCCCAGGCCATAGCCTTACTGAGGGCTGGTCAGGAGGACCAGGTCCATGGAGTCAGAACATACTTCTGAACCGGAACCTCGAACCACGTGACATCCGCACCTTAAGTACCCTCTCCCAGGAAGCACAGCAAGAGTGACACTCCCACTGGGCGGGCTCTGAGAGAAAGTAACCTTAAAGCACCCAACCAGACTGTGTTTGAATGCCTGCCAGAAGAGACAGTGCCCCCTATGGCCAAGCTGAACACCTTATAGTCCAGACAGACTGCAGCTGATGTCAAAATTTGGAATAATTATACCCAAATCAAACTGTAGCTCAGGTGTAACATTAAATTTTAAAAACATAGCGCGTTCTCTTCAGGAGCCGGCGCTATATTAGTAACACTTGTTTTTTTAACAGTTGATAGCTCAGTTGGGCTTTGGCGCACAAAGTGCATTTGGTAACGCACCAAAAAAAAAAAAAAGAATCTGACCCAAACGTTTCAATGAATAGATAGCTGAATCACGGAATGTTTATATCTTTCCTAAGGTTAGGCTCCAATTTACTGTTTATATTTTTGCAAACTGTAGGTTAGGAAATAAACATTTTCTTTTGTGCAAAGAAAACTAAGAAAAAAATCAAAGTAAAAAGCCATGTCAAAAAACTAGTTTGTCAAAAGTAAATAAATAAATAAACCTTCTCAGTTTGCTCCAAACAGAATTATTCTGTTTTTGTGAACGATTCTTACAGAACGTGGTGGTCCACAAGTATTTGGCTCACTCAATCAACACGAATGTATGATAAAAGTTTTGAAAAACCATAATAGCTCAGTTTTGCTCTGTTTATGGTCATGTGATTTCCTGTTTTTAATAGAAAAAAATAAATCACTGCTAAGAGATAATCTTATCACTTGTAAGCCATATAGTTTAATATCAATGGGTTCTCTTGCGGAAAATACCCAGTGGAACTGAAAAACAGAGAATATTAAAGTTTATTTTTTTGGCAGCTGGTGTTTGAAGAATGGAAAACAGCAGCTATATAAAAGAAAAAAAAAACGCAAAAATAACAATAAGCTGAATTCCTTTGGTAAGAAAAAAAAAAAAAAGCATTGCATGCAATCTCCACTACAGGGACATATGTAGACGCAGCTTTCCTTCGCTTCTCATATTTGCTTTAAAATTGTGTTTGATGTAGTAAAAAAAAAAAAAAAACATGCAAACACATGCACTGCTGATATCATTATTACTGTGTGTAGGGTTATTAATTCAAGTAGGAATTTGTGTCATTATATTTTATTTGTTCTTATTATTTTTAGTAGGGTTGCACCGATACCGTTTTTTTGCCAGGCGAGTCCCAGTACTGATACTTTCGGTCAAGCACTCGCCGTCAAAATACTCAGCATTGACGCCGATACCGGTATCAGTGCAACCCTAATTTTTAGCACATTTTAATATACATTATAAGGCCAGACATTTGTGCACACCTGATCATCATATCTATATCAGCTTGTTTTGCATCTTAATCCAAATCCACTGGTATGACCATGGAGATGCTCCCAACCATTCTCTTTATGATTATAACAACCTCACGTATTTGGGAAGGCTTTCCACAAGATTTTGGAGAGTGTTTGTGTGAATTTGTGCCCGTTCAGATAAAAGAGTATTTGTGAGGTCAGGGACTGATGTTGGATGGGGAGACCTGGCTCACAATTGGTGTTCAAATTCATCCAAAAAGGTGGTCAGTAGAGTTGAGGTCAGGGATCTATGGAGGCTACTCGAGTTCCTCCACATCCAACTCATCAAATCGTGTCTTTATGGAGCTTGCTTTGTGCACAGGTACAAGTCACGCTGGAACAGAAAAGGACCTTCTCCAAAATGTTACTACAATGTTGGAAATGCACAATTGTCTAAAACAGTGGTCTGTAAACTGTGGCCCAGAAGCTGGACATTGCACTTTGCTTAGAAGAAAAGAAGGCTGGATGGCCGCACTCCTGTGCAATTTCTTTATTCAAGTGCCAGATACAAAGGTGAACTACAGGTATCAGCTTACAAGATTCACACCAAGCTCGAGCTATGAGTAAGCACCCGACCTTGTTGTGAAAGATATAAGCTGATACCTGCAGTTCACCTTTGTATCCGGCACTTGAATAAAGAAATTGCACAGGAGTGTGGCCATCCAGCCTTCTTTTCTTCTAAGCAAGGGGCCATGTCCAACTTCTGGGCCACAGTTTACAGACCACTGTTTTAGACAATTGTGCATTTCCAACATTGTAGTAATGGTTTAGAGAAGGTCCTTTTCTGTTCCAGCATGACTTGCACCTGTGCACAAAGCTAGCTCCATAAAGACACGATTTGATGAGTTTGATGTGGAGGAACTCGAGTAGCCTTCATAGATCCCTGACCTCAACTCTACAGCTTACTAAATGTAAGCTGATACCTGCAGTTCATCTTTGTATCTGGCACTTGAATAAAGAAATTGCACAGGAGTGCGGCCGTCCAGCCTTCTTTTCTTCTAAGTATTTGTTTGCATACAGGGCTTGCACCCTCCATGTGGGATAGAGGCTTTTTGGAGCAGCAGGGTAATGCCGCGTATACACCGGACTTTCTGGCAGACTAGGTCCGACGGTCATCCCGATGGACTTTCAGCGGAGTTCCGACAGACTTTCCGTTGGACCAGCATACAGACGAATGGTTTTCCTGATAGGAGTTGAGTCCGTCGGACAGATTTAAAACATGTTATATTTCTAGGTCCGTCTGATTTTTTTAAACGAAAAACAATCGGATTAGCCAACACACGATCTAATTGTCTGACGGACTGATTCTGTCGGACCTAGTCTGCCGGAAAGTCCGGTCATGTGTACCCGGCATTCGAGAAACTGCCTTATGCCCCGTACACACCAGCAGTTTTTCTGTCGGAAAAAACTTGGATGGTTTTTCCGCTCAAGCTTGGCTTGCATACACACGGTCACACAAAAGTTCTCTGAACTTTGACCGTTAAGAACGTGGTGACGTACAACACTACAACAAGCCAAGAAAAAGTTCAATGCTTCTGAGCATACGTTGAATTGTTTCCGAGCATGAGTAGGAATTTTGCATGTCGGAATTTATACAGACAATCAGAATTTCCAATCGGTACTTTTTCCGACCGAAAAATAGAGAACCTGCTCTCAATCATTTGCTGGCTGGAATTCTGCCAACAAACGTCTGATGGAGCATACACGTGGTCGGAATTTCTGACCAAAAGCTCACATCCAACTTTTGCTGGTGAATTTCTGATTGTGTGTATGGGGCTTTAGCGTGATGTACGATGTACATGTACATATATGGCTCTTTGCTTGCTTTCATCTGGCCCTTGGGGTACTATTTTATCCACTGACACCAACTAAGGGGTGCACCAATGACACCATCATTGTTTACTCCAACCAACGCTGCAATATTTTCTACACCTAATGGTCACGGCCTGGCCCCCCTAAAGTCTGATGGACACTTTGTTTAGAAAGTTTGGAGACTCCTGGTCTAAAAGATCTTTGTATCCTGTAGCATTACCGGTACCCTTTTATTACTTTCCAAATTCCACATTTTTTTGTAAATGGGTAGGGGTACTATGTACCCCATTCTCAATCACATATGGGGGTGGGATCAGGGGGCCCCTTTACTAAAGAGGGCTTCCAGATCACAATAAGCTCCCAGCCACAGACCCCCACAACCACTGGCCAGGGTTGTAGTGGGGATGAGGCCCTGGTCCTCATCAACATGGGGACAAGGTACTTGGGAGGGTGGCAGTGCCCCCTCTTCCCAAAGCACCCCCCCCCCCCAATGTTGAGGGCATATGGCTTGATATGGTCCAGGAGGGGGGAGGTGCTTGCAAGCATCTCCCCCCCCCTCCCTTCCTGACCTGCCAGGCTACATGCTCAGGTAATGGTCTGGTATGAAATTGAACTTGCTATGAAAGCTTTACCCAATCAGGATGCAGAATGCACTGCACTGTGAGGCGTGGCTGTGCCATTTTCATTCTGGGACACTGTATTGTCCCTGAATTAAGGTGCCCAAGACCTGGGACAGACCTGTAAAATGGGGAACTGTCCTGGACAATCCGGGATAGGTGGTCACCCTAGGGGGCAGTCCTTGACCGCATGTGTAAATGAACCTCAAGGCTAGGTTCACAGTTGTGTGTTGCTTTTCTGCACCACACAAAAACAAAACTCTCGTTCATTTCTGATGGTACCCCTATGCATCTAGCAACACGTGTGCATTTTCATCCAGCAAAATAGATAGGGAGGAGATTTGCATAGTTACCAATCAGCTCCTACATTTGCCTTGTTCAATTGAGCTTTGACAATAAGCTCACCTTCACACTGAGGTGAAATCTCATGATTTCAAACCAGCATTTCAGTCCGACTTTGGGGGTGATTTGACAGGCATCTGTCAGACGGTGCTATTGACATGTCAAATCGGCTGCGATTTGACATGTCAAATCACATGTCAAAACGAACATGGGCTAAGTGTAGGTTCACACTGACAGGACCGTCGCAACAGGACAGGCACACCAAACAATTGCTTAGGGCCCCGAGCTGGCCTGGAGCCCCAGTAGGGTGGGCCCTTGCTGCACCGCCGCTTTCTATAAATAGTGTGGCCGAGCTCCTGTTCCTTCCTCCTGCAGTCCGGCCGGGTACTGCGCGGTATAGGAGATTCAGTTTCCTGTTCCCGGCCGGACTGAAAGGAAGTGCTCACTTCCTTTCAGTCCGGCCGGCCGGGAACAGCAAACTGAATCTCCTGACGCGCGGTACGTGGTGGTGGGGGGGTAAAAAGAACACACGGGGGGGAGCCAGTCATCAAGACCTGTTGCTCACATCTTGATTAGACACCGTTGGATTTCCTTTGCATATTGCACTTTTTGGAGTTATTTCATGGACTGTATTAATTGACGCTGGCACTAGTTATATACAGCATTTGCTCACTGTGTTCACACAGATTACATTGCGCTTTGCACCAGGATTTGCTGCTTTATTAATGCCCATGAATTTTTTTTAGTTCATGTAACACATAGCATTCTTTGGACTTTGCACTTATCGTTTGATTCTTATCGTTTGATGGGGGGGGGGCTCCATGTCCATTTGCTTGGAGCCCCCAAATTCCTTCAAATGGCCCTGCACACTTAATACGGGTTTGAAAGTGTGCGAGTTCAGCTGAACTCGTATGATTTCAAAGCGGCATTTCAGTACAACTTGGGGGGCGATTTGAGAGCTCATGCACAGATATTTATTGAAATCATCCCCAGAGTCACCAAAAATAGTGCAGGAACTACTTGGGAATCATTGCGGTGCTGCAAAGTCGTCGTTGCACCGATTCGGGTGATGCCTTTGCCGGCAACAAATAGAGATTTGGCATGCAGTTTGACATGTTGAAATCCCCCCAACGTGAACGGGGGCTAAAGCCTGGAAGCTGATTGGTTACTATTCACAGCTGCACCAGAATCTGTGTGCTCCAGTTTTAGTAAATCTACCCCATAGTAACAAAGTACCAAGCATTTTGGAATGGTGCAATTGTTTCAAAGGTTCATGCATTTCTTTAGTACATTTTTCATATAACCTAAGTGCAGACGGCTGTATAGTAACTAGCAGCATTTCTGTGCATTTGGCTCTGTGGATTCTTCAATCATGTGTACAGATGTAAGGGAAGAAAATAAGTCATCGTCGCTATTTACAAGGTTTATTATCTCACCGCCCCGCCTACATTCACGAAAATGTGTTCCATATTCGGAGTCCCGGGTTTAAAAATAAATGAGAACTACACAAGGAGACACTGCGAGCATTGGTTCCCGCAGATAAACACCAAAACATAACACGCTGCGTAAAGTAATTATTTAGCGGTGGCTGGCCTAATTGGTGGGGAGTTCGCACAATCACTGCGCTGACCTATGGGATGGGCATTTCCTGCAGTTAATGACGGAGCTGCCGGCTTTTAGCACTACAAGACAATCATCAATTTCCAGGAAAGTTCTTCCCCTGTGGCCATTATTGCTTTAGAAAAAAGTTCAAACGCTCGCCACTAAACTTTCTTCCTTTCATTCTCAGATAAGCGGAGAACATTATCATCAAAGGCTGCGGAGAAGAATCCAAACATTGATCAAGCCTGCAGTGTGAAGAGAAAGTGGGGAAAGATAGGCTGCGACCAGACAAAATATGGCGGGGACTGCAGGACGACTTACCCTGATTCACCGCGAATCTCAGCTTCTGTATGGTGGACAGGTTCCCGCTGACCCTGTATAGACCGTCTGCATCTAAACCTAGAAAAAAGGGAGAAATATTATATGTTATCTACCAATACAATATAATACACAGCCGGGTGCAATGCATCCTGGGTTTTCTCATTTTAAAGGATAACTCCACTTTTATGGGGGAAAAAAATATAGCAATAAATAAATAAATAAAAAAAAAAAAAAAAAAATATATATATATATATATATATATATATATATATATATATATAAGAAGCGAAAAAAGGGAAAAAACTGCGCTACGGAATACAAATGGTATTGAACGGAAGCTGCAATTCAAAATGTACACCAAGAATACACCAAACAGAAATAGAAAAAAGAAAGAACTGCGCTAACCACGAATACCCAAATGTGAGTAGGGTATGTATATGTGCCAGACCCACGATATGGGTCTTAGTATCTTAATGTCTCCAAGACCACCTCCAAAGTATAATGCAAACCATATACAAATAAGTGCAATTTAAATGCAAAAACAAACCATAAATACGTGTCAAGAGTGTGAGTTCCCCAAACACAATATGAGTAAAACAAACTCAGTGCATATACCTCTAAAAATGAAGAGTTAAAAAATAGAATAGAATATGAAAAAAAATATTTGCAATTTTTTTACATAAAAGAAATATCAAGAAAAAAGATTATATTTAGAGACACCCTATATAATGTCCATATAGTCATATGTCAAAAAATAATAAAATGTCCATATAGTAAACAAACACCAGTGAAGTAAAGCTTCAAGTGGAGTGCAGCAGTGAAGGACAAACTTCAAACAGCTGAGTTATAAGTACACAAAATAAAATCTTCTCCAAAGATGTACTGTGCTTTTCCCAACACCGAATGAGTGAATTGGCTTCTTACCAGATCCAAGCGACCCCCCGTTACAGAGGGTCACCACAGGCGACAATAGTCAAAGGGTATCCGGATAGCAATTCCTCCTCAAGCGATCCTGAATCTTTCACGCGGTAGGGTTATGGCTGTTATTCCACATATCACTCCCAACTCAACGTGGTATCACATAGGGAAAAACATAGGCTCCAGATAGTGTAAAACCAAAAGACTTTAATTTGCAAAAACGAACGTATACACTTACATAAAAGACTTTAAAAGCAGGTTCAAAACAGAAGCGTGCACCGGCCGGATGCACGCCAACGCAAAGACCAACCCGTCCTTCCTGGTCCAAAAGCTTTTTGGACCAGGAAGGACGGGTTGGTCTTTGCGTTGGCGTGCATCCGGCCGGTGCACGCTTTTTGGACCAGGAAGGACGGGTTGGTCTTTGCGTTGGCGTGCATCCGGCCGGTGCACGCTTCTGTTTTGAACCTGCTTTTAAAGTCTTTTATGTAAGTGTATACGTTCGTTTTTGCAAATTAAAGTCTTTTGGTTTTACACTATCTGGAGCCTATGTTTTTCCCTATGTGATACCACGTTGAGTTGGGAGTGATATGTGGAATAACAGCCATAACCCTACCGCGTGAAAGATTCAGGATCGCTTGAGGAGGAATCGCTATCCGGATACCCTTTGACTATTGTCGCCTGTGGTGACCCTCTGTAACGGGGGGTCGCTTGGATCTGGTAAGAAGCCAATTCACTCATTCGGTGTTGGGAAAAGCACAGTACATCTTTGGAGAAGATTTTATTTTGTGTACTTATAACTCAGCTGTTTGAAGTTTGTCCTTCACTGCTGCACTCCACTTGAAGCTTTACTTCACTGGTGTTTGTTTACTATATGGACATTTTATTATTTTTTGACATATGACTATATGGACATTATATAGGGTGTCTCTAAATATAATCTTTTTTCTTGATATTTCATTTATGTAAAAAAATTGCAAATATTTTTTTTCATATTCTATTCTATTTTTTAACTCTTCATTTTTAGAGGTATATGCACTGAGTTTGTTTTACTCATATTGTGTTTGGGGAACTCACACTCTTGACACGTATTTATGGTTTGTTTTTGCATTTAAATTGCACTTATTTGTATATGGTTTGCATTATACTTTGGAGGTGGTCTTGGAGACATTAAGATACTAAGACCCATATCGTGGGTCTGGCACATATACATACCCTACTCACATTTGGGTATTCGTGGTTAGCGCAGTTCTTTCTTTTTTCTATATATATATATATATATATATATATATATATATATATATATATATATATAGAGAGAGAGAGAGAGAGAGAGAGAGAGAGAGGGAGGGAGGGAGAGAGAGAGCAAAGAGAAATAGCTATATATATATATATATATATATATATATATATATATATATATATATATATATATATATATTTAATAAATAGAACAAAACAAAAAATGCACACACGCATATATATATATATGTATATATATATATATACATATATAAAGATATATAGATTGCGCTAATCAATCATATTATACAATTGAGAATGATTCAAATATTTCAAAACAGTCCACAAGTGATTTTATTTGTTAAATCCTGATGTCAATCTGCACCGTCCACCACCATAGTGATCATTAAAACATCAATGCCTCAACAGCTGAAAGGCTCGCTTACAAGCTCTAATTGATCCCTCATTACATTTATGTTAGATTATATATATATATAATAATATTGTCAAAAGTATTGGGACACCTGCCTTTACACATACATAAACTTTAATGACATCCCAGTCTTATGCCCTGTACACACGGTCGGAAAATCCTGACGGAAAAGGTCCGATCATGTGGGGGCTCTATCGTACTTTTTCCGTCTGAATGTCCAACTGAAAAAATTTGAGAGCAGGACCTCAAATTTTCCGACAACAAAATCCGATCCGATCGTTTGTAGAGAATTCCAATCGGACAAAGTGCCACGCATGCTCAGATCAAATTATGAGACCAAAGCTATTGGCTACTAGCCGCAACGTAGTCCTGTTGCAACAAACGAACGTCATCATGTTCCGAACGATCGGATTTTCTGACAACTTTGTCCGACTGTGTGTATGCAACACCAGTTTCGGACAAAATATGGCGGAAAAAATTTGACGGATTTTGTTGTCGGAATGTCCAACCGTGTATACGGGGGCTTAATCCGTGGTGTTCAATATTGAGTTGGCCCACCCTTTGCAGGTATAACAGCTTCAACTCTTCTGGGAAGGCTGTCCACAAGGTTTAGGAGTGTGTCTATGGGAATGTTTGACCATTCTTCCAGAAGTGCATTTGTGAGGTCAGGCACTGATGTGGATGAGAAGGCCTGGCACCCAGTCTGTTCCCGGTTTGTGTTGCACAAGATGAACAGATAGCAAAACAGATGAAAACCTCTGGAGGTTTCATTACCATGTGTGACCAGGATCCATCCTTTCTGCCAATCCTCGTCACAGGGGATACGACCTGGTGAATCCAAGTGGAAATTGGTGAAACGGAGTTCACCATCTTCCCCAGGAGTCAAAAAGAGTAAAAAAAATACACACAAAAGAAAAAACTAGCAGGTGAGCTGATCAACGGTTTAGTATAACCCTTCAGCTGGCTATTGGTGATAATTAGACAATTCAAAGGGTGCTGCTGCTCTGGGTGGCAGGAACACGTTTAGATAAAAACACAAAAGAAGAGCATGCAAAGCCGCCATAGTGTAACTCGGCATTAATATGGTTATAAGTTATATAAATATAAGTTAAAGGGGTTGTAAACCTTCGTCATTTTTCACCTTAATGCATTCTATGCATTAAGGTGAAAAACATTTTTCAATGCAGCAGCGCCCCCAAGCCTCCCTTATACTTACCTGAGCCCCCCAAAATTTGCGCAACGGGAACAAGAACACCTACTCCAGCCGGTATCTCGTGTCCTGATTGGATAGATTGATAGCAGCACAGCCATTGGCTCCCGCTGCTGTCAATAAAATCCAATGATGTGGGGGGCAGGGCCAAGTCATACATTCAGCAGCTATGGATGTCGAAGTGCTTCCCCGTGGGGGTTATCTGATGTGGGGAGGAGCCACGAGAGCCGCTGGGGGACCCCAGAAGAGCAGATTCGGGGCCACTCTGTGCAAAACAAGCTGCACAGTGGAGGTAAGTGTGATATGTTTGTTATTTTAAATAAATAAAAAAACAAACCCTTACAATCATCTTAAAAACACTACAATAAAAGCTGGAGGCTAAGGAAGGAAGCCACGCCTCTGAAAGGCATTGTCATGGTAACTGTGTGATGTCTACACTCTCTTCCCCCTGTATCCCACTCATGTGGGTGTGTGTGTCCTCAGAGAGCAGCACTGGTTGGACTGGGCTTATGGGAATTAGGATCTGCACGTCGAGTGTGGTGGTGGATAGCCTCGGATGTGCTGCCAGGATCTGGCCAGCTAGTTTGAATGTCCATGGCACCCCCCTCCCCTGTCTGGATCTTGAGGTGGTTTTAGAAGTGCGGCCACAGTGGAATCCAGTGGCGGCTGGTGAAGTTTTAGGATGGGGGGGGCGATAGACCCCTCCCACTTGGTGAAAATGGGTGTGGTTTCAGCGAAAAAGTGGGCATGGCTCTAAGGTGGTGTGGTTAGTGTCTGAGATGAATGAGGGATGGAGGGAGGGAGAGAGGGAGGGACAGCAGGCTCAGATCCTACACAACAATAGAAATATGTGTATTCTAGAAAGTTTAACAATCAGCAGATAAAGATACTCCAAACACCTGGTGTTAGCGCTTCAATCATCCCGGCACCATGGTTGTTATGGTGTCAGGATGATTGAAGCACATTATTTTTATTATTACATTGTAATATAAAATGAAACCATTCACCTCACCATAATGCAGAATCAGTGGGAGCCCTGAGCGTGTCACTTGCCACGTTGCCTGCCACCAGATGCCATCAGGTGCCCCAATCAGAATCCCTCCTTACATCAGGTTCCCCCAGCGGAGTCCCTCCTTACATCAGGTGCCCCCAGCGGAATCCCTCCTTACATCAGGTGCCCCTAGCGAAGTCCCTCCTTACATCTGTGTCCTTGTCAGCGGAGTCCCTCCTTACATCTATGTCCCCGTTAGCGGAGTGTCTCCTTACATTTGTGTCCCCGTCAGTGGAGTCCCTCCTTACATCTATGTCCCTGTCATTGGAGTCCCTCCTTACATCTGTGTCCTCATCAGTGGAGCCCCTCCTTACATCTGTGTCCTCATCAGTGGAGCCCCTCCTTACATCTGTGTCCTCATCGCTAATATTTGATTATCTTACATCCTATCACCTTATTTTTACGTGTATCACCAGACTTAGTAAGCTCTGGTAGGCAGGCCACTGTCTTCTGATATCGTGTAATGACAACTATAACTACTGTCTGCAGCATCTGGAATACGAGGTTTGTCTAAAAAGTTTGGTGAATGGTTTCATAAACCAAAGAAAACAGAAGATTCAAACAAATTATCTTTAGACCCCTTGCACACTGAGCCGCGCTGCAAACGAGCTGCTCGTTAGTGCTGTTTAAGTGGCAGATTTTTTAAATACCCTCAAATTAAAGCTGAAAGTCTGCAGTTAAAGCACATATTATTTGTTTAACCTCAAATCCATTGTATAGAGTATATAGTGTATAGAACCAAAAAAGATTAGAATTGCGTCGATGTCCCAATATTTATGGAACTGACTATACATACCTCCCAACATTTTCAGATGGGAATGAGGGACACCTGCTAACAAATGTATGTAGGCATAGGACACGCCCCCTGCCACACCCCCTTAAAGGAGAATTAGCCAAAAAAAGGTTAATTAAATCCACAAGGACTTTTTTTTACCACTACTATTCCTTTATATTGGCTTTTAAAATGTACAAATGCAGCAATTTAGAAATCAGATGAAAGGTTTAGCAATGGGAAACACTTTGTGAAAGATAAAAAGTATATTTTATATACAACTATATAGATCAGACCAAAATGAGGGATGAATGAGGGGGGAAGAGGGACATTGCTCCAAATCAGGGACAGTTGGGAGCTACGCATATATATATATATATATATATATATATATATATATATATATATATATATATATATATATATATATATATATATATATATATATATATATGCAGTATATATATATATATATATATATATATATATATATATATACCCTCTGCTTCCCCCTGCATGTAACTGTATAAAAAAAAAAAAAGATGTTGAAGCTCTTGATTTCTCAAATAAAAAATATCAGATCATCCATTCTGAAACCGTGAATAAGAAAGTGTAATACTGTGACTCGAACACAAGAGTTTGCACAATAAAATTTCCTGATAAGTGGAAGAGAAGAACTTGAAATCCCTTCACAATTATCAGCTTTGTCTAGATAGACAAAACCACACACCCAAAAGTATTACAAAGCTCCCTGTGAAAATGAACCTTACTGGAATGGAGCATGGCAATGTGTGATGTATCTGTTTAAATATTACCTGCTTTAGCAGTTAAAGAGGCTCGAACCTCACATTTTATATTACCCCTTGTATCTGCTTACTAGAAATAAAGGGATGAAAGTGTAAATGTTGCCTTGCTGTGATATTATAGCTGGCTTGTAAAATGTATCAGTATGCAAACATCCATTGATATTTTTTTTTTCTCCAATTATTATGTCCTATTGCAAGTTTGATGCTTTTCCTTTGCTGGTCCTGTATCCTTTGGCCATCTCAAAGGGTAGCCAAACCCAAGAACATTAAATGTAATACTTTGTAGCTTATGGTCTTTAAAGCGGAGCTCCACCAAAAAGGGGAAGCTCCACTTGTCTGTCTCCTCTCCTCCCCACTGCCACATTTGGCACCTTTTGGGGGGCGGGGGGGGGTACTTGGTTTTGACAGGTACCTTCTCCCACTTCTGGCTCAGTTTGTCGTGGTGAATTGAGCCAGAAGTTCACCCCTCTTCCACCTGATGCTTCATAGGTTCCAGATTGCGGTCTATTCACAAAGTGTAGTAGAAAACCGGATGTGAAGTCGCAAGGCTTCCCTGCCAGTTTTCCTTAGCCAGCACCTGATAGCTAAGGTTGCCACCTCATCCCTTTAAAACCGAACACGTATTAATTACACAGGTTCTGTGGCTGATGAAGGTGGTAATTAAACTCACTTGGTGCTTTACCTGCCTTGAATTAACCTCAGAAGCTGTGTAATTAATATGTGTTTGGTTTTAAAGGGATGAGGAGACAACTCTAATGATAGTCGATTGGAGAATTGGCCTAGGCAAGGACACGACTGGATGCCTGGAAAGGTAAGTGCCCTAATATTAAAAGTCAGCAGCCACAGTATTTGCAGCTGTTGACTTTTATTTTATTTTTTGGGGTTGGGGGGGGGGGGGTGCCTGGAGCTCCTCTTTACAACGGGGGCATTCGATTTCCTTTTTTATAAGCTGGGAACATTTTCATCAAGCACAGAAAATACTTGTTGAACCTGCCAGAAATGCTGTGTCCTTGACACTTGCTGTGAGCTGCTTCCTTCCTAGCTATCTTCTGAAATCTAAAAATTGGCATGTCTCCTATGTAATAGAGAAGAATACATAAGGGCATGTTTGTAGTCCATACTAGGAGAACAGTCTAGGGTGACAACCATGGCTCCCTCCATAGATACAATGGAAGGGTGATGTATCCACCCTAGGACAAGAAGTATGTTACTGGCAGGATTACCATAAAATAAAGAAAAAAAGCACATCTAAGGACCGATAGGCCACAATATGTGACATCTTTTGTTCTTGGGTTTAGATATACTTCAAGCTCACAGCAACTTAGAATGTTGATTTGGGCCCAATAGTCAAAAGCAGGGGCCTCCAAACTATTCTAAACAAAGGGCCAGTTTACTTCCCTGTAGGCTTTGGGGGGGGGGGGGGGGGGTGGTTTGCTGGATTGTGGCCAGTGGGAGTATAAAATGCCCAGCAGTGGGGGTACACAATGCTTCAGGCTTGGTGGTCAGAGGGAGAAAAAAAAAATATATAGAGCCTTTGGTCATTAGGAGGTAGAATATTGCCCCATTGTTGGTGTCAGGAGGGGAATAGTGCCCCATTGTTGGTGACAATTGCAGCCATTATGTCCCACTGTTTAAAATTAGCCTGTACCAGTCAAAGAAAATGTAATGTAAATGTAGTGTTGAAGCTAAGGCACCATAAAATGCCTGAGTATCTTAATTTTGTCACCTCATCTCCACATCATCAGAGCTTTACATGAACTCCAATTTATGGGTATAGGATGTATTATGAATCCTGCCATCCATCAGGCAGTGTTTAGTGCCTAGACAACCAATCCCTGACCCAAGCCTTGTAGTAGCTTCTACATAAATCAAAGAAAGAAGACCATAGAAAATAAAAAAATTGCTTAGGATTTTCAAGTGATCCATCAGAACTGTATGGCGGAAGGAAACTAAGTAAAGAAGAGCTGTGATATAACATGGTATCTGCTTCAACAACACCTTTATTCTGGATGGGAGCCAAGCCAAAGCGCTGTCACATTAAGAAGATTTGGGCCTACCTAAGTCTGGGCTGGCTTTCTAAGGCTGGATTCACAACTATGCAAATTGGATGTGGGTTTCCCCACTCCAAAAGATCCAAGGAATCTCCAAGGGGCACCCATGTCCTATAGGTTCTCCTGACGGGGGGTCTAGGCTAGCTTGGAGACCACTCACCCGGTTCCTGGTTTAATTATTTTTATGGGAAATGAGACTCTGCAATTATTACTATTGATTTAATGGTGGTGAGATCGGGGCGGATGCAATGCACTTTCACCAGTCTTTGAGGGGTGTTTATTTTCTCTCAGAGGCTGACAGAGGCGGCCCTACCCAGGGGACTTGCAACCCTTTGGTTATGGTGCAGGAAGGGGCTGGCCCCTTCCTGATCCAGGGGGGTTTTGGGGTTTGGGGAATATAGCCTGCACTATAATAATATTATTCAATTTAACCTTCTCATATTTTCTCTTTTCCTTTTGCTTTTTATTCCCTATCTTTTTCTCTATCTACCTGTCTCTTCCTGTAGGAGTCCTGGGAGGTCCCATGTCATTTGCTCCCCAGTCTGGAATGCAGCACCCATTGCCAACACTGTTGGCCGCCGGTTGACCCGTCTACATTGGGTAAGGTACAGTATGTTTCTGAGATACTCCACACTTTGATCCATCTCTAGCACGACCCCTACCAACTCGACCTTAACTCGCACATAGAGCTAAACTCGCCAGTAAAAAGGCAAAAACTGTTCCAACTGTACCACTCCATGAAATCAGATGTATTACTCTTGCAAGAAACCCACTTCCCCATTTCCTACCAACCCATCTTTCTACACCAACGATACCCCCAATTCTTTCTTGCCAATGCGGACAACAAAACCAAATGAGTAGCAAATTGCTTTATAAAACACCTACATTTTTCACCAACAAAGGTTCTTAGGGACCCTGCAGGGTGCTATGTGCTATTGGCAGGCACCATTGATGGAGAGACCTACACTTTTGTCTCCTACTGTTCCCCTAAAAAAGGTCAGGCAAACAAAAAATCTTTGACTCCTTAACACACATAATACGAAAACACTGTCAGGACACAGTTCTCTTAGGGGGCGATTCAAATATAGCCTTTGACCTCTCTCAAGACAAAACAGTGACCGGGAAACCTAGATCCAAACGCCCCTCCAGACAAAGTTTAAAAATAGCGCAGCTGCTAAAATTGGTAGATATCTGGAGGCAATTCAACTCACATGTAAAGGGATTATACGCACTTTTCCTCACCACATAACACCCATTCCAGGATTGACCACATCTTTATGCAATCAAACTCTATCCCATTAACCCTTTTCGCCAAAATTAGAGACACACCTCTCTCAGACCACGCTATAGTGGTTCTTGGGAACCAGCGCCCTTTGGGAGCATTGGCTTCTTTTAAATGGCAACTTAATGAAGCCTTGCTAAGTCACCCAGTACGATGCACGATACTAGAAAAGGCATTGAAAGACTACTTCAATGAGAATGATAATAACACAGTCAAACCCGAAACCCTTTGGGCAGCCCACAAACCAGTGATGAGAGGGAAAGTCATACAATTAGCTTCCAAACTGAAATGCAAACATGGAGCAGATATCCAAAAATGTACAGAGGACTTCCTTTCACTGAGCAAGATCCACAAATGAAACCCCACACATGATACCCTGTCCGGCTTAGACACAGCCCAAATCAATCTTAATTTAGCTTTAACAACCAAAGCTGAAAAGCATCTTCAATGGATGGGAGCGAAATTGTACTTTCAAAAATATAGATTTGGCTCCAAATTAGCGGCCAAATTAACTCCCAAAACCCGCACCTTAGCCTTTCCCAAAGTGTGCAACCCATCAGGCGTCCTGACCCAAAACCCAATTCGGATTATGGAATTGTTTCAGTTTTACTCGCAACTTTATAAAGCTGACTCTCCTCCTTCACCTGCTGCAATTGACTCTTTCTACCTATTCCAATAATCTCACAGAGTCATAGAGACCCGCTAGATGACCCTATATCCACCGAAGAGGTACTGGAGACAATCAAATCCCTTAAAACTGGTACCTCCCCAGGACCAGATGAATGTTCGGTCTGCTACTATAAAAAAATGTGCCTCTCCTTAGCCCCCTATATGGCCCGGTTTGTTAGTTTGCTCAGGGATGGAGCCCCAGTAGATAAGGAACTAAACAGGCATACATTTCATCTATCACCAAACCAGGGAAATGCACGACTGATGTTAGCTACTACCGGCCGATATCCCTTATCAATAATGACCTCAAAATCATGACGAAAATCCTGGCCTCAAGATTGGCTAGATTTATCTAATATTATATCCATAAAGACTAGGCTTCATCCCTGGAAGACAGAGCCCAGACCAAATCAGAAGAGCCATAGATATAATCTCCATACTTAACTCCCAATCAGAGGGAGCCTCCCCTCAAAAAGGATTCCTGCTCTCTATAGACCTGCAGAAGGCATTTGATTAGGTCTTGTGGTCATACCTTTTTAAGATCCTGGAAAGATGGGGTTTTGGTCCCAAATTCAGAGGTATAGTTACCTCTCTCTCTACTCGACTCCCAGTGCACAGGTTCACTTGCTGGGCAAATACTCTGAATCCCTCGAAATTAGAAAAGGGACAAGGCAAGGGTGTCCCCCTCTCTCCTTTAATATTTGCTATTGCTATAGAGACCCTAGCCATTGCAATCAGATCTCACACCAACGTTAAAGGATCCTCTGTGGCGTTCAGGAACATAAATGTGCCTTTTTTGCAGATGATTTGCTTCTATTCCTCACTTTCCCATTAATGTCCACACCAAATGTTTCCAAACTGCTACAAGAGTTTGGTAACATTTTGGGCCTTAAAGTCAATGTCTCCAAATCTATTGCCCTAAATGTGTCTGTCACACCCCAGTCGGTAGAGCAATTGAAACATCATTTCTCATTCACTTGGGCATCCGACTCCATATCGTACCTGGGGATTAAGCTAACACAAAATATAGGCAAACTGTACAGAGCTAGCTACCCTCTCGTATTCTGTAAGTGTGGGGAGGATCTGAAAGTTTGGTCAAAGGTCATCATTGCTTTCATTGTATCGTTGGATGTGGAGGCGAGCGGCCACAAACAAACAAACATCTGCTAACAAGAGCTGTTGTTTTATGCTTCCTTTTTCACCTGCGCAAGAAACAATCCTACCCTTAACAGGGCTTCTTCTTTCCTGACCCCAATATGTCCTCAGGCTCTCCCTGGCTTTTCGTTTAGGCCATCCCTCCCAGTGTGGAGGAGAGGGGTTTCTGGGCCAGTGGTGGGTCTTTCTCCCGGGTGTGACATCTGTGAACATCTATATACATCTATGCAACTGGGTGTCTCCAGGGTGTGAACTTAAAGGAACCTGTACCCTCGCATGTTTTTAAGTTACAAGTATTGGAATGTTGACTACATCGTTATAATATCTAAATATGATCTCTTTTTGCATATATCCCTGAAGAAGGAGGCCACTTAGCACTCTGAAACGCATCGGGCACGAGAGACTATAAACTGTATTGTATATTTTTATATGTATAGCAGCGTATAGATTCATAGATATGCTCAAACATTCCTTGTTTTTATACATGAATATTATTTTTGTTTATATATTTTCTAAATAAATGTTTTTGAAACCATGAATACACCTCACTAAAATCCTTTTAAATAATATAGTGCCTGTAATGTCCACCAAATAGGGGATTTCTCTTTGTTTCGGTTTTGGTCAAAGGTTGACCTATCCTGCCAAAATTACATTTATTGCCCTGTTTACTTTACCTCTTTATGTCCAACCCGATACCTATTAAAAGAAAGCCATCCTTGAGGTCCAATCTCGAATTACGCATTTTATATGGGGGAATAAAGGTTATAGATTCTTTCTTTGGTTTGAAAACGCAGGGTAATCTGAGTCTCCCTAATATTTGGTGGTACTATCAGGCAGCTCAGTTAGCACAAATATCAGCAGTATTCTCCAGAGGCCCCAAACCTGACTGGGTTACTATGGAAAGGAGAGCAGTTCCCCGAAACACAATCGACTACCTGCTGTGGTGTAGTCCGAAAGCATGGCCCCCATCTTATCGCCCACTCAATGGCCCTATCGGGACACCATACACAAACATCACAAGCTGATCTCTATTATGCGCCCCTTGGCTCATTTATTCAATAACTCTGCCTTTCCCCCCGGCATGAAGATTCAAGCCTGTCATTGGTGGCTGAACAAAGGCTTATTCCGAATAGGAAGTTTCCTCAATTCTACGGGCCCGATCTCCCTGAGTGAAGTATCCAGATGCTGCTTGATGCCTCACACACGAATTGTCTACATACGATTGGAATTTAAACGATCAGATTTTGTTGTCGGAAAATTTTAGATCCAGCTCTCAAACTTTATGTTTCAGAAATTCCGATGGAAAAAGTCCGATGGAGCCCACACACGATCGGATTTTCCGACAACACGATCCGATCACACATTTTCCATCAGAAAGTCCAACCGTGTGTACAGGGCATTAGTGTTTCAGAGGGATATAGACTATGAAACGCTTACGTCCCTTAACCCACCTGTATGTAATTTATCCTTAGACACAAAGATTTCCATTATCTCAGATTTTTGTTGTCTAACATGGTGAAGGATATATTTTTTTGCAGGAAAACGATAAAACTGCATGGCGTTGCTGGCTTTCTCACTTTGCAAGCTGATTAGCATCTCACAAAGTTTCTATACAATACAGACAGGCTCAGAAATATTACTTCAATTATAGTTTGTGTGAGCCGCAGCACTCTTCTTCCAAGAACTTTTCAACTGATGCCAAACCAAACCGATGTAAATTGGAGGATTTAGGCATGGGCTGTGTGACCACATTCCTTTCTCTGGAACGCAGCTATATTATTTTAGAAATACAATTAGGCCAAGTGTAATTTAGAAGAAGGAACTGTCTTTAAAGGTTCAGAGTTGTGATTCTGTGAACAACTTTCAAACAAAACAACTTTAAAGGCACCTTTCTCTAAGAAAAAAGCCAAAGATTGCAAAAATAAGGGCATTGACATTCGGAGAAGACAGAGGACATGCAGAAAAAGAACACGTATAGCAGTTTTTCTGACCGCGGCTGTTCCAGACTGTTATGGAGGAAGTGGTGGCTGGTAGGAACACTACATTTTTGCTCTGCATGGTCTAGTACCAACCTGGCAATGGAAGGACGAGCCTGTTAAACTAGGTGGATGCAGTTCAAAGGCCCAGATAATAACAACCAAGGACTACAAGTGAAGGCTCTAAAATGTATCCAAACCAACATTTTAATGCTTTATTATATGGTACCAAGAGAGGATTGCAAAGTTTGGAAAAACAATGATAGAAAACATGACTACGTATTTAGAATTTTCAGTATTTCCAGGGTTAAAAAAGAACATTCTAAAAATGTAGCTGTGTGGGTTTATTAATTTACTAAAGGTAAAGTAAAAGTGTTTTGTACATATTTTTTCTTTTTTAATCATCATTGGGACGAAAATATAAAAAAATATATATATATTTTGTTAAGTCAGGTAAATATTAAATACTGCATATTCATCACCAATCTTGTCATCAAAATCATCCTCTCCGCTCCTCCCAGGACATTCTGGTCTCTAACTCCATTGTTATCGCGCCTCCCATGCTCATCTCCAGGACTTTTCCAGAACCTCTCCCATCCCCTGGAACTCCCTGCACCAGTATGTCCAGTCAGCTCCAGCCCTGTCTGCCTTTAGATGATCCTTGTAAATGCACTTATTCAGGGAAGCCTACGCCACCTACATCTCCACCTAAAAACTGTACTGGAGTCACCTCCATCAGATCATCCCCTGCAGCTGTTATCTTTTATACCACCCTACCCTTTAGATCGTAAGCTCCATGAGCAGGGCCCTCCTAGTACTTCTGTATTGAATTGTGTTGGAATTCTACTGCCCACTTTATATTGTGAATCATTAGAGCTATATAAATCCTGTATAATAATAATGTTCATAGTATTGTAATTGCTTTTTTTATTTTTAGCTAGCAAAATTAGCTCTTAGCTTTTAGCCTGGTCACAGGCTCTCCTATGCCTTTTGATACAATACATTTTGGTGTTTAAAGAACTCTGTAGCTCAAACTGCACTTTACATCCATGTCAGATAAAATGATTGACACTACTGCCGTGGTGTCTTTTTCGCTAAACTGTAACACTCTATGAATCCTTTGTCATATAGCAAATGTTTATTTGTATAAACATTGTATGCATATGGTAAAAACAGATATCTTACATTTTAAAAATGTATAAACCTAAAGTTCATCTTTAGTACCCGTCTCACCGATTAGCCCAACCGCCCATATATTTTTCCTTTTTTAACTTGCCTTTTTGGCTTATCATTTAATGCATTGGGTCCCCATTCCCTTTGGCACTTTCTTAGTTGTCTTGAATGATGCATGATGATGCATCAGCACACTATGAGCACAAATCCGGGTGGAGCCATGATGCCCTGCCCTCACAGCCCTTTCTCGGTCTTCGGAGTTGAGTGACACTGGACATCTTTACGCCTGGAAGATTGGGAACTTATTACTGCAAAGTACTAGGGGTACTGCATAGGACAGCTCTGAATTCATAGAGAAAATTATAGCCACAGCTGTTTAAAGGTCTTCCTTCTAGTTTTGCGGACTCTGGTTGTGTAACTGGCTGGAGCTGCTGTTTACAGTACAGGACTCTGAAGGAAGGTAAGCCGTTCCTTCAGAGCGCATGTGGCGGTGACATCACCAGCTTCATCTACAGTAAATATCTCCTAAATAGTGCATGTTTATGACATATTTACAGTGCCTATAGCCAAGCCTAATTATAGGCTTACCTATAGATAAAATTCATGCATGGGAGTTTACGCCCACTTTAAGATGGTTTCATCTTGTATAAATCAATCAATGATGATTTATTTTAAAGAGTTGATAGTAGGATAGCTTCCATTTTGTATCCCAGCCTGTAAAATTCTTTGCTAGCCCCTGACCCCTGCCAAGTGCCGGATTACCAAATAGGCAGAGTAGGAACAGACCAATGGGCCCCCGTTGAAGGGCCCTGTGACAATGGATCATAATAATATTGATTTGATCCTGAAAGAAAATGACAATGAAGCTTTCTTAAATTGTTTACAAAAAGATAGAAAAATTCAATCAACTTAAAGAAACGAAAACTTTGTATTTAAAACTCTATAAAGAAAAAACTGTATTACTGTACCCAATAACAACTTTAAGTACATAAACCATAAACATCAGGTTCCCATTGCAGTTTGTCTGATCTTCTTTCAGCCATCAGTTTGTTAAACATTTTGGTGGAACCTACGTTAGTGTAATGTACAGTAGTAATCTAGCAACCAATGTGAACAACACTACTTAGTTTAATGTTATCCAACTAGAGTGTATGCACAAGAAACCTACAGAAACCTGTGAGGGTGGCCCCAAGGTTTTGACTGCCTAGGGGCCACCACAGAGTTTAATCCAGCACTGACCCCTGGCATACAAGTTCTTTCTATCTGGGGTCATCTACAAGTATTGGAATAACTTTGACTTTCACAAATGATCTTTTTCTTTCAGTCAATAGATAAGGGACTCAAGACAGATTCAACAGATTCAACATATCATTGAAAACCATTCTGCATCGGCGCATTAGCAATGTGAATGGTTTATTAGTTAAATAACAGGCAGAAAGCTTCGTACAAAAAATGAATATTCTTAACCTGGCAAATCCACATGCAAACCTTCAAGAAAAATAAACATGAAATACAATATTGGCTGCACTGTCTAAATGGCTTCTCCTGAACAGATTGCATTTTACACATTGCAACCTTTGCACTAATTAATTTTCAGAGCTAACTGACAACTAATTAGTTTACTCAAATCTAATTTAATGATATCCATACAAGCACTTTAAATATATCCTTTGAATAACTAGGCCACGCAGGGTAGATGAAACCTAATATGATCTTCCCTCCTTTTAATAAATAGCGTGGTTCTAGAAAATTACTGCACTTTTTTTTTTTTTTCATTAAGCTTGACGTGCAATTATTTTTTTCCCCCAGAAAGTGATTTAAACAGGTGTTCTTTAAAAAAGGATGAAAATCTGACAATCGCTAATGTTTAATTAGCATTATAAAAGGAACCACATTTTTTTGTGAGTACTCACTTAGAGATGGCAATGAGTTTATCTAAAAAAAAAAAGATGTTTTCACATTATGCTTGTTTGATGTGCTATACGTTTATAGTACATACACAGATTTGTAGGAGCTCACTCTAGTGGTTGTCACTATTTTATATCAGTCAAAGAAATCAAAATCCTAAATGAACATATTCCCAAAGAAAAGCAAAGAACCGAAGAGTGTATTGCTTGTATTAAAGGTATAGTATTATAGCATTTGTGCATGCTTTATCTCAATAAAGGTACTTTTTTAAGTTTTTTTTTTTTTAAATATTGCATTTTAGTATTTGCCACTTTCATCCAGCTGGTGACAAGTGTGAGGTTTGTTTCAGAAAGCTAGTTTATTACTATACTGTGAAAAGCCTGCATTGTGAGCTATAGAACAAGATATCAAGTTATACACTTAGGCCTTGTTTTACACATGCCATGCCCTCTGAATTGCAATCTGTGTTGGATCATTATTGAGAGGGCATATGACAGGTGGTGAGGAGGCATCATATAGTGGTTTCAAAGCCCTTACTCAGAAAGGGCTGCATTTGGCAGGCAGAACCCCTAGACATTTGCAATCTGGGTGTTAACTTTTTCAGGTTGAAGCCTGCATCCTGAAAACCTTGATTAACCTTCACAACTAAGAACAAGGAATTCACATCGGTGAAAGATTTGAGTCTTCATCTGGTGGGTTCCTGATCAAGTGACCACCATGCACCCAATCCTGGTGATCATATCCAAGCTGGAATTTTGTTTACAAACAAACCTCTTCAGCTTGCAGATGACACTGCACCCTAGCGATGGCAGTGTACCTTTGTTTTAAATTGTAATTATTACATACATTTACAGTATTAAAAAAATAAATAAAAAAAATACAGTTTGGTCTGTTTGACAGCCTATATTAACAAGACCTTAGCAAGGTGAACACACATATGTAGTCCTATATATACAATCCTATACCTACAGTTGATCCAGAGGAAGGCAAAAAACAAACAAACAATAAAACATGATTCAATTTGCTCCAGGAAGGGGAAAAAAATCATTCCTGATCCCCCAAGAGGCAATTGGATATTTCCTGGATCAACTTTACCTATAAATGTTACTATCCAGTTATGCTATGTACATTTAGGAAAAAATCCAGGCCTTTCTTAAAACAATCTACTGAGCTGGGCAGAACCAGCTCTTGGGGGAGTCTATTCCACATTTTCATAGCTCTTACTGTGAAGAAGCCTTTCCGTATTTGGAGATGAAATTTCTTTTCCTCCAGAAGTAAAGAGTGCCCCCTTCTGTGTGATGATCTTAAAGTGAAGAACTCACCACCAAGTTCTATATATGAACCACTTATGTATTAAATCATGTTGAACATTCTCCCCTTAACCTCCTCTTCCTCAGATAGAATAAATTCAATTCCTTCAATTTTTCCACATAGCTGAGCTCTTCCATGCCTCTTATCGGTTTGGTTAACCTTTTCTGCACTTTCTCCAGTTCCCCGATATCCTTTTTTGAGAACTGGTGCCCAAAACTGAACTGAATATTCTAGATGAGGTCTTACTAATGATTTGAACAGGGGCAAAATGGTATCTCTCTCTCTGGAGTCCATACCTCTCTTAATACAAGAAAGGACTTTGCTCACTTTGGAAACCGCAGCTTGTCATTGCATGTTATTATTAATCTTATGATCTACCAAAACCCCCAGATCCTTCTCCACCATTGAATCCCCCGGCTGTTCCCATGAACTCATATGATTAAAAATGACAAATGATAACAAGACATGTACATCACATTTGTTAGTTTGTTTACATTAAATAGTTTATATTCAAAGATGTGTTTTTTTTAAGCCTTGAAACCTTTAAATGTCAGTAGAATTAGTTTTGTAGCATATCCCAAGTGGACTTGTTTTGGAAAGCAATATCTGATTTTCTGGCCTGGCTTCACTCAGATTTCTGGGAGAGAATTTTATATATTAAAAGCAGAGCCTAAAAGGTCTAAATATGTTACTATACGATTTTGAAGGGTGTTATTTATAATGTATAGTTTTGAGACTCTAAAATTGTTTCATGCAATACAAGATATACGCTCGAAATCAAAGAGTCATCACCAGTTTGGCGCCCTGTGGTTTTTATTTTTGCTGTTATCATTGCCTTTTATCAGTTTTCACAGTGATAGGCTGTACATATTCAAGATCAAGAGTGTTCAGAAGTCGCAAAGTGGTAATGCCATCTCAGTAGACTGCTACGACTTAATTGCTATCATTCTCTATTGATGGAATAAGGCAGGTATTTATCTATCTATCTATCTATCTATCTATCTATCTATCTATCTATCTTTTTATGCATGCATTTGAAAACAGACAACTAACTGGAATTTCTCTCATAATGTTTTAAAAGCCTTGTATTGATGTATATAACTCATATGTACAGGGGGCAGAAATATTAGAAGGTTTTCTGCTTCCTGTTACTTTGCAATTGGTTAGTAATGGCGCCAAGAGCACAAGTCCCTGCCTGGCTCCTGCCTTTGTGAGAACACTATCCCACCTGCTGAGACCTAACCATCCTCCATATTGTGCCCCACTCCATGCCAGAGACCTCCACACGACATTCCCGGGTGTTGACATGCATTCCAAAGTCACTTAAAGTGGAGATTCACAAACCGCTGCAAGAATCAAAAGCCAGCAGCTGCACATACAGCAGCTGCTGACTTTTAATAATCAGACACTTACCTGTCCTGGAGTCCAGGGATGTCGGCACCGCAGCTGATGTTTCCATCAGCTGTCGGGTGCATGCTGCCTCCATTTCAAGTAAGGCAACCTGGCAGTGAAGCCTTACAGCTTCACACCGGGAACCCTACTGAGCATGTGCAAGGCTCCGCTCCCCTCTCCTACTGACCCAATAACTGGGGAAGGAGGAGGAAAGAGGAGGGAGCCCGGGCGGTGACGTTAATACCCACGGCTGAGGCTCCTAGAAGTGGGAACAGGAATCCTGTGTACAATGAGCGGAAGTTCCACTTTTGGGTGGAACTCCGTTTTAACATTACATATTGATCCTCAATAGTTATGTGTAAAAGTATATGCAGCACTTTAAGCATCCATCTTCCTCTAACAGTCTCCCCTTTCACCCGTGGTCATTAGTTCTCACAGGACTGTGTTCTCTGTAGGCACCTTCTCCATGGGTGACACTTTTCCCAGGACCCTCCAGGGAAATAGCCTCACCCAAGGAACTCTTCGCCTGGCCCAAAAGGCCTTTTTCATCTCCACCCTAGCCCCCCACCTCAAAGTCTACAGCTGGCTCTCCTGGGTGCAGGTCTACTTCTCCTCAACCTCCAGCCCTTTCCATGGCCTTCATGTGCTGATTACATCTGTACTGGTGTTTTATATTTGGCTCTCATGCCCTAACTGCAATAGGTCTCCTTTAAATCTGGCTTATAACGGGGCACTGACTCACCCATGACATCACTACAGGAGGGCACTGATTAAAAAGGACATAACACTACCCTCTGTAACCAGGCACTATTTTGGAACAGAGACACCTAGTGGCAGACTATCTAACTGCACCTGCCTACATGTTCATCCTCTCATTAGGTATTTTAAACTATAAACAATAGACTTTCTACAGTCTTTAATGATAACAATCATTTTAGTAGGTTTGCCTAGGCTGTAAGTGGCATAATGTAGTCAGAGGAAAGGAGGGGGAAAGGGGTGATGGAGGTAAGGGAGCGAAAGCATGGGAAAGGGACAGGAGTCAGGAGAGAGGAGAGGAGGGGAAAGAAGAGGGTGGCATGAGCGGAAAATGAGGAGGATAGGAGGAATGAATGGAGATGAAAGAAGGGAGAGGAGAGCAGAGGAGTAAAAGAAAGGTAGGAAAAGGGGATAGGAATGGCAAGGTGGGGAAGAGAGGGAGGAGAGGAGAGGGATGGAGAAGAGGAGATGAAAAAGGGTGGGGAAGAGAGGAGTAAGGAGAGGGAAGAAAGGAGAGAATACATGAGAGGAGAGGAGAAGAGAGCAGAGGGGAAGAAATAATAGTTAAGGAAAGAGTTAGAGGTGCGAAAAGGAGAGGATTACATCTGTACTGGTGTGGGGTGCTTGGTTCCCATGCCCCAACTGCAATATGGCTCCTTTCAACCTGGCTCATAACTGGGCACTGACTCACCCCAGAACATCACTGCAGGATGCCTCTGACTAAAAAGGGCCTAGCACCTGATAACACTACGCTCTCTAACCAGGAACTATTTTGAAACAGAGCCACCAGACTAGCTAACTGCACCTGCCTACATGTTGATCCCCTCATTGGGTATGCCCAATTAAAAAAACAATAGACTTTCCAAAGTCTTTAATGATAGCAATCATTTAAGTATGGTTGCCTAGGCTGTAAGTGGCATAATGGAGTCAGAGGAAAGGAGGGGAGGGTGGCATGTGAGGTAAGGGAGGACGAGAGGAGGAAAGTACTTGAATAGAGATGAGAGAAGGGAGAGGAGAGCAGAGGAGAAAATAAAAGGTAGGAAAATAAGGGGGGGGGGTGGAGAGGTGGGGAAGAGAGGGAGAGGAGAGGAAAGGGATGGAGACGAGGAGATGAAAGAAAAAGTGGAGAAGGGAAGGGTTGATAATGGAGAAGAGAGAAGAGAAGACATGAGAGAAGGGGGGAAAAGAGCAGAGAAGAAGAAAGAATAGGTAAGGAAGGAGTTAGTGGAGTGAAAAGGAGAGGAGGAGAATGGAGAGGGTGCTATTGAAGAGAGAGAATGGAGAGGGTGCTAGGGAAGAGAGAGAATGGAGAGGGTGCTAGGGAAGAGAAGGGAGAAATGAGGAGCAAAAGGGAAATATGGAGAGGAGAGGAACAAAGAACCACGAAAGTGAGGGAAGGTGAGATGAGAGGAGGAAAGGATAGGGAAGAAGAGAAAAATGACAGGTGATTGGAGTAGAGGAGAGGAAATGATAACAAAGGTAAGGTAAAGGAAGGAGAGGAGCGAAGGGGAGGAGATGAAAGGAGAGGGTAGGGGAGGTCAAGGGCTACAAGTAGAGCAAAGGGTAGAGGTTAGTGGATGGGAAGAGAGGACAAGAAAAAGTAAGAGAAGGAAGGAGAGAGGAGAAGAGAGGAAAGAAAAGGATAGAAAAGGGTGGGAGGGAGAGGAAAAGAAGAAAAAAAAAAGTAAAACAAAGTGTGAGGAGAGGTATTTCCTGTTACAAAATCTACTCCTGTAAAAGTTTGGAAACATACACGTTAATAAAAAATATCAGAGGACTATCTTGGTGCCATCCAAGACTGTCTTCATAAAGTCCTGAAGAACACAGAAAATAAGAACAAGAAAGGAGCCTGTGAACGCAAGTTCCTCGGCTTTCCTATGGATTGCACAGCTGACATAAAAACATCATAACAAAGTAGTTAAGGTAATAATTTCAGTAATTTGTTCCTTTCAGGTCACTGTAATCTAACCAAAGATAACTAATTGCTCAAAGTAAACATTCCACTGTGACCACAAAAGGAATCCATTACACAAACATATAATTCACAGTCATTTTCGTGGGCTGTAAACAGTTTGGAATGAGCATAAAAATGGAACAAAAATCAAAGTGAGCATTTAAAAATGAAAAAGTGTTTGCTACGAAAGGTCAGTCCCTTTACTTGGCACAGCCTGTGTAAAAACCCTGGGAACGTTCGGATCGCACAGGCAGCGAGGGGCTTTTCTGGCCAGCAGGCGCTTTGTTTCTTTAAACAGACATCGGAACCTAGAACTGGATCCTGTCAAACAAACGACAGTAAAAAATAAAGAACAGCTGCTTGGAATTACAGCTGAGAGATAAAGACAGAAGTGCAGAGACCCTTCTCAGGGTAGGGACCGATGGCCCCTTTCTTTCCTGAAGGGACGTTCTGATTTTCCAGACTGACGTGAAATCAGATCTGTGCTATTGTGTGGATCCCACGACTTTCTTCATAACTTTAGATTGCAAAATGATGTGGACATCATAAAGTTATGCGCAATTAAGTAAATATATGTATATACTGAAACAGGGAGCGTGCAAGAGAAAGAATGCAGCTACTTTAAGCCACACATGGTAATACAGCTTCACGCATCTATTGTGACTGGTCCCTTCCAGGGCATAGCCAATCATAAATATTAGACCCCTTTCACACCGAGCCACCACCGGCATCAGTGGTAAAGCGGCGCTATTTTTAGCGTCGCTTTACTGTCATTTTAGTGGCGCTATGCAGCCGAAAATTGGTTAAATCCGTGCGCAAAACACCACCGGAGCATCGCTGCCCCATTGATTTCAATGGGGAGCAGCAGTGGAGGAGCGATGGAGGAGCCATGGAGAAGCCATGGAGGAGCTGTGGAGGAGCCGTGAGTTTACTGCTCCTTCACTGCTCCAAAGAAGCTGCTGGCAGGACTTTTTGTGACGCCCCACCAGCGCACCACTCCAGTGGAGTGAATGGAGCTGCTTTTTTCAGGTGCTATGCTTTTTTTAACGCTGTAGCTCCTGAAAAACGCTGGCAGTGTGAAAGGGGTCTTAAAGTGTATCTGTGGCCAACACTTCTTTTTCCACTTGCTGACTGCAATATATATATATATAATATACAGTAAAACCTTGGATTGGGAGTATAATTCGTTCCAGAAACATGCTTGCACAAAGCACTCTTATATCAAAGCAAATTTTCCCATAAGAAATAATGGAAATTCAAATGATTCGTTCCACAAGCATTTATTCATAAGTCCTTCAGTTTATAGTCCATATAAAAATATTATAGCAATGTGATAGGTTGTGTAACCATAAGATATCCATCCACAAATGGAAGCCTCCACAAGGAAATTAGAGGCAAAACCCAGCAGGAGCTACAGAGTATAAAAGAGAAGAGAGGTGCCACTAATGCCCCATACACACGGTCGGATTCTCAGACGGAAAATGTTCGACAGGAGCTTTTTGTCGGAAATTCCAATCATGTGTGGGCTCCATCGGACATTTTCCATCGGAATTTCCGTCACACAAAATTTGAGATCTGGATCTCAAATTTTCCGACAACAAAATCTGTTGTCGGAAATTCTGATCGTGTGTACACAATTCCAATGCACAAAGTACCACGCATGCTCAGAAACAAGCAGAAGAGCAGCACTGGCTATTGAACTTAATTTTTCTCGAATCATCGTACGTGTTGTACATCACCGCGTTCTTGACGTTCGCAATTTCCGACCAACTTTGTGTGACCGTGTGTATGCAAGACAAGTTTGAGCCAACATCCGTCGGAAAAAATCCATGGATTTTTTTGTCGGAATGTCCAATTGTGTGTACGAGGTATAAGTGTAGCAATATGGTTACATTTAATGAAGGTACATTTAGCAAATCACATGGTTGATGATTAAAACAGGCACATCTAAGTATGCAGGCATCTGGGGTAAAGCTGTCCACATAGACTGTCCTCCACACCACCGACTCTCACTGCTGTCATTCTGCAATTGTGACCGAGAAGACTACCCTGCAGTAGAGCGATGCTTGAACCGCTCGTGGAGTGCAGCGTGGAAGGGATGACATTGATGGAGGTGCGGAGGATGATCTATGTAGACAGCTTTATCCCGGATGCCTGTATACTTAGATGTGCCTGTTTTAATCATCAACCATGTGAGTTGCTAAATGTTGTACATTCATTAAATGTAACCATATTGCTACACTTAGGGGGTTATTTACTAAAGGCAATTCCACTTTGCACTACACATGCATTTGAAAGTGTAGTCACTGTAGATCTGAGGGGGAGATATGAAATGAGTGGAAGCTCTGCTGATTTTATCATCCAATCATGTGCAAGCTAAAATGTTGTTTTTTATTTTCCTTGCATGTCCCCCTCTGATCTATAGCGACTGCCCTTCCAAGTGCACTTGTAGTGCAAAGTGGTTTTGCCTTTAGTAAATAACCCCCTCAGAGGCGCCTCTCTTTTCACTTGTACTCAGTTGTGACATGACATTACTTGTATATCAAGACATCGCTTGTATATCAAGTTAAAATGTATTAACAAATTTGGCCTGTCTTGCAAAATGCTCTCAAACCAAGTTACTATCAAACCAACGT
Organism: Lithobates pipiens; assembly: GCF_037356315.1. Classification (NCBI taxonomy): domain Eukaryota; kingdom Metazoa; phylum Chordata; class Amphibia; order Anura; family Ranidae; genus Lithobates; species Lithobates pipiens. Next base: position 71,908,187 of record NW_027507784.1, read on the forward strand.
TTTACTGTATTGTCAAATGTATTGGGACACTTGCCTTTACACAAGTGTTAATTTTGGCAGCAAATTTCGATTTCATTTTAGTTTTAGTCTTAGGACTAAAATGACATCTACAATTTCCAAACTCATTATATACTGCTGGAGTGAAAATGAAAATATGTTATTATTTATGGTATTGAAGTATGAATATGCACTACTGACCAGTGTTAATTTTGACGTCAAATTTCAATTTAGTTTTAGTCTTATGCCCCGTACACACAATCGGATTTTCCGACAACAAATGTTGGATGTGAGCTTGTTGACTGAAAGTCCGACCGTGTGTATGCTCTATCGAACATTTGTTGTCGGACTTTCCACCAACAAATGTTGGCTAGCAGGTTCTCAAATTTTCTGCCAACAAAACTTTGTTGGAATTTCCGATCGTGTGTACACAAGTCCGACGCACAAAAGTTCACGTATGCTCGGAATCAAACAGAACTTCCTTTTTCTCGGCTTGTACATCACCACGTTCCCACGTTCGTAATTGTTGGCCAACATTTGTGTGACCATGTGTATGCAAGACAAGTTGGAGCCAACATCCTTCGAACAAGAATCCAATTTGTTTTTGGAAAGTCTGATCGTGTGTAAGGGGCATAAGGCACATGGCATTTTAGTTTTAGTCCCATTTTAGTCTTTTGAATTACTTATCCCTGACCCAGATTCAGCCCAGTTTACCTACACTGGTAACTTCTCCTGCTCTCTGGAACCTTGGAGTAGCTTCCAGAGGTGGAGGAGAGCCTCTAGGAGAGCTGCTTGTAGTATTGATGAGGACCCCAGCCAATCCCCAGCTGATGGGCTGGCAGGGGAAGGGCACTTCTTAAATACTTTGGGGTTATGCCAGCAAAAGAAAAACCACTGCAGAGAGCAGGTACGTGTACCATATTTGTTAATTTATCTTAAAACAAACCCCAAGACTTTAATATCACTTTAACCTCTTAACAAAAAAAAAAATCTACAGAGCTCAATACCTGAAGCTCAAATTACATACACAGCTGAAAAGGAGTGCCTTCCTCCTCCCTCTCTTTATTGTTTATTTATTTTCACAATGTGCAACTTACTTTATGTGTGTAGCAAAGTAGCGCTTCCATGTTTCTCGCCCAGGTAAGACTTTTTCCCTGCCCCCTGTGTTTGTGCAGATGTGTTGCAGGGCTTGGGTCGATCTGTGACACATCTGTGTATGCACTGCTTTCCCTGGGTATCTGTGCACGTGCAGGGTTTGACCTATATGCATAAAGACTGCTACAAAGGAAGTCTTCCCTGTCTTTGTGTGTGTGCGGAAAGTCCCAAGCACGTGTGAAGATGCGCAGATGATCCTTGCCAGGACCCCAATGCCGGGTAGAGTCTGTGGGAGCATATGCGAATGTGTCATAACGGTGGTGATCAAGGCGGGGCGGAGTTACCTGGGAGGTGAACTAAAGTTCCGCTTTAAAATGTAACTCCACTTTCGTAGGGAAAAATAATAATAATCTTAATCTAGCTATTAAGGACCTTTCCTTTTCAATCTGCAGTGCTGCAATGTTCTATAAAATGCAATATGGAAGCTTTCTGTACACAGATGGTATACAGAATGCCCCCCAGATATGTAATTTCCTGCCTGTATGATTGGCTCACTGATTTTCCCAGAAGTCTGCACTAAGATACAAATCCCATTTTGGGCATCCCCTGCCACAAAAATTAGATTTGTGTGTAATACTCCAAAAGGGAAATAAGCCTAAGCCCCTGTCCATACTGAATGTGGCTTTGAAATCACACAACTTCAAAGCAGCCGGTCAGTGCAATTTCCTGTGAGGCTTGTCCATTTCTATGCGATTTCATGCACAGATGTTAATGCAAGTCACACATGAAATCACCAAAACCAGTGCAGAAACCTTTTTCAAATCAGTGAAAGTTGGAGTCGCACCGATTTGAACTGTTCCATGGGCACAAATAGGGTGAAGTCACACTGGTATGAACGGGGGCTAAAGGGATGCAGAAGTAGATATGTACAATGACAAAAAAATTTTACTCTTTCGTTTCATTTGTTTTTTTGGGGTTTTTTTTTAGTTTTTGGGTCATTCATTATGATCGCAATTCGTAAATTCGTGAACTCATAAATTTGCAAATTTGTAAATCAAAAAATTTGAAAATAAGAAAGAAAATCCGAGAATTCGAAAGAATAACTAACTAACTAACTAACTAATAATAATTAACTGTTAAGTTATAGGTATTGGAAATTCTTTTCAAATTTGGCTGTTAGTGAATGTAACGAATACGAATTTATCCGAATATACGAATTATCCAAAAATAACGAATGCCATGTTTAGATGATGAATTAATTATAAATAATAATAAAACATTTGCATTGTTACTATTGGTTTTTATTGCTATTAATTTGTTACGTTTCATTCATTTAGATACGGCATCCGTTATTTCGGATAATTCATAGCTTCGGATAAATTTGTATACGTTATGTTAACCAACAGCAAAATTTGAAAGGAAATTCCAATACCTATAATTTAATAGTTAGTAATAGTTAAGTTATTATTACTTAGTTATTATTTCAGATTTTAAAATTTTCAGGTTTTTTGGGTTTTCGAATTTCGAATTTTCTAATTCACGAATGTTCAAATTTACGAATATTCGGAAAAAAATTTAACGGGTTTTCGTTAATTCGGATATTTCTGAATTAATTAATTTGTCGAAATTTGTTAAAAAACATATTTGGAATGAAATGAATTGCACATGTTTAACTGCAACTTTCTTCATTTGAACTCAGCAGGTGCAGCTAATGATAATTATAAAATCACTTCCCTTAGATTCGCTTTCCGGATGGACTCAGACAAACAAACAGCTAGTTCTTCAGAATAACTAAAGGTAGGAATCTACAACAAAGTTTGTTAAATTCCTTGCACTGTACATCGATCACCCAGAGGGGAATATTATTTTTTTTCTCAACAAAGGTGGAGTAAGAAGCTACTGTTGTGCGCTCTTTAGAAATGTTTTGCACTGTCATAGGGACATCCTGTATTAAATGTTTATTTGCAAAACGAGGTGTGTCTAAAAAGTTTGGTGAATGGTCTGATATCTCAATGGTAACATGGGCAAGGTGCCCCCGCATGCACATGGCTATCCAGAGACACGTTGAGAAGCTCCACCTAGTGTGGAGTACTTGTGACCATCAGGGTAAACCCACTGCAGGCAATCGAATGTAGTCAGTGTGAGGGGTAGGTTCACAATGCAATGGAGCAACGAGTGAACATCAAGTTCTGCTACAAATTGTGGAAAACAATGATAGAGACGCATGACATGTTGGTCCAAGTGTATGGGGCGGAAGCCGTGAGCAGAAAATATGTTTACGTTTATGGTTCAAGCGCTTTCGCGACGGGAAGGAAATGACAGAGGATGAGCCACGTTCAGAATGGCCGTCGACAAGCAGAATCCTAGGCATGATCAAACGGCTGCCACAAAAATAATACTAAACATTTTCTGTTCTGTGATCCTCTAGAGTAAATGGCAGCTTTCACATATAAGCAGTATACCTAAATCAAATAATATATCAAAAATAAATGTGCAGCACCAATGTACACAGTAAACAGTGATATAAATTGATATATACAGTGGTGTGAAAAAGTGTTTGCCCCCTACCTCATTTCCTGTTCCTTTGCATGTTTGTCACACTTAAGTGTTTCGTAACATCAAACCAATTTAAACAATAGTCAAGGACAACACAAGTAAACACAAAATGCAATTTGTAAATGAAGGTGTTTATTATTAAAGGTGAAAAAAAATCCAAACCATCATGGCCCTGTGTGAAAAAGTGATTGCCCCCTAAACCTAATAACTGGTTGGGCCACCCTTAGCAGCAACAACTGCAACCAAGCATTTGCGATAACGTGCAATGGGGCTTTTACAGCGTCCTGGAGGAATTTTGGCCCACTCATCTTTGCAGAATTGTCCTAATTCAGTTACATTAGAGGGTTTTCGAGCATGAACGGCCTTTTTAAGGTCATACCACAACATCTCAATAGGATTCAGGTCAGGACTTTGGCTAGGCCACTCCAAAGTCTTCATTTTGTTTTTCTTCAGCCATTCGGTGGTGGACTTGCTGGTGTGTTTAGGATCATTGTCCTGCTGCAGAACCCAAGTTCGTTTCAGCTTGAGTACACGAACAGATGGTCGGACATTCTCCTTCAGGATCTCTTGGTAGACAGCAGAATTCATAGTTCCTTTTATCACGGCAAGTCTTCCAGGTCCTGAAGCAGCAAAACAGCCCCAGACCATCACACTACCACCACCATATTTTACTGTTGGTATAATGTTCTTTTTATGAAATGCAGTGTTCCTTCTACGCCAGATATACTTGGACACACACCTTCCAAAGAGTTCCACTTTTGTCTCATCGGTCCACAGAATGTTGTCCCAAAAGTCTTGGGGATCATCAAGATGTGTTGTGGAGAAATTGAGTGGAGCTTTGATGTTCTTTTTGCTCAGCAGTGGTTTTCTCCTTGGAACTCTGCCACGCAGGCCATTTTTGCCCAGTCTTTTCCTGATGGTGGAGGCATGAACGCTGACCTTAACTGAGGCAAGTGAGGCCTGCAGTTCCTTGGACGTTGTTGTGGGGTCTTTTGTGACCTCTTCGATGAGTCGTCGCTGCGCTCTTGGGGTAATTTTGGGCGGCCGGCCACTCCTGGGAAGGTTCACCACTGTTCCATGTCTTCGCCATTTGTGGATAATGGCTCTCACTGTGGTTCGCTGGATTCCCAAAGCTTTGGAAATGGCTTTATAACCCTTTCCAGACTGATAGATCTCAATTACTTTCTTTCTCAATTGTTCCTGAATTTCTTTGGGTCTCGGCATGATGTGTAGCTTTTAAGGATCTTCTGGTGGACCTTACTGTGTCAAGCAGCTCCTATTTAAGTGATGCCTTGATTGTGAACAGGTGTGGCAATAATCAGGCCTGGGTGTGGCTAGAGAAATTGAACTCAGGTGTGGACAACCACAGTTATAGTATGTTTTAACAAGGGGGGCAATCACTTTTTCACACAGGGCCATGATGGTTTGGATTTTTTTTCACCTTTAATAATAAACACCTTCATTTACAAATTGCATTTTGTGTTTACTTGTGTTGTCCTTGACTATTGTTTAAATTGGTTTGATGTTCCGAAACACTTAAGTGTGACAAACATGCAAAGGAACAGGAAATGAGGAAGGGGGCAAACACTTTTTCACACCACTGTAACAATGATATATAGCAAAAACAAATATGACAAAAGGAGAGATAAAAACAACTTGTGAAAGTGTTTCAACAGTATTTCAAATGAAATCATACACTATATTACCAAAGGTTTTGGGACACCTACCTTTATATGAACTTTAATGGCATCCCAAGTCTTAGTCCGTAGGGTTCACTATTGAGTTGGCCCACTCTTTGCCGCTATAACAGCTTCAACTCTTCTGGGAAGGCTGTCCACAATGTTTAGGAGTGTGTCTATGGGAATGTTTGACCATTCTTCCAGAAACAAATTTGTGAAGTCAGGCACTGATGCTGGATGAGATGGCCTGGCTCACAGTCTCCGCTCTAATTCATCCCAAAGGTGTTCCCAAAGGCAGGTGCCCCAATACTTTTGGTAATAATAGTGTATATAAAAGTCCCAAAGTGAAAACTGAGATTTTATGAAAAGAAATCGTGTATAAAAGATCCAGCACCTTCCCATGTGGGAAAATAATCAGTCCTTTTGAAAAAGTGTTCCGAGGTCAGCTGCCACCTCCCCATGCAATCAACACTCACTAAAAGTGATGGCTGCCATTACAGCAAAATGTAAGTCTATAGCTTTAATAAACGTCAGCAGCAAGTATGTGAGCTTTGTCCAATTTCCACCTCTCTGACTATCCTTGATGGAGTCAAGCTGAAGTGAATAAAGCTTACCAAGAGCCAAAGAAATATGCTGATAGTGTAGTATTTATTGTGAATCAATAGGATATTAAAAATATACATAAAACATCCAAATTCTCACATAGGGAATCCTCTGCTGACCCAGGATCAGACAGTGGTATGACAGCACTAGCAACTCCTCCTCGATGCGTTTTGTCCAATAGGACGTTATCAAGGGGTCCGCTGGCATGAGATCAGTGACTGACTCTATGATTGATGGTGGAGGAAATGGCCATTTGCAAGGACATGGTGTGCACCATTGTTTGCAAAGATTTGGATGTGGAAGATCTGTTCCCGGTTTGTGCCGCACAAGCTGACAGATGAACAGAAAACAAAACGAATGAAACCTTTGGAGATCTCATTACCACATGTGACCAGGATTCATCCTTTCTGCGAACCATCGTCACAGGGGATGAAATCCGGAGCTACCAGTTCAAACCGGAATCCAAGTGCCAATTAACAGAATGCAATGCAAACAACTTCTTACCTGCGACTCTGCTGACTTCTTTCTGTTACCCCACCTGAAGAGCGTCATGAAAGGCGCATGCTTTGTGGACGTGGCAGCAATCCAAGAATGTGTAACAGTGGTTCTGCGATCGATTCTTAAAGAGGCCTTTGCTGACAGTTTCCAGAAGCTTTATGAACATTGCCAAAAGTTTGCTGTGGAGGATGGCAATTTTTTTGACGCCCAATAAAGTTGATTTGTTTGTATTTTCTGTTTTGTTTGTTTTCTGATACAATTCACCTGACTTTTACTCTCTCTCTCTCTCTCTCTCTCTCTCTCTCTCTCTCTATATATATATATATATATATATATATATATATAAAAGCTTAAAATAAATAAAACTGACCATGTTCCATTAATTATATATTCACTTTAAGAAAAGTGGATATTTATTGAGGCTTTCAAACTCATTTACAAACCTATGCAAATGAGAACCATTTTAGACTGAATATGCAAAGATGCAAATGCATTTTATTCACACTTTATCACAATTTGTTTTATCCATAGACAATTGTGTCAGAACCAGTGTACAGTATCATTTGCATAGACAACACATTTGGGCACTTGATGCAAATGTTCTTGAGTGAAGTGAACTGATAGCAGCAGAGCAGCTATGTATTCCTGTCTACTGCCACTGAATTCAAGGCAAGTGACAGAATTGGTCATATATATAATGGAAAAACTACAATCATGTTACTCCTGAAGCTTGAAGTGATTGTATACGATCACCTTGCAATACATTTCATTGAGTTTAAAATAGAAATGAAAGGCAAAACATTTTTGTAGAGACATAAAATACATTATAAATATTTTTTTTCCCTTTTTTATAAGTGATAACATTCCCTATGTTCTTAGCTGCATAAGAGCTGGGGGAGGAGAAACGACAGTACACTGAGCTTCCCAGTAAATGGCTGTGCAGCGAGGGGCAGGCATGTACTGGCCATTGGGACTACCAGGAGTTTGCCAGTGGGCAGATGGCTCAGTGGGCCAGTCAGTTGCAGTCCTAGAGCCGCCTCTCTCTGACAGTGAGTGATTGCGATTTTACTCCTGTCAGGAGGAGCAGCTGTCGTCACTTGCTGGAGAGAGGATTAGGCTTTCTGCTCCCTCCAGCCTGCAGGGGGAGCTAGACAGCTGACAGACTTTCTTTCCTACCTCTCTCCCCTGATCACTTGTCACTTATCACATGACTGGAGAGAGGAACGAGATGCTGCCTTCAGAACTGTGAGTACACGTGGGAGGGGGAGGAGAGGGAGGACACTCTGATGTAAGGGGGCTGCTGGTGATGGGGACACTCTGATGTAAGGGGACTGCTGGTGATGGAGACACTCTGATGTAAGGAGGCTGCTGGTAATGGGGACACTCTGATGTAAGGGGGCTGCTGGTGATAGGGACACTCTGCTGTAAGGGGGCTGCTGGTGATGGGGACACTCTGATGTAAGAGGGCTGCTGGTGATGGGGACACTCTGAAGTAAGGAGGCTGCTGGTGATGGGGACACTCTGATGTAAGGAGGCTGCTGGTGATGGGGACACTCTGATGTAAGGGGGCTGCTGATGGGTACACTCAAAATTAAAGTGGGCTGGTCTGGATGAAGTCCAGGGCCAAATTTTTGTCCCTGTCCAGCCCTGGCAAGGGGGCATGTCAGGACAACTCTGATTAGGAATCTTAATAGGAAAGCAGAGGGACTGGCAGAAACAACAGCTTCCAGGTCTTGATTGCTTGTCCACTGCCATTGGCCGGGCAGGATGAAGTCATTCCTGCGCATGTGCAGGAGCTCAGTCCAATTTGTCGCTGTGCGTAAGTGGCTCACTGTACAGCGGCAGACAGGCAGGTAAAAAACTTTACCGCAGAAGAGACAAAGCATGATCCAGCACTGTGCACACCTGGGTCACTTCTCTCCACTCTTCACACTGGGACTCGGGCAGCAGCAGGCTGCCAATCAAATGCTTTGAGGAGAATACAGGGGGCAGAGGCCAAGCTGCGCTGTGTGTGTCTATGGAACGCGGCTCCATAGACACACACATCCTGGGAGCGAGGTTGCACGTGTGCCCCCATAGCAAGCAGCTTGGTATGGTGGCACACAGAGAAGAAGAGGAGCCAAGATCGCCAGCGGGGGAATTCCAGAGGTGGAAGATCGGGGGCCACTCTGTGCAATACCATTGCACTGAACAGGTGAATATAACATATTAAAAATTTCGATCTACAAAAAAAAAATGCCTTTAGTAAAACTTGAACTGCAGTGGAGGAAATTAGATCTCCTGCCCTGCCAGACAGGGCTTTGCTGTGTGACAGAGCTGTGTAAATTTCAGAAATGGATGGACAGAAATGCATATGTTTTGGCAGGGACACATAACTCTCTTATATGCACAGTATTCCATCTGTATATTTTGCTGTTTGCTTGGATTCCAGCTTTAAAAGTTAATAATTAGTTCCCAACAGGTGTGAGATGGGAGAGGAACCACATTGGATCAAGTTGCAAACTGTAAAATGCCTAGTCTGTCTGGGTGGTCCTGGATTTCCTGTATTTTCTTCCAAACAGTTCCTTCAATTTCCTACAGAAATAGGTAAATATATATTTATTTAGTCTATTTATTACTAGGTTTTTTTTTTTTTTAATTCTCTTCTAACTGACCACAAACAAAGCCAAAGATCTGTGAATCTTGACAAGTCTGTGAACGTGAACTAACCGAAGCCTACAATTCCAATTAGCTTCTACCAAAATTGCCATTTAATCCCTTTCTCCCCAGAAGGTTTAATTTTCTCACATCAGATCCTTTCACAAACACATAAAATATTATTTTTAAACAGAGTTTATTCCCATAACTAGAAAGCAACTATTTCCCATGACACCGGGGGGGTCCAAGCCGTCTGTTGAGTAAGGTTCTCTACCAGGAAAATTTTAGTTCTCCTGAACCTTAACCTTCCTCAGGCGGTTCTGGCACCTCCACACGCTTTCTCTGCAGCAAAAAATGTCATCAGGAGCTTGCATAAATACTGAAGTCAAGCTTCACATGCCCTGTGTCTAGTCCGAGAGCCGACGCCAAGTTTTTTAGTAACAATGTTTGGCGCAAACAGCATGACGACTACAACAAAACAAACAGAAATCCAGAAGTCATTCAGGCTTGTTGAATAGAGTGGAGCAGTTTGTGATCTGGGACAGGCAGTAAACCTATAACATCTTTAGGTTGATGTGAATATGCTAAACTGAAATCTGATGGGCTGGTGTGTATTAATATAGTGGTTCGAACACCATCACTGCACTCAAGAGAAGTTCAAATGAAGCCCAAATTTCACAGTTCACAATGCAATACACATGGGAGTACCTTAGGTTACAGACTATTACCTTATAAAAAAGCATCATCAAAGATTTTCCCTTTGGTCTTGAAAGAATCCTGCTGAACACACACGCTGGTATTTGGTTCCTGCCAGAATCGCCAAATTCTCAACAGACAACACTGGCATCTGCTTTCGTGGCTGTCCAGAAAAAGGTACCTATATACATACCTGGTGGCATTGCTCAATTGTACAATCATTTTGGAAAAAGATCTTTCTGATAATTACAAAATGTTTTGATCGTCCAATTTTTCCAGACCCAATTATAGCTCTCCTTAATTTAAAACCAGCCTTTCTGAATCAGAAACAATTCAAATTAGTTCTTACACTCCTGAGCAGCAAAGCAGACTATAGCCAATGCGTGGAAAACAGATGTGGTGAATATTGCAGAAACCAAACGTAGAATGAATCAATCTTTCATCCATGCTAAAATGGACGCTATAGATAAAAACCAGATGACAAAGTTTGATATCATATGGAAACCCTGGATTAAATATTATACGTCAGATAATATTGACAACCGAGTTTTATTGTTATGGTGATTACGATTTTTTATAGAATTACAACATTAGATGATATATAAAACCTCCTCCGGAGAATTATTCCCTCCCCTTCCCCTCCTATATACCTTTTATGTTCTTCCCTTACTATATAATACTTACTATAAACATACTTTAGAAGTTATGGTCAAAACTTTAAAATCATATATTTTCTTTTAGACATATTTATATTTTCTTGGGATTAAAATGTTTAAAACTCAGCTATAAGAATGTTTTCAAATTCTAAAATATATAAGGCCATTTATTGTCATTCCCACGAGAATATCTTGAAATTCTTCTTTGCTTTGTATCATCCGTACTTCAATATGTCTACTTTTTATTTCTGGTATCACATAATTTGTGTTATATTCTGTACATATTCTGTACATGTAATTTATTTTAACATAAAATAAAAAATTTTGAACGAGAAAGAATCCTGCTGAACAAATATATACCTTACCTAGGGCAAGCTACGGTTGCCCTCAAGGGAATAGTTTATGTATTCTCATGGAGATCATCCAAGAATCCAGTCCACCCCATTTTACAGATGATAAAATACACATATGGATGTACCTTAGATTACAGGTTATTACCCTTTGAAAAGAAAGCACCTAAGATTCCCCACCTTGGTCTTTACAAGTTTCTGGCAAGGAAACCTCACCTCTGCCCAGGGCAAGCTACAGTTGCCACCAGCCAAGTGAATAGCGCATGTGCTCTCATGGTGGTCATCCAAGAATTCAGTCCACCCCAATTCACAAGTGATGAAATACACATATGGATGTACCTTAGATTACAGTTGATTACATAATGAAAAAACATCATGCAAAAGTCCCCACCCTGGTCTTTACAAGATTCCGTTAAGGAAATCGGTGCTTTGCCCAGGGTGAGCTGCAGTTGCCACCAGCCAAGTGAACAGTGTATTTATTCTCATGGAGACCATCCAAGAATCCTGTCCAGCATAACTCACAGGTGATGAAATACACATATGGATGTACCTTAGATTATAGACAATTACCTTATAAAAAAAAGCATCATCTAAAATTTCCCACCTTGGTCTCTACAGGATCCTGGTAAGGAAATCTCTACCCTACCCATGGCAAGCAATGGTCGCTGATGCTGATGGACACAGATTCATTTGTTGCCTTGCCTTCTTACAACATGCTAAAGATAGCCATGTATTGGTCTCTCTACTTAGTTACATAGTAAGGTTGAATAAAGACACCAGTCCATCCTTAGTAAGTATCTACAATTGTCCCTATCCCTGTATATTGCACACTCACATCAGTCCCTACCCTCTAGGAGCCAACAATCCAAGGTCCCCATTCATATACTAGGGCCAATTTTTGGACAGAAGCCAATTAACCTACCTGCATGTCTTTGAAGTGTGTGAGGAAACCCCCGCAGGCACAGGGAGAACATGCAAACTCCAGGCAGGTAGTGTCATGGTTGGGGTTTGAACCAGAGACCCTTCTTACTGCTAGGTGAGAGTGTTAATCACTACACCACTGTACCACTGTGCCACCCAAACTTCAGCTCAATAGATTCCTCCATCAATGATTATAGTGTGGATGGAGGAATCTGCCCTGTCAGCTGTTGTATTGTGACAGCTTTCAAAATTCCTGAACGGTGACTGTATCTAATTGGATCAAATCACTGTTTGCATGATCATTTTCCACCTGGCTCCTTTAACAAGCCTAAATTGAAAAAAATCAACATTTGTCAAGTCCAGAGGTGACACCAGGGACAACTACGTCTCGAAATATTCAGCAGGAAACTGACACAATTTGAGCTGCCTGTTCTAAAGGCAGAAGGTTTTTTTCATATTAAAGTGGTTGTGAACCCCCGTTCATTCACTTTTACCTATAGGTAAAAGTGCACCGTTTAGGAGGTATTTGTCATCGGCGCATGCGCTGTGAAGAAACGGACCTCCGCGCAATTTCTTCACTCATATGTGCTGTGACTTCACGGGGCTCCGGCCAGTCACAGAGCAGGAGTCCACAGAACCTTCCCCGGAAAGAAGAGGGCAGAAGATGGATGCTTCCATCAGTGGGGACAGCACAGGATTTGATTGCAGGTAAGTGCCACATAATGGGCTAGTATGTGATGCAAGCTAGCCCATTATGCTTTTTAATTGCAGGAAACGACAAATGTCTTACGGGTTTACTTCTTCTTTAATGCACTCTATACATTAAGAAAAAAAACTTCTGCATGCAGCAGCCCCCCTCAGCTCCCCTAATACTTACCTGCGACCCATATCGATCCAGCAATGTTGCACGAGAACCTCGGCTGCCTGGAACTCTCCATTGGTCCCTGCTGCTGTCAATCAAAGTCAATGATCCAATGAGGAGAGAGGGGGTGGGGTGGAGCCACGGCTCTGTGTCTGACTGGACGCACAAAGCAGCGGCTTGGCTCGGGTGCCCCCATAGCAAGCTGCAGGAGGCAGGGGCCAGGAACACCAGGGGGGACCTGAGAAGAAAAGGATCTGGGCTGCTCTGTGCAAAAGCACTGCACAGAGCAGTTAAGTATAACATGTTTGTTATTTTTAAACCAAAACATGAGACTTTAACATCACTTTAATGGTCGGTAGGAGTATGGTGATCCTGGCTTGTCACAGCGAGAACACTTGTGAAGGAAAATCTTCCTAAAGGAGTAAAATCTGCAGACAAACATGCACCACTACACTCAAAAACAGAGAAAGCCTTTCAGGCTATCCATTCAGCAGAGGACATCAGCTCTTCTAATTGCAGAGCTATAGATTTGGCGCAGAGCTATAGGTTCGACTCAACAGGAGGTGTGTCAGACCTCCGCAGAGAGACCATTGCTTCCATACAGAAAGCAAGGGTCCATCTCTACAGCATGCTGGCAGGGCTTTCGTATAAAAATTTAACTGTAATGCCGCGTACACGCGATCGGAATTCTCACGGGAAAAAGCTCTGATGGTTTTCCCGTCGGAATTCCGATGGAATTTCGCTCAAACTGTCTTGTCTACACACGATCACACCAAATTCCGACAGTCAGTAACACAGCGACATACAACACATTCAACGGCACTAGGCACTATAAAAGGGAAGTTTAATGCTTCCTAGCATGCGCCAATTGTTTCCGAGCATGCGTCAGAATTTTGCATGTCAGAATTGCATACAAACGATCGAAAAATCCAATAGAAAGGTTTTCCGTCTGAAAAATTAAGAACAGGATCTCACTATAAAGACTGTCAGAAATGCCAACATAAAAAGACACACGGTCGGAAAATCAGATGAAAAGCTCCCATCGGACTGTTTCCATCGGAAAGTATGCGGCATAAGACTGCAGATCTTCTTTTGATTTATTTGGAACAAATTTAGCTGATTTCAACTAAAAGTTCAGTTGGACTTTAAATATGGCCAGCATCAAGCTATTACTTTCTAGTGTCACCTGTGCATTGCGTGTTATAAGGTGTGAAATGTGCCCTAATATGATATTGTTACAGGAACACTAACAGAGCTGCAATGCTTATCATTTGCCACTGCAGAGTTCACAAAAATATATAAAAATAATGTTATAATAAAACGAAAACAGCAATTTTCTAGGCATGCCATCTTTTCATTGCTACGCTTCATTTATCATAAATAGCATCATGCACTCCTTAAAAAATGTTTGCTCTGCAGTAAATAAATGCTTTTCCTACTTTAATTCCTCTTTTATGGCAATGTGTAATCATGTTTAGTAACAATAATTATGGTCAAGTTATTAATAATGTACCATTAGCAATTTATTCGCTTTTCAGCAACTGTAGAAATTTATCTGAGCTATCTTTTGTCATAAAGTGGTGCCCTGCTCATCACACGCATTGTAGCTACCAACTACAGGGGAAACCATATTAACTATTGGTCCAGCATTCGTGTATCTGCATCTTATTAAAAAGAGGACCTGTCAAAGCTAGCATTGGTCGTAATAGTACACCCTTTGCATATAATACACAGTAGACAGTACTATATGCTATAAAATAACTTCTTGTAGAATGAGAGCCTGATTCTCCAGAGTGCCACTCAAAAAAACCTTCTAAGTTCTCTAATTGAATCAAAAGGCTAATTTCGTGCAAACAAAAGTGGTAGAATGCTTATCTCTCTGGCAGTCTATGTCTCCCACCTGCCCTTAATTGCAGTGGTGCAGCCCCTGCCAGTTTCCTTGGCATTCAATACTTCTGGGAGTGATCTTGTACTGACTCAGGGGTTAGAGACATCCAAACATCTAAAATTGTTAAAGCTGTGACAACTAGAAGGTAGGAATGAGCTTAAGGTTCAAAATAAATTCTGACTGTTCAGGCTTTTGTCCAAGTGCCAGACTTTTTGCTCGTTCAATGGGGAGCCAAATATCATACAGTATATAGTAGCCTCCTTAGCAACCAGTAACAGCACCCAGTCCCATTCATTGCTGGCCAAAAATCCCCAGCCATGTAAACAAAGGGGCAGATAAGGTTGACATCAATGGCCAAATATGACGATTTTGGGGAATCACATTGACCAAGTAAAGCCATGGGCATATTTGGTCAATGACATCACCTGGGAGACCCCATCCCTTTAGATATAATGGGGATCATGTTAGCAGCCAGTAGGATATTTTTCTTTTGGTCGGCTGTTGTCATTCATCCTTAATCGTGATTGATGGATCTGTATCTCTGCACAACGTGATTGACAATAGAATTTTTTAAAATTAGTTTTTACTATTAGTGCAGCGCAAACAAAATCATAATTTAGAACCAATCACCAAAAGACAAGTGCATGAGAAAGGTATCAGGATGTTAACCCATGTGGGAAAGATGTCAAATACCAGGCATACAAGTGTTAAGAGTGAGTCAAGCCCATCCACCACAGACAACAGCAGCCCCTCATCCCCTTGATGTGACCGACCTGGTCAACATGCAATTTCCCCTACCATGGGGATATATCCTCCAACGGTCAGTCCACGGTGTAGATATCAATAGCTCCACATCTAGTGCTCTCCGTAAAATCACCGATTTTATTTAAAAAGATAAAATTCACTTAAAAATGGAGCACTTCCACCAAGTGTATGTGTATGGGCATTTCTGATTGTATACAGAAATACCCCTAAATACTACCCTCACTCCCCATTAAACTCACATAAACCAGGGATTGTTCAAATTCCAACCAACTCCTCCAAGTACTAACGAATCTTGTTTTGGAGTAATTTTGCGAGTGTATTACTTCTTCCATAAGCCTAATTGTATCTACCTTCCTAAGCCAATCCTTTATCATCTGTATTTTCTATTCGGGATTAATGCCTTGGCTGTGTTCAACAAGAATGCGGTAATTACTGCTCTTTATTTCTTCCTAGGAACCTCCATCGCATGGAACGAGCATTGACAGGGGTCAAGTCCAATTTCATTCCCACTGATCTTCTTAATCAGATCAAATACTTCCACCCAATATGGCTGGATCAGATATCACTGCCACCATATATGTGCATGGGTTCCAACCTCCCCAAATTCCCTCCAACATAGAGGCGATATATCAGGGTTAATTTTATGCAATTTTGATGAAACATATGTGAAAGTATAGTTCCTTGTCCTAATAATTGTCGCCCAGGTTTCTCAAATAGGCAGGTTGAGGGGCTCCGGGGGTATTTAATGTGGAGGAATCGGTTTTATCAGTTTTCTCCAAAGTTTTTAAAATCCATTTGGGGACCTGGAGCCTGAAGATTCCATAGCGTTATGGGTGGTACGGAATCTCCAATCCTGGGACCGGGTTTTGGGAACAGCCAGGAGTCTGGCTGGTTGATTGAGCAGGTGGGTCCTGGGCTTATAGCAGAGTTGGGATTAGGGTTCTGGGATCCACCCTGAGAGACAGGAGGTCTCCAGGAGTCCAGAGAGTGCAGGTGTGCACTAGTGAAAGCCAGAGACCCATGTCTGAGGATCAGAGCAGTGAGGGGCTGCTTTCTAGATAGACGCTGTGTGCGTTGAAGCTGTGTGCGTTGAAGCTGTGTGCGTCTAAGGAGACAGATGAGAGCCTGAAGTGGAAGGCCTGAGCAGCAAGGAAGCGGTACAGAGGTACAGTAGTTGTACGGGAACCCTGTTATATGGCCAAGAGGGCTGAAGCGTAAAGCCTAAGTGGCAGTACTGCTGAAGAGAGAGAGCCAGGTAGCTTGGCATTTTACATTTGTTATTGTTTTTGGGAGAAGAGCCCCTGTGTGGGCATCCACGTGCATGTATGAACTTTAATTTATTTGGTTCCTTTTAATAAAAGTGGGCTATCGTGCTCTTAAACTAAAGTTCCTGTTTGCTGTGAACTTACAGAAAAGGCATCTACCACTGAGCTAGACATCCCCCAATGTCACACATAGTACCATTTAATTCGTAGTTTATAATTCATTTATTTTGTTTTTGTGTCTGTTGAAGTCGAGTGAATATAATCCAGAACTTTTCATTATTTCAGGCAATAGCTGGTTCAATTCTATTTCCCAACTCTCCAAAGGACACATGGACCCAACATCAGGGGGCATCATCGACATCTTGTATATACTAGAAGTCCCCTGTCTATTTATTCCCCCTTGGTCAACTAGTTTTTCCCATGAGTTTAGTCTGCTGGCTGAGCAAATGGGTTTTGGAAGAGACTCTACAAAATGTTGAGGTTGTCTGTATCTCCACACATCCCATGGTGTTGTACCATATCTCTCTCGCAATTCCAATAATGAATAAAGGACATTTCCTTTCAGAACATCTTTTAGCTTCAGATGATCCAAGAGGGTCCATTTTAAATACAGTTTGTTATCTTTCCCTGGCGGAAAATTATTATTACCTGTCAGGGGCATCAGGGGACTATTAGGCTGCCAAGATATACTTTTAAGCAGCTTATCCCATGCTCCTTATGTTTCTATAGTGATTGGTAGACATGTGCATTCGTTTTCGTCCGAATGCATTTTCGTCCGAATTTCAGGTATTTTCGTTTTCGTTTTGACAAATGATAACGAAAGTGCAGATTCCGAAAAACGAAAGATCCGACATAAATAAATGCTTTTTTTCGTTTTCGTTGTTACAACAGTTCGATATAGAATAGGAGATTCGAAGTGACCGTTCGATATAGAATAGGAGATTCGACGTGACTCCATATGTCTATTGAACCTGTGGTCGAATGTGCCTAAGTTTCGTTTACCTCTATTAGTCCTATTATATAGAAAAGCTTCGACAGAGAGTAAATATTCGACATAGAGAGAACAGAATCGACAGAGAGAAACGATACTGGAATTGGGTGGGGGAAGTAAATAAAAAAAAATAATGACAATATTCGACGGGATCGTTGCACGTTTATAATAATATTTGACGGGATCGTTGCACGTTTATAATAATATTCGACGGGATCGTTGCACGTTTATAATAATATTCGACGGGATCGTCGCAACTATACGACACTGCAATCGTACATTTCGGCAATCGAATGCTCCGCCTATAGGCTATAAAGTTTAGCAGCTCCATCTAATCTTCTTTATCCATTCGACAGATACCATAAGCCTTCCAAGACAGATTCGACTGTAATTCATGTGGATTTTCGGACGAATGCAATTTTTGCACGAAAAACGAAATAAATAAAAACGAATTTCGGGAGTAACTAAATAAATAAAATTTACGGACGAAAACGAAAAAACGAAACGAAATATTCTAGTCTGCACATGTCTAGTGATTGGAGCAATTTCTCTAGAGAGACCTCTGTGTTGCCTTGGGATCCAGATAATCTGACCAAAAGCAGATTTACTCAAATTGTCCTCCAGTGACACTCATTTTTTTATGCAGAGAGCCATGAACCCAGTCCATTATTCTCTGCAGTGAGCACATGTGTCCTGGGCTTTTATACAGTATCCCAACATGCAATGCAGCACTTTTCCTCTGCCAATTGCCAGGACTTTAACATAGCCTGTGCACTCACTTGGCAGGTCCCCTCCCACTGTCCAAGATGCCTCCCTATTGGACCAGTGAGGGACAGTCAAACAAGCTGAGCTGCACCTGAGCATAGTGAGCAGACCTAACCAATAGATCCTGCTCCCTGATAAGCAGAGAGCACTTTAAGTTTTACCTGACCATCTTCCTGGTAAGCAGAAAGACCAACAGCTATACTCTCTTCTAGCACCTACCTACCCTGTTTCCCCAAAAATAAGCCCTACCCTGAAAATAAACCTACAAGGACTTTAATTTGGGTTTATTTGGGGAGTAGGGCTTATATTGCAGCCAACACTGACAATCACTCTAGGTCTTATTTTCGGGGAAACAGGGTAGGAGGGTGCTACAGATATATTTAACATTTTAATGTAGATTCTAACCAAAGCTATGTTTCCCATTATCAACCACATTTCTCTCCACATTTGGAGTTTAGGCCAGAAAACAAAACTAAGACCTCCCAGGACAGCATCGATATTTCACATTTTTTTTTCATCTTCATATGCAAAGACAGGTGCCGATTGGTGAGCTGTAATTATTTTCCACCGATCAAATGTAAGAATTAATTTGCTTGACCACTCTAATCTGCAAAAATGTGCATAACTCTCAATTCACAGCTTTTACAGGAGGTCAGGAATCTTTATCTTCTGCAAAGTGACTAATTTTCACATATCACTTAAATAAATAAGGATCCCTATCTGGTGTATTAGCTTTGTGAAATCATATTCTCTTTACATGTTAATTGATCCTGGTAGAACACATTCCAAATTATACTAAAATTTCACTGCTACCGGACTAGCCAAAAAGTTGACCTGTTACCACCTGTTGTCACCTACCTCTCTTCTCCAAGGCTTCTATACACATTCGCACAAAGTTAGGAACGGGGGAGTTCTCACGTTGGCAGAGTGTTGCCAGGTGACATCCAAACACTTGATCTGTGCAGAAGAATGACAAAGTGATGGTGTGAGATATAAAACAAGTTTATAGCATATAAAGTTTTTTGGCATATACAATGAAATGCTGTATACATTGTATGGTAAGAAAAAGTACCAGTGTTACATGCATTTTTTAAAAACAAAATAAATACAATAAATGCAACATGTAAAGAATATTCAATTGATAGTAACCAAATGTAAGATATTTGGTGGTTGAAACAATTAATTTCAAATGATGGTCCTGATGGAAGAAAGACAAAGGAAAAAAAAAGAAAGTGGTGGATGAAGGGAGTAGAGAAAGGGGAGGCATGGGGGAGAGGGGTTGGGTAAATGGATATGTTTTCTCTGTTAATGGCTCAAGAGGTCTCAGTCAAATCCCACAGGGAGGTAGTGAGAGGACCATGGCCACCAGATGGCCAGGAACTTTTTGACTTTATCAGTGAGTTTTGCCTGAATGTTTTCATGTAGGAAGACATTGTTGATGTTATGCCGCGTACACACAATTGGACTTTCCGGCGGATTTGGTCCATCGGACAATTCGATTCGATCGCGTGTGTGGGTTTTCTTCCCAAAAGTTCAGCGGACCTAGAAATAAGACTGGCTTCAAATTTGTCCGCCCGACTCGGCTTTTAGTGGACAATCCGTTCGTCTGTGTGCTGGTCCGGTGGACTAAAACCGACGCTAGGGCAGCTATTGGCTACTGGCTATGAACTTCCTTATTCTACATCATCACGTTCAAATCTGTTGGACTTTTGGAGTAATCGCGTGTGGCCAAGTCCATTCGTTTTGAAAGCCATTCGTTTTGAAAGGACCAAGTTCGTCAAAAAGTCAGGTCACGTGTACGCGGCATAAGACTTTCACTCAAGGATAGGGTAGGCATTTTCTTCGTTTTTTTTTTTCTTTTCTTTCTTTTCTTTTAGCCTACATGCATATCAGTGCATGGTCAGCCTTACAGTAGGAAGAAGAGACAGTAATTTGACCTCATCATTGTGCTGCTGCTCCTTCATTGTCCAATCACAGGTTCGAGCAGGTCTTTGACCAGGTTCTATTGCACTGCAACATAGCCTGCATGGAGACTGGATGAACAAAATTGCAAATCTTTTAGAAGTCAAAACTCTTTGCATATATGTACAGTATTCAGCCATTGTAGCCTGGAGTTCAGTTTTAAAGGGACACTCTAACTTTACCCATTGAAGGCAAAGGGACTAGTCTAGGCTGTAGCAAAGGTATTCTCACCTGTGTATGCTTCTTCACTACTTCCCCACCCCATCTGATCCTTTGCTCCACCATCTGATCCATCACCCCACATTGCCCCCCTTTGAATTATAGATTCTGATTTACAAGAAATGAGCCAAATAAAAATTTAAGTAAAAGTACAACTGCGTCCTATGACGACCAATAAAATGTAATTCTCCTAAAAAAATATGAGCTTAAACCTGATTGGTGGTTATGAGAAAAATTCCCAGTTTTTTCCCCCGTTGTCTTTGCTATACTCATTGTAAACCCCCCCTTAGAATGTGATTGCATTACTTCTTGTGTTAAAGTAGCCTTGCTTTGTGCATGCACAAAAAAAAAAAAACTATAAAATGACTAAAACTACAATAAATTCCTTGTTAGTCATGTTTCCAGGGCTTCTACCTGCTTTCTGCGGCCTCCCCCTGCCAGTGAACTGGTTAATTCCGTATCTTAACATAGTAATTATTCATAAACACCTCTCGCTTGCATGTCAAGATGTGGAAATACATGCTAATTAAATCTAATATAAGTCTCAGACACATCACTGGCTCTCTCTTGTCATGTTTCTTAAATTAATGTTTTTCAATAAAGCGGGTGTAGGTGAGAAGTTGGCGATTCCTGTTTGTTGCTATTTTTAATGACATGTCACCCGCTATGAAGGATGTATGATGCGACTGCGTCCCCACCTGCTAATTGTGTAATCACATTTAAATAATGAATTGCAGTTTAGTGTGAGATGATTTCTTGCTGGTGTCTCTCGGTCGACATGTTGCCCGTCTTCAAGTATATCGGTACATCAGGTGAGATCTCGCCAATTTCAAATGAGTGCATTCACGTGCCTTGCCTTTCTCGTATTTTGACAAATTGTAAGAAGGTGATTGTAATGTTAATTGTGTTGGTTTCCATAAATATGTCAAATGTTTTTTACGCAGTTTTAAGGCAAAGGGGTTAATAGATTTGATGTTTTCAAAGATTGCATCTAAAGTGATTGCATTATATTCACGAGAAACAATGGGGGGAGGGGAGAAGGAAATCAGACTGAATTGAGACATAATGGCTGTTAAAATATGGAAACCGTTGGTTGATGTAATTGATTGGCCTTAAGAAACTGTAGCCAACTTTGTCTATGTTTTGGAGTAGAGCAGGGATGTTCAAACTCCTCCAGCTGTTGCAGAATTACATGTCCCATGAGGCATTGTAAAACTCTGGCATTCACAGACAAAACTAGGCATGATGGGAAATGTAGTTTCTGAACAATTGGAGGGCCATAATTTGGAAACCCCTGGAGTAGAGTGTTAAAACCTCTGCCAGGCTTTTTTACTATCTGTGTCCCTATTGGAGAGATTACCCTTGACTTCCTGTCTTGTTGATCAGCAAAGAATAGCTATGAGCTCAACTTCCTGTTTTACTAAGCAGAGTATTCACCATATATCCTTTTGTGCAATCCATTAGGGACCAGGCCCGTAGATAAGGGGGTACCACCAGTCCTCCTGTACAAGGCTCTGGCCAGCAGGGGGGCCCAGGCAGCAGGGTGAATCGGATGAGGGCATGGAGGGTGATTGGTGTGGCAGGGGAGCGATGTGGCGGGGGAGCACTTATTGGAACTGATCCCCTAAAAGACGCTCTCTACATCAGCTGAAAGTTGGCTTCTTCTCCTCTCCCTCCCAATTTACTTTCAGCTGCACCAAACAAAGGATCAGTTCCAGTAATTTCCCCACCCCTCCCCCCTACCCCCTACCACACTGATCACCCTCCTTGTGCAATTTTACAGTGCCTTGAAAAAGTATTCATATGTCTTGACATTTTCCACATTTTGTCATGTTACAACCAAAATCATAAATGTATTGTATTGGCATTTTATGTGATAGACCAACACAAGGTGGCACAAATTGTGTTATTTTATAAATAAATAGGTGAGAAGTGTGGCGTACATTTGTATTCAGCCCCCCTGAGTCAATACTTTGTAGAACCTCCTTTCACTGCAATTACAGCTGCAAGTCTTTTTGGGGATGTCTCTACCAGCTTTGCACATCTAGACAGGAAATTTGTTCCCATTCTTCTTTACAAAATAGCTCAAGCTCTGTCAGATTGGATGGAGAATGTCTGTGAACAGCAATTTTCAAGTCTTGCCACAGATTCTCAATTGGAATTGGATTTATTGTCCTTCTGGAAGGTGAACCTCCACCCCAGTCTCAAGTCTTTTGTAGACTCAAAACAGATTTTCTCCTAAAATTGCCCTGTATTTGGCTCCATCCATCTTCCATCAACTCTGACCAGCTTCCTGTCCCTGCTAAAGAAAAACATCCCCACAACATGATGCTGCCACCACCATGTTTCATGGTGGGGATGGTGTGTTCAGAGTGATGTGCAGTGCTAGTTTTCCATCACACATAGCATTTTGCTTTTAGACCAAAAAGTTCAATTTTGGTCTCATCTGACCAGAGCACCTTCTTTCAAATGTTTGCTGTGTCCCTCACATGGCTTCTCGCAAACTGCAAACTGGACTTTTAACAATAGCTTTGTCCACTCCATAAAGGCCAGATTTGTGGAGTGCACGACTAATAGTTGTCCTGTGGAAGATTCTCCAACCTGAGCTGTGGATCTCTGCAGCTCCTCCAGAGTTACCATGGGTCGCTTGGCTGCTTCTCCGATTAATGCTCTCCTTGCCCGGCCTGTCTGTTTAGGTGGACGGCCATGTAGTTTTGCAGTTGTGCCATACTCTTTCCATTTTCGGATGATGGATTGAACAGTGCTTCAAGAGTTGTTTAAAGCTTGGGATATTTTTTTATCTCATAATCCTGCTTTAAACTTTACGACTTTATCCTTGACCTGACTGGTGTGTTCCTTGGCCTTTATGATGCTGTTTGTTCACTAAGGTTCTCTAACAAACCTCGGAGGACTTCACAGAACAGCTGTATTTATACTGAAATTAAATTACACACAGGTGGACTCTATTTACTAACTAGGTGACTTTTGAAGGCAATTGGTTCCACTAGATTTTAGTTAGGGGTATTAAAGTAAAGGGGGCTGAATACAAATGCATGCCACATTTTTCAGCTATTTATTTGTAAAAAAAATTGAAAACCATTTATCATTTTTCTTCCACTTTACAATTATGTGCCACTTTAAATCCCAATAAAATACATTAAAGTTTTTGGTTGTAATATGACAAAAAAATTTAATTTTCAAGGGGCATGAATACTTTTTCAAGACACTGTATGTTTCACTTTGCTGCCCAGGCCCTTCTGTGTGCCCCCTCATACCTCTGCAGTGCTCCTGCCTTCCCTCCTCTCCTTCCCGCTGGCAGCTGCAAGCACACAATAGAATGCTTAAAGATTGAGAGTGGGGGAAGGGTCCAGTAAATATGTAATTTATCAGCTCCTTCCTTCCCTGAATGAATGCAATGAGTGATCGCTATCGAACTGAAGCATTGGCTGTATGGGGCCCCCTGTTAGGTTGTCTGTATGGGGCCCAGTGTCAGGTTGTCTGTATGGTGTCCCCATGGTTTCTAACAGCAGCCCTGCTGGGGGACCGATGGCAGGCAACTGGCACACTGGAAGCCTACTGACAGGAAGAGACAGCAGAGTGAGCACATGGATGACCTCAGTGTATTTCATCATCCAGTCAGCAGTGTGCAGTGGGTTGGTGATTAAGATGTATTGGTTAACTGCTGTAGACAAACATCAAACCACCCAGGTAAGATGTCCTTACAAGGGTGCCTGGATCACATAATTGGCTGAACGGAATTATACATATTTAAGCAAGTAAGAAAGTTTACATATTTATGTTTCATATAGTATATGTACTTAGTTGTCTTCCTAGTGTATTTATAGAAAATGTAGTTTTTTATTGCTGTCTGTGTTCTTATTTGACAGAAGGTAGAGGAACACCAAACATTTTTCTCTCCTGAACAAGAGGTGGGCTAACATCTTTCAAAGAGGCATTTGATCCCAAACTGAAACTTGCTCCGATGGTTTCAGAGGAAATTACATGTATTAATATGCATAAACCACTGGGCAGCAAGAAACCACTGGGCAGCAAGCTCATATCTACTGAAAGTCCTCAAAAGAACATTTTGGATTGGGACCAGAGAGACAAGAATGGAGTGCCGCACCCAAAATGTAAGGCCAAATATAAAGCTTTTTTCATGAAACCAGTTTGATGAGTTCCATACTTGTATCCAAGACATTATGAAGGCCAAAAATTGCTCCTTCATCCCTAAAATATTGATGAAGGCGGAGATTCGACAAAGTGGTGAATAGACACGCTCCACAGCAGGGACCATTTTCGCTATATTATTTGTTCAACATTCACCTTCATCTGTTTTTTTAAGCCCCGATAAAGGGTGAACCTAGGATAGATGCTCCACTTGAGGCTCCAATCCCCCCTATTCTAACTGCTGACAAGGACAGGTTCTTAGTCGTAGGCTCCTAAGATCAACTCTACAACTCCAAAAAAGCCGGTGAACCACTAATTGTATTAAACACCTCATATCCATTTACTGATGAACCCAACAAACAGACCAGTTCATCTGAGATGCAATCACACTGAAAGGGGGTACTCTTTGATCCCTCAAATGTGTTGTATACATGCATGTAACACATCAAAATGTAATAAATGTTATATTTGGACTCTAATTTTTGGTGTGGAATATAATGTATACGGTCTGATGTTTGCCAAGATGCCACATCCCTAGTGATTATTCAAAACATAAAACAAAAAAAAAAACATTTTTTTTAGGCACCAAAAAACAAGCACAAATGGTAAAAATAAAACAACACATGCCATCAAATTTGTAACGAATACAGTCAAACTTTGACAAACTGTTACATGTGGAATCCAACATGTTTTGATTTTGAGTTACTCTTCTTCAGGGGTATGTTTGTGGTCAGTCTTTAATGTCATGAAGCTTCTTTAATTAGTTGCCTTTATTTAATTGTATCTTTATTTGGGGACTTTGGGGACTTATTTGCCCCACTGTATTTACTCCCCCTATATTGTACTAGAAATAATATAATAAGCGAAAAAATATATTTTTCCAAACTGGGTAAGACCCTTAGCTACCATGTACTTTGCTGTTACTGGAACTAATTATTTGTAAAAATTTTTTAGATATGCCATCATACTTAATTATTATTTTTAGTACACATCCTTGTTGGGTGACTCCTGGTGCTTCTTGTGCTTTTGGGTTACCGACAACCTATGGCCCATTTATTTTATTTTGGAGGCTGTTAAAAGTGCCATTTCAGTGTTTGCTGGTGACACCAAGCTATGCAGTGGAATAACGTTCTTACAGGATGTCTCCAACTTACAAGCCGACCTCAATGCACTGTTTCATTGGGCAACTGTGTGGCAGTGAGGTTTAATGTAGATAAATGTAAAGTTATGCACTTGGGGGCTAAAAACATGCATGCATCATACATACATATTATTTTGCCTCTGTACAAATTACAAATTAGTAAGACCTCACCTGGAATATGTCATTCAGTTTTGGGCATCAGTTCATAAAAAGGATATCGGGAAACCGGAGAAAGTGCAGAGAAGGACAACCGACCTGATAAGAGGCATGGAGGAGCTCCAAGGGAAAGATTAGAGGAACTGAATTAATTCTCTCATGAGAAGAGGAGATTAAGGGGGCATATGATCAACATGTACAAATATATAAGGGGTCCATATAGTGAACTTGTTGTTGAGTTATTCACTTTAAGGTCATCAGAGAGTAAGGGGGCACTCTTTAGGTCTGGAGGAAAAGAGATTTCATCTCCAAATATGGAAAGGCTTCTTCACAGTAAGAGCTGTGAAAATGTGGAATAGGCTCCCTCCGGAGGTGGTACTGGCCAGCTCAGTAGATTGTTTTAAGGAAGCCTGGATTCTTTCCTAAATGCCGCTGGGACCCACCGATTTTTCACTGGAGAGGCAGAACGGCGGTCTGCCTATATAACCAAGGCAGACCACCTTTCTGTCAGAAAAGAAGAGAGTGATCTTGTGTTTCTGATAATCAAGAACACAGATCTCTCTCTTCCTCCAGTTGAACCATCCCCCACACAGTTTAAAATAACTCCCTAGGAGCAAACTTAACCCTTTGATCGCCCCTGATGTCAACCCCTTCCCTGCCAGGATCATTTATACAGTGACAATGTATTTTATTTTTAGCACTGATCACGGTATTAGTGTCGCTAGTCCCCATATAGTGCAACTTAGTGCCCAATTTGTCCGCTGCAATGTCGCAGTCCTGTTAAAATCATCAGACAAGTTGCATAATAAGTGTTTAAAATCACATATAAACCTCCAGAGTAGCACCGCTGTGTCCGCATACACAGTGCCTGGCTGAACATCACTATCAGCACCTCCCTTCTAGACACGTATTGACCAATCACAGGCCTACCTCAGTAGACACAGCGGTGCTACTCTGGAGGATAATATGCGATTTTAAACGTTTTTATCTTGTAAGTGCAACTCGTCTGTTTGGGGGCTTTGAATAAATTTGTATACAGAGAACACTATGGGCTCTATACTTATTATTTACATGTCCTGAACTGATGGAATCTTGAGCCAAGCTGGGAGGTGATTTGTTTCTTTGGATGTTAATGAGCTGAGTTACCATTAAGAAAAGGGCCATCTGGGTTACCCACCATTGACTAAAAAGAGGAAGTGAGAGCAAAGAGCTTGTGGGGAGATCCACATATGAGTTTTGACTCATCTGGGAGGTGAGCGCGCATTTTTACTGGTGGTGGTGGGCACTTCTTTTGAGGATGACCAATCGCTGTGGTGGAATTGTATGGATACACTGATCACAAGAAGAGTTTTTCATGTTTCATTTCTTCATTTTATGGACTATTCGTAGGATTTATTTATTTTAGAGATTTGCACTTTATATTTATATATATTTTTAAACATAGCGCTACATTTATTTATTTACTATCTAATGTGTAACAATTTGCCAAAGTTTGCCTGCATTTGATTCAAATTTGGTGACGTGTGGTTGTAATGATATTATAGGTATTATGGTCTAATTTGGCCATTCATCAGCCATGTTGTTTTATAAGTTTGTGTTTATAAATTTTGTAATAAAAATGTATTATTTTTAAAATGTGTGCTTTTTTTTTGTGCTGGCTAAAAAATAAATAAAAAAATAAATTAAAAAAAACATTTTTTTTGGAGTGTAACTATACTTTTCCTTTCAAATCTGAAGGGTTTCTTTAGAACTTTTAGTACCCATCATGAGCTGCTTGACCTGCTGCCTGCTTTATACAGAAAAATGCCTGGAGCTCTGAACATCCCCTTCTCTACCCCCCGGCTAATAAAAAAGTTGGCTAGGCTATTTTCATTAGACTTTAGTTTCATCACTGTCCCAACAAAGCCTAGAAACTTCAGACTTTCTCAGAAAACTGGATTCTTTGGGACTTCCGAACAAAATAGCTCATCATTAAATGCATGCACATGGATTATAAGGAAATACAATTTGTTAAGTTAGAAAAAGTTCCCATGCTAAATGACCATTTCAGAGAATTTAGGAAAAAAAGGATCCAAATCCCGTGCCCATGTTCCACAAGCCTCATTCTTTCATCTGCTATCAATTTAAAACCAATGAAGCGCCCACACCGAGTTCAGCAGAACGGTCCGTTTTAATATCTTAGGGCATCTGCAGCGATTTCTGGAATTGGCTGAAAGAGTAAAGCTAGCGACTTCGGTTCGCACCATAAATCTACATGAGATCTGTACAGCATGCATCAAGCAACAGACAGAATGTCAATAGGAAACTTACAAAAACACCATCATTTTTTAGCTTGGACAATATATTTACACATTACTTATCTTTTACATAAAATCTATTCCAAACACAACAGTTTCCTTTGTAAATATTTACTCCTATTTAAAAGTTAAATGCGTATCTGAGTTGAATGTTAAAAACTGTAATGAAATTCGGTTTTCAGGTGAAATTCAAACTTATAAATGGCTTTCTAAAGCAGTATTAAACCCCAAAAAAGATATATGTATATATATATATATATATATATATATATATATATATATATATATATATATATATATATATATATATATATGTAGCGCCGGTACTCCTGAAGAGATATATATCTATATATATATATGTAGCACCGGTACTCCTAAAGAGTACGCGCTATGTCTGTAAATTTAGTTTTTTCCCAAGACTATAGTTGAGTCTTGGGGTTAATTGCTGTACAATGTGGTTTTGGCATCAGTTTGGCTGGGCTGTACTAATGTTCTTCCTGGTCAAGGGTGTAGGTAGCACCTTTGACAGGCATTGGAGCGCAGCCTGGTTGGACGCATTGGGTAGCAATCTCTCTCTGGGAGCCAATCAGTGGGTGCGTTGTCTCGCTGTGTATTCCGGGCAAGGGTACTTAAGGTGCTGAAGTCACATGGTTCTGGGTTCCGGTCCAGAAGTATGTTCTGACTCCATGGTCCTGGTCCTCCTGACCAGCCCCCAGAGGACCTCATGGCCTGGGGTGCGGATCCATCCATTTCCGAGCCTCGGAACTGGCTAGTCCAAGTCACAGTAACTGTAAGCCCTTGTACACACGGTCTGACATTCCGACGGAAAATGTCCGATCAGACCGCGTTGTCGGATAATCCGACTGTGTGTGGGCTTCATCGGACTGTTTCCGTCGGAATATCCGACCGACAAAGTTTTAGAGCTGGGCTATAACATGATCCGATCAGACTTTGTCCGATCGTTTGTAGAGAATTCCGATCGGACAAAGTGCCACGCATGCTCAGATCAAATTACGAGACCAAAGCTATTGGCTACTAGCCTGAAAGTCGTCCCGTTGTAACGAAATAACATCATCACGTTACGAACGATTTTCGGATTTTCCGACAACTTTGTCCATGCAACACAAGTTTCGGACAAAATCTGACGGATTTGGTTGTCGGAATGTCCGACCCTGTTTACAAGGGCTAAGGAGGATTCTAAAGTGGTCCGGTGCTGTCTCTGGTTTTGGAGAGGCCCAGCAACTAGTCATGCAACCAGGGGAGGACTCTTCGGAAGGGGGGCCATGCACGAGGCTGGCTGTTCGGTAAGAGCCTGGATGCTGGGCTGTATGGACAATTGAATCTACATTTCTTACGGTATCGCCTGACCAGCTGCAAGATACTGGTACCACAAGAAGGTTCTTATTTCCTTATTTCCTATTTCCATCCTTCTGTTACAACTAAGTTCCTGTGAGAGACTTTCTGTGTTCATCTAAAAGTTTGCAACCAAGTCTGTGGCAGAGACTTTGCTAAGTTTGAGTCATGTGTCGGCTGCTAAGTCCATAAACCAGGATTTATCCGACAGTGGAAATATCCAGTTGCGAGTGGCTACTCCCTGGATAGAGACATTTAATAAGTATCAGCAGCTTCAAAGTGCCTGAGCTTCCATACCTATACCCTTTATTCCCAACTGAGAGACTGTGTTTCTGTTCAACGTTTTAAGCAAATAAAATTCCAAAAGGAATTCAGGTGTCGGTCTCTGCAGTTATTGCAGTTATCAACCTTGAGAACCCCTAGACAAGAACGATGAGGAGTTACAAGGCGGAGGAGGTAAACGGTGAGCCCAGCAAAACCAGCTGCTCCTTCGGGGGTCAGTGCTACAAGTATATATATATATATATATATATTATATTGTAGCTTAACCATTTCAGCCCCGAAAGGATTTACCCCCTTAATGACCAGGCCATCTTTTGCTATACGGCACTGCGTAGATTTAACTGACAATTGCATGATCATGCGATGTCGTACCCAAAGATCGCGCCAAGTGTCCGATTTGTCCGCCATAATGTTGCAGTCACGATAAAAATCACTGATCGCCACCATTACTAATAAAAAAAAAATATTAATAAAAATGCCATAAAACTAACCCCTATTTTGTAAACGCTATAACTTTTGCGCAAACCAATCAATAGACGCTTATTGTGATTTTTTTTTACCAAAAATATGTAGAAAAATACATTTCGGTGTAAACTGAGGGAAAAAAATGTTTTTTATATATTTTTGGGGATATTTATTATAGCAAAAAGTAAAAAATAATGTGTTTTTTTTAAAAATTTTCGCAATTTTTTTGTTTATAGCGCAAAAAAAAAAATGCAGAGGTGATCAAATACCTCCAAAAGAAAACTCTCTTTGTGAGAAAAAAAGGATGTAAATTTTGCTTGGGAGCCACGTCGCACGACCACACGATTGTCAGTTTACCCTTTAAAGTCCACATTTTTCAATGCGTTAGCGTGACTCAAAATGTGCTCTACCAAAATGTGGAGCAGAACGTTAAAGGGTTAAAGCAATGCAGTGCCGAATCGCAAAAAGTGCTCTGGTCTTTGGCCAGCCAAATGGTCAGGGGCTTAGGTGGTTAAAGGGACATGGGACATGCGATGTCGTACCCAAACAAAATTGACATCCCAAAAATAGAGCTTTCTTTTGGTGGTATTTGATCACCTCTGCGTTTTTTTTTCACTATAAACAAATAAATACGAACAATTTAAAAAAACAACTGTATTTTTTTAATTTTTGCTATAATAAATATCCCCCAAAAATATATAAAAAAAACTATTTTTTTTTCTCAGTTTAGGCCAATATGCATTCTTCTACATATTTGTGGTAAAAAAAATCACAATAGGCGTATACTGATTGGTTTGCGCAAAAGTTATAGTCTACAAAATAGGGGATAGATTTATAGCATTTTTATTTTTATTTTTTTATTAGTAATGGCGGCCATCTGCGATTTTTATCATGACTGTGATATTAGGTCGGACACATTGAACACTTTTGACACCATTTTGGGACCATTGTCATTTATACAGCGATCAGGGCTATAAAAATGCACTGATTACTGTGTAAATGACACTGGCAGGGAAGGGAGTAAACATTAGGGGGCGATAAAGGGGTTAAAGTGTGTTCTAGGGAGTGAGTCTAACTGTGGGGGGGATGGGCTACCACTGACATGACAGCGATCACTGCTACCGATGACAGGGAGCGGTAGATCCCTGTCATATCACTAGTCAGAATGGGGAAATGCCTTGTTTACATAGGCATCTCCCCGTTCTCCCGATCGCAGGCCCCCGGTGGACATCGAGTCACGGTCATGGAGCACATGGTGTGCGCACGTGCCCACAATGCCGCAATTTAAAGGGGAAATACCTGTACGCCCATTTGCCCAGCCGTGCCATTGTGCTGACTAGGGATGAGCTTCGTGTTCGAGTCGAACGTACGTTCGACTCGAACATTGGCTGTTCGGCCGTTCGGCGAATTCCGAACGTTTGGGCCGTTCGCGTCAAAATTCGAGTGACGCGCGCGCGGACCACAATGCACTGCGGTTGCGCAGTGCATTGCTGCCCCATTTTCGGCCAAGCATGCACTGTGACCCCACATGCTTGGCCAATCGCAGCGCCGGCAGCGAGGAGAGCCATGATTGGCCACAGGCATCCTGCCTGTGGCCAATCATAGCTCAGGCTGTGTAGTGCACGCCCCACACTATATAGGGCCGCCTTTGAGGCGGCCTCGTGTAGTGTGTTACTTAGCATCTGAAGCAGTGGGTGTTCTGTGTACCTTCAACACAGTACACACCAATCGTTTTTGGCTGATTTCCTATCTTGCTGCTGTGTAGTGGTTGTTGTCTGTGCCCTGACTGCAGTATACACCACTATATTCACCTCACCTATATAGCTAGTGATCTAGCTTTAACCACTTAACAACTGCCCATTGCCGATTAACGGCTTCAGGGGGGTTGTTTAACTCTGAGAGGCCGTTAATTAACGGCCTCCCAGAATTCTGCTCTCGCGTGCCCCGAGGTGTGCGCACTCGAGAGCATCCGTGACCGCCGGGTCGCATCACGGATCACGGTAAACGGCCGCTCATAGCGGCCGTTTACCACGTGATTGCTCCGTCAAATTACGGAGTGATCACTTGGAAACAAACCGGCGTCATAACATGTTCCTCCCTCCCCTCTCTGTACCGATCGGTACAGCGGAGGGGAAAGAGATCGGTGTCAGCAGCGATGTGGGCTGCATCTGCAGTGCCCACATCGCTGCTCACCGAATTTAACCCCTCAATTCCCTGCCAATACTCTGCAATACCAGTGCATACTCTGCAGTACCCTGCCATTACTCTGCAGTACCCCGCCATTACTCTGCAGTGCAGTACCCTGCCATTACTCTGCAGTGCAGTACCCTGCCATTACTCTGCAGTACCCCCCATTACTCTGCAGTAACCCCCATTACTCTGCAGTACCCCCCAATACTCTGCAGTACCCGCCATTACTCTGCAGTACCCGCCATTACTCTGCAGTACCCCCAATACTCTGCAGTACCCTGCCATTACTCTGCAGTGCAGTACCCTGCCATTACTCTGCAGTACCCCCCATTACTCTGCAGTAACCCCCATTACTCTGCAGTACCCCCCAATACTCTGCAGTACCCGCCATTACTCTGCAGTACCCCCAATACTCTGCAGTACCCTGCCATTACTCTGTAGTACCCCCCAATACTCTGCAGTACCCTGCTATTACTCTGTAGTACCCCGCCAATACCCCGCCAATACTCTGTAATACCCTGCCATAAATTGCCATACCCAGCCATACTCAGAGATACCCAGTCATACTCGGTGATACCCTGAAATACCCAGCCATAGACGCCCCCCACCCTTCACCGCCCTCCGGTGCTTCTACCAACTCGCCAGTACGATCAAAGCCAGAATCTTTTTTTTATTTTTTATTTCAGGCTTCCCAGCCTAGAGGTGAGATGTGGGGTCATATTGACCCCCAGATTTCACTGTAAAGAGGACCTGTCACCCCATATTCCTATTACAAGGGATGTTTACATTTCTTGTAATAGGAATAAAAGTGATCAAAAATATATTTTTGGGGAAAAAAATGTCAAACTAACATAAATAAAGTAAAATGAACAATAAAAAAATAAAATAAAAATTAAAGCGCCCATGTCCCCATGTGCTCGCATGTGCCACACATGTGAGGTATCGCCGAGAATGTTAGAGCGAGAGCAATAATTCTAGTCCTAGACCTCCTCTGCAACTCAAAACATGTAACCAGTAAAAAATAAATTAAAGCGTCGCCTATGGGGATTTTTTAAGTAGCGACGTTTGGCGCCATTCCACGGGCATGTGCAATTTTGAAGAGTGACATGTTTGATATCTATTTACTCAGCATAACTTCATCTTTCACTTTATGCAAACATTGGGCTAACAAGTGGTTAATAATAGAGCTTGCAGTCAGTAGTGTTAGGAGATAGTGCGTGCTGTCTGCGTGCTCTGTACCCAGTACATACCGCTATAATATAGGGCAGGCCCCTACTTTCAAACATCCAACTTACAAACATCTCCTACTTGCAAACGCAAGGAGACAGCAGCAAGTGAGATGAAAAAAGATGGACGACAAAACAAATTATACAGGGGTGATAACCCTTCCCTATGTTTTCCAAAAAACTTAAAGATAGTTTTTTTGACTGGAGCTACATTTTAAAAATGTACCGGTTGAAAATGACAAACAGATTCAACTTAACACAACAAACCTACACAGTCCCTGTCTTGTTTGCACCGCCTGTATACTGCTGTCCTGAGTATATAGGGCCTGGGGGCCACACGCATTTCCTTTTTTTAATATGGGTATGGGGTTCCCCTTAATATGCGTACAAGACCCAAATAGGCTGGTAATGGGCAGGGAGGGCTACCCATGCCTTGTTTCTCAATGATTTTCAACCATATATCAGGAACCAGATATAACATTAAAACCGCAAGCAGTTTTAAATGGTGTTATTTCCGTTTAATGTCATTTTGTGCAGGGACTGTTCTAAACACGGGAAACACGTGGCACTTCACAGGCATACTACAGACACCCCCCATGCACCATATTTAAAGGAATATTTCACTTTTTTTTTCACTTTAATCGTCATTAAAATCAGTGCTCCCGCCAAAACGGCAGTTTTTAAAACTTTTTTTTGCAGTGACCCATGTCCCCTGAGGCAGGAGGCAGGTCCCCAAACCCTTTTTAGGACACTATCTTGCATATTAGCCGTTAAAATTAGCACTTTCCAATTCGAACGTTCGAGTCCCATAGACTTCAATGGGGTTCTAACGTTCGTACCGAACGCGGGGGTCGTTCGCAAGTTCTGGTGCGAACCGAACCGGGGGGTGTTCGGCTCATCCCTAGTGCTGACGTACATCATTGTGTGCTGGTCGGCTAGTGGTTAAACCCAAAAAATAAATAAATTGTAGCTTAACCATTTCAGCCCCAGAAGGATTTACCCCCTTAATGACCAGGTCATCTTCTGCAAAAAGGCACTGTGTCAATTTAACTGACAATTGTGCGGTCATGCAACATTGTACACAAACAAAATGCATGCCCTTTTTTTCCTCACAAATAGAGCTTTCTTTTGGTGGTATTTGATCACCTCTGCATTTTTTTATTTTTTGCGCTATAAACAAAAATAGAGCGACAATTTTGAAAAAAAATATATATATATTTCTTACTTTCTGCTATAATACTTAATGTGATTGTAGCCGTATTAGTGCAATTGTGACAGAGAAAATTGAGTACTGTCCTGAAAAATTGTATGTTAGTGCAAATAAAAAAAGTATCACGGACAGTACTCAATTTTCTCTCTCTTACTTTCTGCTATAAAACACATCCAATAAAAAAATGTAAAAAATCTAATTTCTTCATCAATTTAGGCCAATATGTATTCTGCTACATAATTTTGGTAAAAGTCCCAATAAAAAAAAAAAACTATTTAAAAAAAATATATGTATATTTTTTACTTTTTGCTATAATAAATCCCCCCAAAAATGTAAAAAAAAAAAAACAAATTTCTTCAAAAAAGAGAGATTGCTGTTTCTGATTACTAGGAACAGCAGATCTATCTCTTCTCCCCTGTCAGAATGGGGATCTGTCTGTTTACATTGACAGATTGTTGTGCTGGCTCTCTGTGGAGCGATTGCAGGGTGGCCGGTGCACGCCTGCTATTACTCTTAAAGCGGCCGTTGTACACCTATGGCGATTTGCGCAGCCGAGGCCAATCTACCGCGGTATAATGATGGTGGCTGGTCAGCAAGCAGTTAACAATCCTTAAGAAGGTTGTAAAGGTGGAAGATTTTTTTACATGCATTTTATGACTTCTACGCTCCAGGCTCTGACAGGCTGGCTGAAGGACAGACTGTAATTGGCTAAAGCATCAGTATGCACAGCATGAGGGGTGATCGGTGGCAGCTGAACAGACTACAGAAGTTATAAGCACAGTGTACATGTATATGGTGTTCTGTAGTTCTGTATAAAAGTGCAAAGAGAGTGAGAGACAGAAGCGCCACCAACTAAGTGTAGTAAATTTCATGAAATTAAAAAAGCAAATATGCACTTACAAAGATGTACTCCAAACAGCACATACACTATATTTTCAAAAGTATTGGGCGCCTGCCTTTACACGCACATGACCTTTGATAGCATCCCAGTCTTAGTCCGTAGGGTTCAATATTGAGTTGGCTCACCCTCTGCAGCTATAACAGCTTCAACTCTTCTGGGAAGGCTGTCCACAAGGTTTAGGAGTGTGTCTATGGGAATGTTTGGCCATTCTTCCAGAAGCGCAATTGTAAGGTCAGACACTGATGTTGGTCAAGAAGGCCTGGCTTGAAGTCTCCGCACTAATTCATCCCAAAGATGTTCTATTGGGTCGAGGTCAGGACTCTGTGCAGGCCAGTAAAGTTTCTCCACCACAAACTCTCTCATCCATGTCTTTATGGACCTTTCTTTGTGCACTGGTGCACAGTCATGTTGGAACAAGAAGGAGTCATCCCCAAACTGTTCTCACAAAGTTGGGAGCATGAAATTGTCCAAAATATCTTGGTAGGCTGATGCATTAAGTGTTCTCTTCCCTGGAACTAAGGGGCCAACCCAACCCGTGAAAAACAACCCCACACCCTAATCCCCCCTCCACCAAATGATTTGGACCAGAGCACAAAGCAAGGTCCATAAAGACATGGATGAGCGAGTTCGGCCTGGCTGTGTGCCACCTGCTGGCTTAGAATATATGCACCGTTTGGAGTACATCTTTGTGAGTACATATTTTCTTTTTTATTTCACTTTTAATAAATTTACTACACTTAGGGCACTTTCACATGGCTGGACTGATCGGGAACGCCTGTCAGTTTATTTAGCCGGAACAGAACAGACCCTCCATTCTTCTCTATGGAGTGGTGGATGTCAATGAACATGTGTCCGTTAACACCCTCCAACATCTGATCCTGTCTGCTAAAAACAGATCAGTTTCCTTGCTGTCTAGCGGATCGAATGGAAGTCAGATGCAAATGGACAGGAGGTCTGTTTACATCCGACCGCCCATAGAGTAGAGGGGGCGCTGTCTGTGTCTGCTCTGCACCAGCCATTCACCTTCTCAACAGGGATCAGTGGACAGATTCTCCACTGAGCAGGCAGACTCCAGCAGAGCCCACCCCGTGTGTAAGGGGCCTTAGTCTGTGGTTTTGTCTGTCTTTCTCTTTCTTTGTGCTTTTATATGGTTCCAATAAGGACAATAGCCCAATCCTGTTCCAGAAGAGAAGTTGCTGACACTGACAATGTTAACCCTTTAGGCTCCTGGTAAAGCTTTGAGTTGTGGCACTGAGTGGAATCCCTGGTGGTCTAGGGTGGCATACCTTGTCCTGGGCATCCCTGGTGGTCTGGTGGCGTCCCTGGTGGTCCAGTGTGGGCATCCTTGGGGGGGCTGTGCTGATAATCGATCAGCACAGACCCCCCCTGTCAGAGGAGCAGCCGATCGG
The DNA here is from genome assembly GCF_037356315.1 of Lithobates pipiens. Classification (NCBI taxonomy): domain Eukaryota; kingdom Metazoa; phylum Chordata; class Amphibia; order Anura; family Ranidae; genus Lithobates; species Lithobates pipiens. The sequence goes on from NW_027507784.1 coordinate 71,945,392, forward strand.
CTCTCCTCTACTCACGTCTAACAGGCGCGAGTGAGGAAAAGCCGATCACCGGCTTTTCCTATTTATACTGTGATCAGCCGTGATTGGACACGGCTGATCACATGGTAAAGAGTCTCCGACGGAGACTCTTTACTGAGATCGTAGTTGCCGGGCGTCAGACTGACACCCCGCAACAACGATCGCCGCGATGCGCGCCCCCGGGGGCGCGCAGCGGCTCATAATCCTGATCACGTCATATGACGTCCGATCAGGATTATGCAACCAATTTGCCACCGTCAATTTGTTATAGGGTGGGCGGCAAGTGGTTAAATTTGACCACACCCCGTATTTGATGCAGTTTGGAGGGTGTATATGCAGGGCCGTCTTTAAGGCAGGGCAAAAGGGGCAGCTGCCCAGGGCCCTGTCATTGTTGTGGGGCCCAAAGCAGCTGCCTCATACTTGCCAACTATCCCAGTTTACATTCCCCTGTCCCTTGAAATTTTAGTCCTGTGCTGCTACTAATGCTGCCCAGCTCTGCCCTATTGTTGTGTACAGATGACTCCCCGGCAGACCTGTGTTTACATGTAAATACTGGCATTCATATGTAAATAGCAGTCACATGCATATGTAAATAGCTGAGGCCAACGGCATTGATATGTAAATAAAGGCAGCATTCATAGGTATATCATGCCCCCCTGCAGTGAGGAGAAGATGTGCTGTAACCTATCGCAACCAGTGAGCAGTATTACTGTACAGTAATCTCTAGCAGCCAATCAACAAGCAGAAATGTGCTGTAACCTCTAGCAACTAATCAGTGAGCCTTAAGGAGTGCTGTAACCTCTAGCAACCAGTCAGTAAGCAGTAATGATATGCTGTAACCTCTGGCAACCAATTGCAATTGCTGCCTGATCTGATACAGTAAACTGATTTTAAGTCTAGCTGCTATTTATTGTATGTCTCAGAGAAGGTAGAGAGCGAAATTGCATGGGGGGGGGGGGGGGGGTAAGAACATTTTTGCCCAGGGTCCAATTAATATTAAAGACGGCCCTGTGTATATGTGTGGGTGGGGGGTCGTGGTTGAGTTCCTGCACCTATTTTCTGAGAAAAAAAGCCCTGATATTACTTATAGTGTTTAGGACGTGTTCAGTCTTTTTTTGCTCAACTAGAATCTGGGTGCGCACCTTGCATCCACATAGATTTTACATCCTGTAGCTCTGAGCACAGAGATGCAAACTGGCCGTGCAAGCAGAGATCAGCTTCTGCACTTTGTGTGGTCAGTTTTGAACAAGGAAGAAGATGGACTGGTCAGTTCAACCTGGTATTCTAGATGTATGGAATATATCAACATATTGGATACTTTGATTTGATATATGAAAATATGTTAAAGTGGTTGTTAAGCTACTCTGACTTCATTATACCATCTGCTCTGCCTTCTAATCTTGTATGCCCCTGTGTGTGTGATTTATAAAAAAAATGTAGATTATACCTGATTTCAGAGCGCCTATCAGCGCTCACGTGACCAGCCGGCTCTCTCCTCTCCCCATCTGGCAGCTGCAGTAGGTGGAGCCGAGAAACCTCACTGACGTCAGCTGGGAGGGGAGGAGGAGAGAGCCAGCCAGTCACGTGAGCACCGATAGATGCTCTGAAATGAGGTACCTGTATAATAGACTTTTTTTTTCTAAATCACACACACACAGTGGCACACGGGATTAGGAGTCAGATAGTATGAAAATGCCATTTTTATTTTAGTTGGGCACTGTCAGTAGCTGACAGGTAGGGAGGGGAGGCGAGAGAGCAGAGAGGAGAGCAGATAGGAGACAGAGGCATGTAAACTGACCACAGTTTCAGGGCTCAGCAGCCATGATAAACTGTGGGCAGTTTACAGAGAGGAGGTGAGAAACTGGCAGGATCAGCCAGGTATTTCAGGTATTACAGGGGACCTAATTACACAGCACAAGAACTGTGCCGTATAACATGCTTTAAAGGGACATGGTTGATTTTTTTTAGGGTAACAAAGACACACATAGAAATAAATTATTTAGAGTAACATACATTTTCATTTATAAAATAAGTTTTCAACACTTTAATAATAACCTGATATTTGATGTTAAAATACAAGTTCATGCTTCATTAAGAAAAACTTATATAGCCCCCCCCCCTCCCCCTCACTATATAGAATGCCCCCCAAACAGAACTGGCCTTATTATCTGCATGGACACGTTAAAAAAACTATATGCATTACGTACAAAACATAGGACAGGAAAACAATTCCTGTCGATTTTTTTAAAAAAAGGTGGGGGGGGCTTGAAAATAGTGAAAACATCTGAGTAAGAGTGATCTTAATGGGGAAAGGTGTTCTCTTATGAATTGCTAACGTTCTGTCAGTAATAAAACTGCCGGCAGCCTCTGATATGATTCCTTTATCCTAAAATGGTTCACAATAAAAAAGGTGTCCTTAAACTTCAAGGCAATTTTAGTATACTGAAAGGGTAAAGGGTAACTCCACCTTCATGGGACAAAAAATAGCAAAAAAAATAATGGTAATAATGTAGTATTTGAAATTGCTACACAAGCCATGTTGTAATTTAACATTATTAAAACCCACCTTTCTTGTCAATCTGCAGCTGCTGTAATTTTCTGTAAAATGCAATGCGATATGCGATGCGAACCCTAGAGTCCTTCTGTAAACAATTGGTGTACAGAACACCCCCAGAAATGTAATTTCCTGCCTGTGTGATTGGCTTACTGAAGTCAAATTTTAAGCACCCCCTGCAATAGAAAGTTTTGGTGATATACTCCCCAAGGTTTAAACACATGTGAAGTGATGCAGACACTGCAGCTCTCCTCATTAGAAACACAGAGAGTGCACCAGCTGATTATAACGAACCAGTCACTCCCATTCAGAATAAGCAGGCCATCAGTCTGGTGAACAGGTAGGAGTCTGCTACAAAGTCTGTCAAAATCCCTGCAATGTACCTTGATCACCCAAAGTGGAGTGTTTTCTTCTCAACAAAAGTAGAGCCACTCTTTAAACGTTTTATATCTTTAAGAAATAACGATTTTGTGTGAATTTCGTGTGTGTATTTGCATGTACAGTATGGGACTGTCGTGTCTTGATGATGTCAGGATCTTAGACCACTGCAGCATGAGTGAGAAGAAGCTGCAGGCACTGGTCTAGCTGCAGGGAGATGCAGAAGATCAGGTAAGCAAATTATATTTTTTTGTTCCCCTAGACTAGGGGTCTCCAAACTTTATAAACAAAGAGTCAGTTTAGGGCCCTTCAGACTTTAAGGTGGCCAGACTGTAGCCAGTAAAGTTACAAAATGCCCCAGCATAAGTGGGAGCAGACCATGTCTCAGGCTTGGGGGACAGTGGGAGTAAAATGTGTATAGCACCTGTAATCAGTAGGAGGAGGAGGAATAGTGCCCCATCATTGGTATTAGTAGGAGAAACAATGCATCATCATCGGGGTCAGTGGAAGGAATAGTGCCCCATCATTGGTGTCCCTGGATGAAATAGTGCCCGGTCTTAGTGGGAGGAATGGTGCCTCATCGTTGGTGATCATGGAAGAATTTGTTCCTCATATCAGTGGGAGGAACAGTGCCCTAAGGGCAAGATAAAGGTAAGAAAAGGGCACATCTATCCGGTGGGACGCAGTTTAGATACCACCACCCTAGACCAAAGGAGCAATTAACCCTTGCAGTGCAGGCACAGCCCCGCTGCAAGGGTTAATTTGCAGTGAGGAGGGGGAAAGGGGAATGAGTTCAGAGGGTGGTGGTAAATGGGGAGCACTCAGAATGGTCAGGGGTGGGGGTAGTGGGGTCCCCCAGGGGTTTCTCATGGGACCAATCCTATTTATTTTGTTCATAAATGACCTGGAGGATGGGGTAACCAGCTCAATCTCTGTATTTGCAGACAATACTAAGCTAAGCAGGGCAATAACTTCTCCGCAGGATGTGGAAACCTTGTAAAAAGATCTGAACAAATTAATGGGGTGGGCAACTACATGGCAAATGAGGTTCAATGTAGAAAAATGTAAAATAATGCATTTGGGTGGCAAAAATTTGAACGCAATAAAAATACACATTTTACACATATATGAACCATTGTAAATACCTACTAAATGAACAGTAAAAAAAGAAGAGTGAATAAAAATGTAAAGAAAGCATATATACAATTCACAAATGTGTGGAACCTACATAAAAAAGTTAATCTCACAACAGTTCATGAAAACATCCCTAAATCTATTACGTAATCAATTGCACATCTGAAAAGTTCAGAGCAGATACAAACTACAGTTCTACTTACATTGGAACTGGTATTTGCTTTTCAAAAGATAATTTCTGGAACAGTTTAACTTTATCCAGAGAGCCAGGCAGTGTTTGTAAATAAATGATAGTAACCATAATAAAATAATCATTAGGTACTGAAGGCAAAAATGCATTTAAACCGCTGAAATTTGAGCAGGAAGCTGAAAAAGCAACAAATCAGTTAAAGCGGATCTTCCACGGCAAACAGAAGGTCTGCTTTTTTTTGACAGCCCCCCTGCCCCCCCATCTTAACTAGCATAAAAGACCATTGTAAACAAACCGTTGGTCCCAAAATCCAAAGCCCCTGCCACCAATGCTTCTGGAGATCATGAGGGAATGCCACCATGCCTTTGTGGCAGAGCCAGAAGCTCAAACTCCTGCCGGAACACATTCTTGCAATGCATGGGGTGCATTCTCATGGGATTTCAAGCTCTTCTAGAAGGCATGGTAACATCACCTGTGCCTCCCGAAAGGCTGGGAGGGCATGGTAAGTATCTTTTATTTATTTTGGCCAATTTATGTTACCACTGGCTTTTTGTACTATTTGTGATGAGGCGGCAGGGGTCAATCAGACAGGTGGACCTTCAGTTTGCCAAGGAAGAGGCTCCTTAACGTACTTGTTATTTTCCAAGTTTCCTTGATAGAATTACTTTTTGATGAACGGTTTGTTTATAAATTGCTTTTTATGCCATTTGCGATGAGGGAAGGGGAGAGGTCAGAGAGCTTTCAAAAAACGGACCTATCATTTGCTTTGAAAGGTCCATTTTAAATAACTTTTTAAAGGTATAGATGTGGCTACAGGCTTCAAAGACTTGAGGGCACAATTAGAGACATGATCGAATGCCCAGTGATAAATTAGAAACACCAGCATATTCTTCCATCCCTTTGTTATTAAGTGAATACTACCATTTTAAACTTTGGAAAAGTAAAAATCCTGCCTAAGAGATGACAACGTGGATAACTGCTCCTCACCTGTCCAATGGCCACTAAGGCAATCTTATTGGTGTGGCTTAGTCCTGAAAGCCCATCTCCAGGCAAATCTATAAGTTCTTTTTTAGTAAAGTGTGGAAGAGTTACAACACCTGTTATGGTTTTATTGCTACCTATCCGCTTGAGGAGAGATCTCCCATCATTTTCTACTATGGTGACAAGCAGAGACAGATGACATTTGTAAAAATCTGGAATATAAAGACTTTCCCTAGCCCAACTTGGTAAAGTGATAATCTCTAGACATGTGCACAACAAAAAAATTTGTTTTGTTTTGTTTCTTTACATTTCCGTTGCTTCATACCGATTCGTAATTTCATAAGACGCGAGTTTTCATATTCGGACTCGTTCGTATGTTCGTAACAGTTATATTTTCGTCGATACGAAATGATTCCTTATTCCGTTAGTCTAGCGATTCGTAATTTTGTAAGACGTGAGGTTTCATATTCAGACTCGTTCGTATTTTCGTAACAGTTATATTTTCATTGATACGAAATGATTCGTAATTCCATTTCTTTGATTCGAAATTTGTAATTTTGTTAGATAATAATTTTTGATTATTCAGTATACTCGTAATTTAGTAATTGTTACTTTTGTGAGATTGCCTTTTTCGTTGATTTGTACTTTCGTAGGAAATAAAGAATAATAATCCTATGCTTGCTTTTCTGTACTTACTCCAGTCCGCTCCTTCAGTCACCAGACAGGAATCAGTCTCCTCCTCAACTGAATCTAAAAAGACTCAGGAATGCAGTGAAACTCGGACACAAAAGGGATAAGCTGATTCGCTAAAGATATTAACCACTTCTGCCCCGGAAGGATTTACCCCCTTCCTGACCAGAGCACTTTGCGATTCGGCACTGTATCCCTTTAACTGACAATTGTGCGGTCGTGTGATGTTGTACCCAAACAAAATTGACGTCCTTTTTTTCCCACAAGTAGAGATTTCTTTTGATGGTATTTGATCACCTCTGTGGTTTTAATTTTTTGCGCTATAATTTTGAAAAAACACATTATTTTTTAACTTTTTGCTATAATAAATATCCCCCAAAAATATATAAAAACATTTTTTCCTCAATTTAGGCCAATACATATTCTTCTACATATTTTTGTTAAAAGAATCGCAATAAGCAATTTATTGATTGGTTTGCACAAAAATTATACCGTCTACAAAATAGGGGATAGTTTTATGGCATTTTTATTAATAATTTTTTTTTACTAGTAATGGCGGCGATCAGTGATTTTTATTGTGACATTATGGTGGACACGTCGGACAATTTTGACACATTTTTGGGACCATTGGCATTAATACAGCAATTACTGTAAAAATGTCACTGGCAGTGAAGGGGTTAACCACTAGGGGGCGGGGGAGGGGTTAAGTGTGTCCTGGGGCATATTTCTAACTGTCTGGGGGATGGGCTAGCAGTGACATGACACTGATTGCTGCTCCCGTTGACAGGGAGCAGACGATCGGTGTCCTGTCACTAGGCAGAATCGGGAGATGCTGTATTTACATTGGCATCTCCACATTCTTTAGCTCCGTGACACGACCGCAGGTATCCCCGTGGACATCGAGTCTGCGGGTCACGTGGGCATGGTCACGGAAATCGCGGTAGGCGCGTGCACGCACGGCGGCAAATTCAAAGTAACGTACGAGTACGTTACTTTGCCCAGCTGTGCCATTCTGCCGACGTATATATATACAGGCGGCGATCGGCAAGTGATTAAGTAAGATACGTCACTCACTAATACACTGCCCATTCGAAAGAACGATTCGAGACCACAAATTTACGAAAACATACATATTAAGATACACTTACACTGTCCTTTCAAAATAATGATTGGAGAACACAAACAAACAAAATTACGAACAGACAAAGAAACAAAATTGCGAACATACAAATGAAAATACGAACATATGACATTAAGGACAGACAAAGGATTGAAAATATGAAATGTAAATCATTCATTATAGATGTAATTTTCTTTCTTTTACTGTTTCGGAGTTTCGTATTTTCGTAAGTTTGTCCGTTCGTAAGTTCGTATTTTCACATGTTCATTATGTTGCTTATTCGTAATTTCATAATTTTTGTATTTTGGTTCTTTCAGCTATTCAGATGTTTGAATTGATCCGAATGTACGAATACTAACAAACTCGTACGAAAATCTATTTGCTACAAACCGAATCGCACATGTCTATTAATCTTGCCCTTTATTCACGTAAACCAAATAGCCTCGCAAGTCAATATTTCGGGACCTTGCAGTATCCCTTTTTCAAGGCAGAGTAGTTTCCTGAGAGTGTATGATGGGGCCATCCACCAATTCACTAAAACATCTGAAAACAAACTGAGTGATCCTGTAAAGAGTGTGATGGATACAATACAACTTAGCCATAAATACCTGGCTGAGGAGTTAACCCTTGAAATCTATCCTAGTTTTGGTAAGATTTATCCAGATAAATGATGAGATTTCGGGACCGGTAGCACAATGCAGAAATAGATTGACTAACCCTTCCCTGTTCTATCAAATAGTGCATCCACTATAGTCTTACACCTCCAAGCTCCATTATCTTTTATATTTTTTTGTGAACTCATTCTTTTTTCTTTTATTATTATTTTTTTTTTCTCTCATTGGCTCTGCTACAACTTATGCAGAAAACCACATTTTTATAAGTACAATGCTGGAAGCATTTATTTTATACAGAACTGAGAACAGCCAGCTGAATACCTTTAATGATTCCTTTGTCCTGTAAGGTCTTCAGTGATGGCCTTCGGGTAATAAACTTCTTTAGTCTGGTTTTCACACGTTTTTTTTCAGATGTGTCCGAAGCACTGTAGTTTAATCTGAAAGCTGGAGACAGAAGAAGAAGGAAGAGTGCGTTACAATCTGGCTTCAGACTTTGAAATATGTGCAATATACAATATGTTATTTCATTGTACACTTTTGTTCGGAAAAGTCTGTTCTCTTCTACTTGTTGAAACAGGCTCGGCAGGCATAAACAGCCAGATAGTACAGAACCGATATTGGACTTTAGGTGGATGTGCACAGGCAGGGTGACCTGTGATAAAGATGGGGTCTGATGAGCACCATTGTGAGTAGGGAGAATCGGGAGTCACGTTGAACACAGTGCCACCCTCATTTCTCCAATATTCACAAGTTGGTGACAAAACAATTAGATTTACATGTTATGTCTGTATTGACCAGGCAGAGAACTGACATGTTTCATATACTACCCACAAAAACAACACAACCAGCTCAAGACTCAAAGCAGACCATCAGAAGACAAACTCCATTAAACTAAAGTCTTCTAGTGGAAGTCAGGCCGTAAATGCCCTGTCTGCCATGTGACTGCTTAATATGTATTTCATGAACCATAATTCCCACTGTAAAAGAGGCATCATCATAAAAGGAGGTTAGACAAATGTACAAGGATATATCAGTAAGATAGATAGTAAGATAGATACCAAACATACCTACCGTATGCTATAATGTGCAGATAGCTAATTTCATAATATCATAATTTCATTCTACTTAAAGCGGAGTTCCATCCAAAAATGGAACTTCCGCTTTAAGGAAAGGTGACCCCCTGACATACCACATCGGGCATGTCATTTGCTTGGGGGGGGGAGCGGAAACCCTCAAAAATGAGGGGAGACGAGCATCCCCCGCATCGCTGGACCCTGGAACAGGTAAGTGTCCGATTATTAAAAGACAGCAGCTGCATTATTTGTAGCTGCTGACTTTACTTATTTTTCTTTTTAAGCAGAACTCCGCTTCAATAATAAGCTGGTTGTTGGATTCTAAACTGGGGCATCTGGAAATATTGACATTGTTCAAATAACTGGCATTATGAGAGTGTTTGCTAAAGTATAATTGACTTCTAAATACTGATGAGTAAAGGTATTTAGCAGTTTATTTGCATGTCCATGTTCTGTGTACTGTGGGAGATCAGATATAGTGAATGCAGGGTCCAGGGTTTAGTAACACTTTAAAAGAAAGCACAAATAATCTTATCTTTATTGTGTAAACTACTAATCCCTTTATTCTACCATGTGATGGAGATCAACAATGAAGTCATGCCTGGGTGGCAACTATGGCTGCCCCATGTATACAATCGAGACATGAATGTAGCCACGAAGGGACAGAAAGTGTGTTACATAAAGGGGAAATAAAGTTTGAAAAAAGAAAAACTAATGCAATCACCTCATCTATTTTTGGGTTTTGATATGCTTTAATAAAAAAGTTTCCTTTAAGGAGAAGTACACTAATTCTCGTAGCTGTTGAGTCTGATTCACAGCACACTGTATTTCAATGCATTGCATCTACCATGTGCTGCAATGTGTTGCTATAATGTATTGCAGTGTTTTCTTTAAACATGTGCTGCAGCATGTTGCAGTGTGTTGCAACACATTTTAATGCCCTACGATAAAACGGTGCTGCAACATTTTATCACAACACACACTAATGCAGTACATTGGTGTAAATGGGCCCTGTACAGCCCAAGGCTGTTTTCTAGACATGTGCAATTCGTTTCATTCCGAAATAAAAAATGTTAACAAATTTTGACAGATTCATTAATTTGGAAATATCCCAATTAAGGAAAACAAATATTTGTAAATTGTAAATTTGAAAATTCATAAAATCGTAAATTTGAAAATTCAGAAATTCTAAATTTGAAAATCTGAAAATTCAATATATATATATATAATAAAAAAAACATTTTATTATTATTATTATTTATTATTAATTAGTTCTGTCCCATTTGTTTAGATGCCTCATTCGTTATTTTGGATAATTTTTAATTTTGCATAAATCCGTATTCGTTACATTCACTAATGGCCTGTACACACGGTCGGACTTTCCGATGACAAAATCCGTCTGATTTTTCCAGACAGATTTTGGCCCAAACTTGTCTAGCATACACACAGTTGCACAAAGTTGTCGGGAAATCCGATCGTTCTGAACAGGGTGACGTAAAACACGTACGACGGGACTATAAACAGGCCAGTAGCCAATAGCTTTTGTCTCGTAATTTATCCTGATCATGCGTGGCACTTTGTCCGTCGGAATTGTCTACACACGATCAGAATTTAACCACTTCAATACAGGGCACTTAAACACCTTCCTGCCCAGACCAATTTTGAGCTTTCAGCACTGTCGCACTTTGAATGACAATTGCGCGGTCATGCTACACTGTACCCAAATGAAATTTTTATCATTTTTTTCCCACAAATAGAGCTTTCTTTTGGTGGTATTTGATCACCTCTGCGGTTTTTATTTTTTGTGCTACAAATAAAAAAATACCGAAAATTTTGAAAAAAAAAAGTTTTTTTTTGTTTCAGTTTCAAAACTTTGTAAATAAGTACGTTTTCTCCTTCACGGATGGGCACTGATGGGGCTACACTGATGGGCACTGATAAGGCGGCACTGATGGGCACCAATGAAGTGGCACTGATGAGGTGGCATTGATGGACACTGATAGGCGGCACTGATAGGCGACACTGATAGGCGACACTGATAGGCGACACGGATGGGCGACAAGGATGGGCGACACGGATGGACACTGATAGGTGGCACAAATTGGCACTGATAGCTGGCACGGATTGGCATGGATGGGCGGCACAGATGGGCATGGGTAGGCGGCACAGATGGGCATGGGTGGGCACTGATAGGCGGCACAGGTGGGCACTGATAGGCGGCACAGGTGGGCACTCATTAGCGGCACAGGTGGGCACTCATTAGCAGCACAGGTGGGCACTCATTAGCAACACAGGTGTTATACTGTACTAATGGATGCCAATCAGTGCCAAACAATAATGCATGCCAATCAGTGATGCCCATTGTGGGCACTGATTGCCATCCATTATGGGCATCCATTGTGCCTGACTGGCATCCCTGGAGGATTACCTCTGCTGGGCATCCCTGGTGGTCTGGTGGCGTCCCTGGTGGTCCAGTGTGGGCATCCTCGGGGGGGCTGTGCTGATAATCGATCAGCACAGACCCCCCCCTGTCAGAGGAGCAGCCGATCGGCTCTCCTCTACTCGCGTCTGACAGACGCGAGTGAGGAAAAGCCGATCACCGGCTCTTCCCATTTACACTGTGATCAGCCGTGATTGGACACGGCTGATCACGTGGTAAAGAGTCTCCGTCGGAGACTCTTTACCGAGATCGTAGTTGCCGGGTGTCAGACTGACACCCCGCAACAACGATCGCCGCGATGCGCGCCCCCGGGGGCGCGCAGAGGCTCATAATCCTGATCACGTCATATGACGTCCGGTCAGGATTATGAAACCACTTTGCCGCCGTCTATTTGTAATAGGGCGGGCGGCAAGTGGTTAAACAATCATATTTTGTTGTAGGAAAATTTTAGATCCAGCTCTCAAACTTTGTGTGTTGGAATTTCTGACGGAAAAAATCTGATGGAGCCCACGCACGATCGGATTTTCCGACAACATGATGCGATCGCACATTTTCCGTCAGAAAATCCAACCATGTGTACAGGGCATAACAGACAAATTTGAAAGGAAATTCAAATACCTATAATTTAATAGTTAGTTAATATTAGTTAGTTAGTTAGTTAGCTATTATTTTTGGATTTTCGGATTTTCGTTCTTTCAAATTTTTGGATTTTCTTTCTTATTTTTGAATTTCTGAATCTTTGAATTTTCAAATTTTAGAATTTCCGAATTTCTGGATTTTCAAATTTTCAAATTTATGAATTTCGATCATTACGAATAACCAGAAAAATATTTTCTTTTGGGTCATTTGTAATGATCAAAATTCGTAAATTTGAAAATTCGAAAATCCAGAAATTCGTAAATTTGGAAATTCATAAATTCAGAATACAAAAAACAGAAATTAATGAAACGAAAACAAACACATTTTTCGACGGTGGGCATGTCTACTGTTTTCCTTGTCTTTGCATTGGGGCTGCATTGGCCAACACTGCCCAATGCAGCCCAGTGTGGCTGGTGTGACCTTCCCCTTACATCCTATCCACATGGCAGTTCTAACACAGTGATCACATGGCTTTGTTTACAGGTTCTCATTTGGGTACCAATAGGGTTAGCAGGGTCAACATTTTTTGTCACCAGAACAAATCCTAAATAGTTACAGTAGATGAAACTTCCCTAACCCTCAGGGTCCAATTAAAGTTCATTGGACTTTTAAAAGCTACCCAAATCATCTTAGTTTCCTTATTGACGCATTTGACAGATTGGAAAAATTTTGCCAATTTTGCCAATTTTCACCAAAATGTCTACAAAGCAAAAACTTCCAATTTCACTACAATCCCTACAAACCTTCAAAAGTTTCAGCCCGTCTGACATCCATCCCTGACAAGAACATCAGTCTTGAGTGGACTGATCCTTTAAGGAATAGTTAAAAATACAGAGCAATATGTTCATCTCACATATTCACAGGTATTTAAATAAACAGCTTAAATTAACTCATTGCACTCCTGAGAGACAAAGTGAAGCAGTATCTTGACCGAGCTGATTTTCATTTACATTAGCCAATTATTTCTCAAGTATCTGGGGGATGTTTGGATTTGCAGCCTTGGACGTATGACTTTATAATCCAAACTTCTAACACACTTTGTGCCTCGCTGATATCAAGGGAGCTAAACTTGCCAAATTGTTCATTTAAAGTAAATAAAAGATAGCCAATTAAGGAAAGTAAAATATAAACACATGCCCATGATAATAAGAGGAGCATTCTCCTGTCGTTTTACTACTGAATTTAATAGAACGCGTCTTCTTTTTCCCACAACACCAGCTGACCTTACAGATACTTCCCCTGAACTTGTAATCGCCTGAAAAAAATAAAAAGAAGACACTTCTACTGGAACATGCAAGAAGAAAATATTATAATATCTTCCCAGTGAAAACAAAGACTACAGTTGTCATCATTTTTATTTAACCGCTTGCAGACCAGCCGCCACAGTTTTACTGTGTCAAAATGGCACGGCTGGGCGAAATTACGTTACCTTGCGTCTCTTCGCTTTTTGGCCACTAGGGGCGCCTGCAGTGTGAACTCGGATCCGATGCAAGTGCCCAACAGGCACGATGACCGCCGGGCTCCTGCGATTGCTCGTGACAGAGTAAGAATCGGGATCTTTCAGGGGAGAGGAGACAGATCATGTGTTCATACTAAGTATGAACGCTGATCTCTCTCTCCTCCTAGACAGTCCCATTCCCCCAACAGTTAGAACACACAGTCAGGGAACACATTTACCCCTTGATCGCCCCTAGTGTTAACCCCTTCCCTGCCATTGACATTTATACAGTAATCAGTGGATTTTTATAGCACTGATCGCTGTATAGTTGTCAATGGTCCAAAAAATGTGTCAAAAGTGTCCAATTTGTCCGCCGTAATATCGCAGTCCCGATACAATTTGCCACCATTACTAGTAAAAAAAAATAATAATAATAAATAATACATTTTACCAAAAATATGTAGAAGAATACATATCGGCCTAAACTAAGGAACAAAATAGTTTTTTTTTTATAAAAAATGTGGGATATTTATTATAGCAAAAAGTAAAAGATATTGGGGGTTATTTACTAAAGGAAAATCCACTTTGCACTGAAAGTGCACTTGGAATTAAAGTCGTTGTAGATCCGAGGGTGACATGCAAGGAAATTAAATAACAGCATTTTAGCTTGCACATGATTGGATGATAAAATCAGCAGAGCTTCCACTCATTTCAGATCTACCCCTTATGCCCCGTACACACGACCGGACTTTTCAACATCAAAAGTCTGACGGAATGATTCCGGCAGACTATTCGATCGTGTGTGGGCTGCAACAGACTTTTGATTCACAAAAGTCTGACAGACTTTAGAAATGGAACATGCTTAAAATTTTTCCGCCAGAACTCTGCCGGACCCAGAAATCCGCTCGTGTGTGTGATAGTCTGACGGACTAAAACCGACGCTAGGGCAGCTATTGGCTACTGGCTATGAACTTCCTTATTCTAGTCCAGTCATATGTCATCACGTTCGAATCCGTCGGAATTTGGTGTGATTGTGTGTGGCCAAGTCCGTTCATTCGGAAAGTCCGTCAGAACTCTGTCAGAACTCCGTCAGAACTCCGTCGAAAGTCTGCCGGAATTAAGTCCTGTCGTGTGTACGCGGCATTAGATTTAGAGCGACTGCACTTCCAAGTGCACTTTCAGTGCAAAGTGGATTATCCTTTTGTAAATAACCCCCAATGCCTGCTTTGATGCTTTCTAAAAAAAATGTTCTTTTCAACAAACTTTGTAGCTGGTTGTTAAGGAGTGGGTCAGGAAGCCGGCCGCTGTGTCCTTAACAACTGATGAGTCATCAGATGTCGGCGAGGTTCCCCACTGACAGCTGATTGTAAAAACAAGCATTGCCGGCAATAAAAAAATTGGCAGCATTCCGGTCTGGTATGACTTTTGAGTGGAACCCCCTGCCACCTCCTGAACCATACCAGACCACATGCCCTATACATGGGGGGTTGCTCTCGTACCAGGGGGGGGGGGGGGTGTGGTGGTGTGGACACCACCAATCCCGGGACCTTTTTTCATCCTGTTACAGCAACTTTACATAATACAAGTCATAAATACCATAATAATAAAAAACAGAAAATAAGTAAGCACTAAAGGTGTAAAATGTATTAAGGTATTTGTGCAATGTCATAAGTACTGTATGTATGCTGATTGAATATATGCTCACCAATGGTGCAAGATACCAGAAACTCACATTATGAAGAGGACTCATATAAAGTTCTAATATTAGTAAGTCTACAACTTTCATTAAAATAATACCTTGTGATCCTGCCATGAACATTCATTGTTTATGTAATTACTTTTATAGGGTGAAAACACATTGTTTTGGTCTGCCACCTGTTCTCCTGTGTTGCCACCCTGTCACACCAGCCTCAGACCCAGACTACTAAGTGGCCTATTCAGCAGATATTACTTAGACATGGTTCCCCCTATCCTTGTGAACAAGCCAGAACTGGTGAAATACATCAAGAAAGGCCGGTTCTGGGTCAAGATATAGCTGTAAGCAGTCATTTTATTGATTATTATTTATTGATCATTAAAGTGAAGTTCCAGACTCCTTCAGAAAAAAATAAAAGTCAGCAGCTACAAATACTTTAGCTGCTTACTTTTAACCTTAGGACACTTACCTGTCCAGGAATCCAGCTATGTACTCACTGAGCAGATTTTTCAATTGGCTATCAGGGTGCTGCTGCCGTGGAAGGGGGGGGGGTGGAAAATCTGTCTGGGTTCCTTGCGGAAAACTCAGGCAGAAGTGGGAGCAGCTACCTGTCAAACCAGGTACCCGCTCCCCCTCCCCTCTGCCCAAAAGGTGCCAAATGTCGCAGTGGAGGGGGATGCAGACAAGTGGAGCTTCCTCTTCGGATGAAGCTAAGTGGAGTGCGGCTGACATTCTTGTATGTTCACAATGGTCCACCGTGTTGTCACTATTAGCAAACCAACCCTAAGGGCAAGCTCACACTAGCCATTAGGGGCTATAGCCCCCCCCCCCCCCTTAACGGTCGAGCAGTGTTTTTTTCCCCTAGCGATACGGCTCTATGTTACTTAAACTGATAATTGCACGGTCGTGCGACGCTGTACACAAAGAAAAGTGATGTCCTTTAATTTATAACAAACAGAGATTTCTTTTGGTGGTATTTGATCACCTCTGCGTTTTTTCTTTTATGCCGCTTTAAACAAAATATATATTTTTTACTTTCTGCTATAAAACACATCCAATAAAAAAGGGTAAAAAAATTAATTTCTGCTTTAATTTAAGCCAATATGTATTCTGCTTTATATTTTTTGTAAAAACAATAATCCCAATAAGCGTATATTGATTGGTTTGTGCAAAATGTATCGCATCTACAAACAATGTGATATTATTATCCAATTTTTTTTATTTTTATTTACTATTAATGGCGTCAGCCAGTGACTTATCCCGCTACTTAGCGGGAGTGCAACATTGTGGTGGACAAATTGGACACTAAGTGACACTTTTGACACTTTTTTTGGGGACCAATGACACCAATGCAATGATCAATGCTAAAAATGTGTACTGTCACTGTACTAATGACACTGGCAGGGAAGGGGTTAACATCAGGGGCAATCAAAGGGTCAAAAGTGTTTGTACTGTAAGCTAGTCATGTGCACTGCCGAAAAATATGTTCGGTTTCGTTTTGTTCAATTTTTTGGGGGAGTTTTTTCGGGTCATTCGTTATGATTGCAATTCGTAAATTTGTGAATTAGAAAATTCGTAAATTCGTGCATTCAAAAATGCGAAAAATCTTAATTTTGTAAATTCAAAAATTGGAAAATTTGTCAATTATTAAATTCGTAAATTCGAAAATCCAAAAATCCTAAAGAATGAAAACCCGGAAATTCTAAATAAAAACTAAAACTAACTAACTAATAATAACTATTCAATTATAGGTATTGGAATTTCCTTTCACATTTCGCTGTTAGTGAATGTAACGAATACGAATTTATACGAAGCTACGAATTATCCAAAATAACGAATGCCGCACCTAAACAAATGGAACAGAACAAATAAATAATAATAATAAAAAGTTGTTATTATTATTATTATTATTATTATTATTGTTATTTATTTTTATTAATTTGTTACATTCCATTTGTTTAGATATGGCATTCATTATTTGGGATCATTCGTAATTTCGGATAAATTTGTTACGTTCACTAACAGCCAAATTTGAAAGGAAATTCCAGTATCTATAATTTAATAGCTATTATTTCAGATTTTCGGAATTTTAGAATTTCTAATTCACGAATTTATGAATTTTCAAATTTACAAATTTCCGAATATTAGAATTTATGAATATTCGGAAAAATTCGTAAATGGGTTTTCATTCATTTGGATGCTCCCGAATGAGCACATTTGTCGAAATTTGTTAAAAAAACTAATTTGGAACAAAACAAATTTCACATGTCTACTGTAAGCAGAAACACAAGATCTCTCTCTTCTCCTTTTACAGAACTGAGATCTGCCTTGTATACCACCATTCTGTCTGCCACGGGAATGATCAGCGAGTTCCGGCAGACATCGGGTCCACCGGCCCCGCTGATTGGCTCCCACTGTGTCCAATCACAGTGGGAGCTGGTCGCCAGTGACCCAGACCAGCAGGAAGAGCGAAATCACATACAGGTACGTGACTTGCCACAGAGAGGCCACCCCCTGCTGCAATAAATGTACATAAGGCAGTCCAGAAGGGGTTAAAGTAAAAAAGGCCGCTCTTCAAGGGTCCAGCAACTATGTGCAATGCACGCGGTTATGCTGCGTACACACGATCGGATTTTCTGACAGGAAATGTTGGATGTGAGCTTGTTGGTGGTAAGTCCGACCATGTGTGTATGCTCCATCGAACATTTGTTGTCGAACTTTCCGCCAACAAATGTTGGCTAGCATGCTCTCAAATTTTCCGCAAACAAATGTGTGTTGTCGGACTTTCTGACCATGTGTACACAAGTCTGTTGGACAAAAGTCCAAAGTACAAACACGCATGCTCGGAATCAAGGACGAGCCAGAAGCGATCGGCCTTGTAAAACTAGCGTTCATAATGGAGATATCACGTACGTCTTGTATGTCACTACGTTTGTAATTGTTGGCCAACATTTGTGTGACTGTGTGTATGGAAGAAAAGTTGGAGCCAACAACCTTTGAACAAAATTCCACGGTTTTGTTGTCGGTAAGTCGTGTGTACGGGGCATAAGAGTAAGCTTGCACGGCGATCAAAGCGTTAAAGTATTAACACAGCATTTTATTAGTAAGAATAATTGTTTATGGTACACGGTTCTTTGGGGCAGTAGACAAAATCTACTTGAGAGTCTGTGCGTCTCTTCTCAACATTCAATCCAAATGCGTGAGCAAGTTTTCCATTAGTAAAGCATATTATTCAGAATCAAAATGAACATGAGGTGTTCTTATCAACTGCTCTTATTCAATTACTCATGGGAGAATTCAGGCCTTCTCCTGACTTTATTTCACTCTCAATTTATATAAAATACATTTGTATATTATCCCATGGGTTTACCTATAATTAATTCCTGCCAGGGTACATTTGAGCACTTTTAACATGTGTTGAAAGCATTGGTTTTTTTGGACGAACTATCCATTAACGACTTTGTGAACTGTAACAATGGTTATTGACAGAGCCTGTCAGACTAAAGTACTATTGATTGTTTCACATCATGTGTATAGCAAAACCAATTTCTTCCTAGTGAATCTTCCTAACTGAAATACATTAGAACAAGCTTCCTATCAGTTTATCATAACCGCCAAAATTATGGAATAGAAAGCATTAAGAATAAAAGATTGCAACAAACGTGTAAAATAAAAGGGATAAAGCCTTAAAAGAACACTCTATTTTAAAGCAGGGTTCTACCCTATTTTACAAGTCTTTCTTAAAGGAATGACCACATGGCCACCCACCATCCTGCTGGAGAAACTACGGCAGTATAGGCTCTATCGCATATACTGCACACTGTGGTTTTGCAAATCCTTAAGTTCCTTCTGGAACCAAGTATTCACTTTGGTCTCCTCCATCACTGGGACTTCTTGGTCCCCGACTTTTGCACTGGCCCTCTTACACATTGACATAGAAAAATCTCCACCTCAATCTAGATGTGTAGCCCTCCACTTACTATATGCTGCCAAATTAAACATTACTAGACTATGGAAAACTACTACAATCCCCTCCATTTCAAGTACTGTCGCTGATCTCAACTTCTACTGCAAAATGGAAAGGATAGTAGCCAGGAAAAATGTAAATGTAAGAAAATGTATGGCTATGTGGTCACTCTGGTTGCAATACCCAAAATGTACGGTTTAAGTATAATTATACCGATATGCTCATTGAACACCTATGTCTTTACCACTGGTCCGCTGGTTCCCTTCTTCCTCCTCCTTCCTTATACCATAATCCCTCACCTCCTCCCCCCCCCCCCCCGCCCTCCTCTCCACCCCTTCTCCATCTAGATCCTCTCCTTACTCAACTACCTTACTTCACCCAACCCACTTAAAATGTTACTGTTTGCATTTAACATGGTGTTATTTGTTATAAGAGCTTGTTTCTAGTTGGAACATCTGTTTATGTTACTACAGTTATGGCTATAACATGTATGTACCTTTTCTGAAACTCCAATAAAGAACTATTGAAAAAAATAAAATAAAGAGTGACCACCCTCCACCACTCGTTTTTGGACAAATATTTGTAGTTTATTTATTTTTTTCTTACCTTATGTGAAGTACTGAGTGTACTTCCTTCCTACCTCGGCCGCGGCCCATGGCATAATTTCCTCCTTCACCCCACTGCCTTCTGGGACCTGTGTGTGTCCCAGAAGACGACGGGCCATTCAGAAAGCGCTGCGCAACTCTCGCGTGCACAGTAGGAAACCGCCGGTGAAGCCTGGAGGCTCCACTGATGGTTTCCCTTAGTTACAATGGTGGCACCTGCACCCAAGACGATGGACAGATCAGCCTCGGGGGCCGATATCATGGCCATCCTGGACAGGTAGGTCTCCTTATTAAAAGTCAGCAGCTGCAGTGTTTGTAGCTGATAACTTAAAAAATAAAAATAAAAATTGCCATTCAGTGTCTGCTACTCCTCTCCACCAATCCCTAGACTGGCTTCTGATCATCCAGCAAATTCAACTAAAAATACTAAGCACAACATACCAAGCCATTCACAACTCTGCCCCGAGCTACTTTACCAATCTTGTCTCCAAATATCAACTCCGCTCCTCTGAAGACCTCCTATTCTCTAGCTCCCTTGGCTCCTCCTCGCAAGCTCATCTCCAGGACTTCTCTAGAGCCTCTCCCATCCTCTGGAACTTGCTACCCCTGTCTGTCCGGCTATCTCCTACTCTGGCTGCCTTCAGACGACCCCTGAAAATGTATCTCTTCAGGGAAGCCTATCACGCCTCCAACTAATCGCCTATCACTCCCAACAGCTCATTCCTCATAGTTACAACCTTTTGCACCACTTGCCCCATCCTATTAGATTGTAAGCTCTTCTGAGCAGGTTCCTCTTAACCTTCTTGTATTTTATTGTATTATAACCGTATTGTCTTCCTTTTATATTGTAAAGAGCTGCATAAACTGTTAGCGCTATATAAATCCTCTATAATAATAATAATAATAGCTAAGGCTGTTAATGACATGATGTGGGGTGGAGTTGTCTCCCGGGTTTGGCTGGTGTCAGCAAAAACTGTCAGACATGACTCATGCAGATAATAGAGAAAATTAGAGAGGAGACAGGAATTACACTAAGTGCTTTGCAGTGAGGCAAGTACACACTATAGAGGGATGTGCCTTGTTCATTTTTAATTTCAGAGGTTTACATCTGCTTTAAGGAAAAATTCCATCTCCTATCTCCAAAGTGCATCCAAAACTGCCAACCCTAGCTCATCATTCATGGTCCTGCCCTATCATCTCCTCCTTTCCTAGTATTGTAAATATCCACTCAGTTCATTAAACTGCAATGCTGCGTACACGCGATCGGAATTCTCGTCTGAAAAAGCTATGATGGTTTTTCCGACAGAATTCCACTCAAACTTGGCTTGCATACACACGGTCACACAAAAGTTTACTGACTTTTCGACCGTCAAGAATGTGGTGATGTACAACACTACGACGAGCCGAGAAAATTAAGTTCAATGCTTCTGAGCATGCGTTGAATTGTTTACGAGCATGTGTAGGGTTTTTGTGCGTCGGAATTGCTACAGACGATCAGGATTTCTGATTGAAACCTTTACCGTCGGAAAAATTGAGAACATGCTCTTAATCTTTTGCTGGCGGAAATTCAGCCAGCAAAATTCCGATGGAGCATACACACGGTCGCATTTTCCGAAAATATCTCATTGGTCTTTTGCTGGCCGAATTAACGATTGTGTGTACACGGCATTAGTGTGAAAAAGTTTGAAATTTGATATCATGTGAAGAGTCAATGTACAGTATGTTTTACCTCTTTGCAGATATACTCTGCTTTACTAGATGGTCAAATTGTTTGAATAAGCCACACTGCTACTTATGGAATATACATGCCTTATGGCTTTGTTATTGCTTGAGAGGTACAAGTCCATTTAAAGTAGAACTTTTTTTTTTCATTTTGCATAAGGGAGATTTATAACCCCTGTCAGATTTTTTTTCACCATCTATGTCCCATTGGGGAGATTTCCCTTCACTTCCTGTCCCATAGCCATACAGGAAGTGAGAGGAAATCCCAGCAAATAAGGAAATTGCTTGGGGACCCCAGATCTAATGTCCCCATTGGAAGATTTCCTCTCTTAATTTTCTGGGAGCAACCCCAAATTTGGGTTTTTCTTTTACTTTCACTTTCAATGATAATGGTAATCAGGACAAATAGAGAGGGTGAATCTACCTAAAAGTGACACAGACAGCAATAAACACTAACAGGCGTTCTAATCCTTCATTCGTATACAGAGTTGCACTAAAAAACAGTGATAAAAAGCGATATCCACACCATCAGCCACCTTAAAGAGGAAGTAAATTTCCTCTGCTGACATTTACCTATAGGTAATCCTATTATAAGGCTTACCTATAGGTAGTGAAAATATCTTCTAAATGTGTGCCATTTAGGAGATATTTACAATACATGCAGCCAGTAACATCACTGGCACGTGTGCTCTGAAGGAACGGCCACATTTTGCATTTAGTTACCGTATGATTTAAGATACAGGGGCAGGTCCTTGATAGGATATCCTCTCTATTCAGATGTACAGCGAGCAAAGAAAGCACAGAAAAAGTCAATAGAAAGAAAGATTTGTCCACAATATTGACTATTTGTTGTTGTTCAGTCATGTCCCACTCTTCGTGACCACATGGACCATAGCACGCCAGGCTTATCGGTTCTAGACTGCCTCCCGGGGCTTGCTTATTTTCATGTTCATTGTTTCAATAATGCTATCTATCCATCTTGTTTTCTGTCATCCTCGTCTACTTTTTCCTTCCATGTTTACCAGCATCAAGGTCTTTTCCAATGAGTCTTTGCATTAGGTGGCCAAGGTATTTGAGTTTCAGCTTCAGAATCTGTCCTTCCAATGAATATTTAGGGTTTATTTCCTTCAGGATAAACTGGTTTGATCCTCTTGCTGTCCAAAGGACTTTCGAGAGTCTTCTCCAACACCATAGATCAAAAGCATCAATTCTTCGGCGTTCAGCCTTCCTTATGGTCCAACCTTCACAGTCATAGGTTACTACTGGGAATACTAAAGCTTTGACTATATGGCACTTTGTCGGTAGGGTGATGTCTCTGCTTTTTATAATGTTTTCTAGGTTTGTCATTGTTTTCCTCCCAAGAAGCAAGCGTCTCTTAATTTCATGGCTACAGTCAATGTCTTTAAAACGATATTTTGATTATTTTTTTTTTAACTACTGATGCAGATACTGCTGAGCAAGAATCATAATCCAGCAATAAGCTTCCCTGCACAAATTCAAACAGGAAAGCATTATTTTAAGTCCACTCAAGGTTCTCATTTTTAACTGAAGCCCTGATGAAGGTCTGGTCTGGGGATCCTTCCATAAGTGCATGTGTTTTCCTGGTAACCTGCTGGAGTACCCACCCAGTAGGGTAGCCTTGCCTTTTGTGAGCAGCCTAACCTAAGCCAGTGGGCTCTTCAAATGTTTCTTGCCCTCTCACTACCTCTTTTAAACTCATATCAAAATCCCAGTGCCTTTTGTAGGCCCCCCTTTTTTTTTATTGGACTTACAAGTCTCTGGCATCCATAGCATCCATAGCATTTCAGCATTACCCAGACTGTGATCTGGCCAGGACCTGCCACAGGCCCCCATGCCACTCTTCATCCTGCTATACTATTTCACTAACTCCAGGACAGGAGGTGAATGGAAAGGCTTTTCATTGGGTAAGTGACAAAGAAGAAGCATACTGATTAGCTCATCTCTCTGTCTCCTCCTATCAGCACATCCCGTATTAGCACATAAGCACTGCAGTACAACTGATTGGCTCCCTGTGCTGCCCCTCCCTCGTTCAGTTGGAGCTTTGCTGTACTGGCATCGCAAGAGATTAAAAGCAGGTCAAATTCAGGTACTTTCAATGCTTGCAATAAAAAACATGCTACATTTAATAATGTATTTATGAATACAAAGTTGCTATAATTTGTGTATTTTATACCTACCTGGAGATCAGATTTAAATAAAGGTGCAGACATAATTTTACTTGACAGCAAATATTTTTTACAAGCAGAAGGGGACAGGGTAGGAAACTATTTAAAGCTGCAGTAAAAGTAGACAAATAAAATAGTTATATTGGAAAAAATGATATTTTGATTATGATGTATTTAATCCTGAAATCCCGCTAGAAGGGGAAAATTACACTGCAGTGTCCCAAGTGCATCTTATTATCGTATTATGGTGTACTTATTTTTAATTCATAACATTTCTGAACTATATTAAGTTCATTTTCAGAATCTGTAGCTGATTTGTTTAACCCATTTACCTGTGCGAATGGGACATTTGGCATCTTTTTCTTGGCGGTATAGTGTATCCCATTTTTCCACTAAATAAATATAATTTAAAAAGCATTCTTTGCCAAAATGTTTAGGCGGTTGCTTATTTTATTTTGTTTTTGGACAAAAAATGTCTCATGTTGACTTATGCTTACATATACAGTATATCATTTTTAAAAATATTTCCCCTAAAACAAAATGCATGATAAATGGATCTGTGTATTGATGCCTTGTATCAATATTTCTAAAGCTTGATTGTGAACCTCATGAGCTAACAATACTCAAGTACTGTCTTCCCTAAATTCAGTAGATTTGAAATCTACAACATTGCCTGGGACTAAAGTCTCGTACACACGATTGAATTCTTGGCCAACAAAACCATAGACTTTTGTCTGAAGGGCGCTGGCCCAAACTTGTCTTGCATACAGATATCCACACAATTGTGGGCCAACAATTATGAACCTAGTGACGTACTACGTTGTTTTTCAGCTCTTTAGCGCCACCCTTTGGGCTCCTTCTGCTAATTTTATGTTAGTAGAAGTTTGGTGAGTGTTGATTTGCGCTTTTCATTTCATGCTTTTCATTTCACACTTTTCATTTCGCACTTTTCATTTCGTACTTTTCAGTTCGTTTCTGAATGGCCGTTCGTCAACCAGCCATGTTGTAGAATCGGAGGACACGTGTTATTTATTATTGGCCTTGGAGTTATTGCTTTTACATAATTTGTTTGGTTAAATAATGATTTGATTTGGTATATTTTCTATATTTTTGGATGCATAGAATGCACATTTTGGTTAAAGCGGAGTTCCACCCAAAAGTGGAACTTCCGCTCATCTGATTCCTCCCCCCTTCAGGTGCCACAATTGGCACCTTTCAGGGGGGAGGGGGTGCAGATACCTGTATAATACAGGTGCTGACATCGCTGGACTCCAGGAAAGGTAAGTGTCCACTGATTAAAAGTTAGCAGCTGCAGTATTTGTAGCTGCTGGCTTTTAATAATTTTTTTTAGGTGGACTCCCTCTTTAAGTTCTATCGGCAGATAGCATGTCTAATTTTATTTGTTTCACATGATGAATCGAAATTCAGCATGTGTCATAAAAGAGAGAAAAATGTCTCTCTTTTATGACACGTGATGAATTTTGTTCTTTATACCCATTTGTTGGGAGATTTTATGCTAAGTTTACAATACATTTTAGAATTTATGGCCTTTATTTCTTACCAATGAGTCACTCTAGACCACCCTGTTTTTGTTGTTTCTTTTTTGTTCCCTATTTTGAGTTTATGCCTCATGGGTAAAACGTTGGATCCCTTGGATCCCTTCCACTAATACAGCCTTCACAACAATCCACAGTGGCAACTCATACACATTGCAATGGAATCAAATTCCAATTAAAAGACCCACTGGTTTGCAGGTGTCTTGCAACTTTAAAATCTGTATCCTAGTTTTCCTTGTTGAATGTCAATCGGGGAGCTGTGGCCCAACCCCCTTTTCTCATACAATGTATATGCGTGATGAACAGCGTTCTCATGGTCCCCTAAGGATGCCAACTTCTGACGAACCGCGTAGAGTGGGGCCAGGATGTGGTGACATTATCATACATATTGGCTCTACTGATCAGGAACCACTTTTGGTTTGGATTTTAAAGCAGCGCTCAATATTTTTATTTTTAAATGTGAATGGTTTCAATCAATAATTTAGGGATTCACACTATTGCAGGCTTGTTTTTCTTACCCATATATGGTTGTTATAACTGTGCGCACACAGTTTTAACATCTGATGTGCCAAGGAGTTGAGCTGCATGGCTATTCAGGGGTCATGGTGTTGGGGTAATTACTTTTCCACTGGGATTTTTTGGAACACTTCACATTGTTCCAAAGGTGAACTCTTACTTTAAAAATAAAATAAAACAAAATTAAACCGTTATAGTTTCCCATAATTTAGCCCAGTAAAATTATACGATAGGTTCGTTTTTTTTGTTTTTTTTTATTAAAAGTGCCAATTGTGTCCCAGGGGATTTCAATAAAAAATTGTGTTGGAAAATGTTTATATATTATGTTTTTTAAAGGTGTCCTAGGTATGTCAAATTTGGAGAGAAAAATGTATTGTTTATTTAGAGTTAAAAAGATTTATTCATTTGTCTATAAGGGACTTTGCTCTTTATGAGGTCAGTTCACTTACTTCATATTTCAATTATAAGTAGAGTTTGGTGGGTTACAGCTAGACATGTGCAGGACAAATACATTTGTTTTGTTTCAAATTCATTATTTACATGAATTTTTTTTTTTTTTTAATTAGTTTAATCCATTTAATTTGTTTTTGGAATTTGTTTTGTTTATCAAATTGATTTGATTTTTCCGAATTCAAATAGATTTCAAATCAATTTCAAATAGTTTTCAAATTTGAATAGTTTTCAAATTCGATTTAGAAAAGTTTTCTATTTTGAAAAGTTTTCGAATTCAAACAGTTTTTGATTTGTTTTCCAAGAGAATAAAATAGAATAGAAAATAAAGGAATAGAATTGAAAACAATATAGCAGAAAATAAAAGAATATAATATAATAGAGTAAAACAGAACAAAATAAAATAGAATGGAATTAAAAATAATAGAATAAAATAGAAAGAATATAACCTTCCGAAATTCGAATAGAAAAGAATACTCTAGTTAAGTATTGCTTACTAGTCCCCCCTAGACAGTGACTGGACAATGAAATGAGACCTTGAAGACTAAAGAGCTAATTTCTCTGTCACTCAACTCAGTCCTCCTATCAGAATGTTCCTTGTCAGCATATGGACCAGTTGGATTGCTTTGGTCTCCAGATCTGTCTCTGTTGTACAGGTAATGGCGTAGCATGGGGTGCCAGTGCCCAGGTCGAGGCAAGCTTTCCACTAGAATACTGTATATGTATATATAGTATATGGTACATAGGAGGAAAATCTTTGTTGTCCATGTCCAAAAGCTTTGTTGTCCATGCCATGCACCCTCTTAAGTGAGCATTTCCCATCCTATCCCCCCCCCCACCTCCTCGTTGTGCACTCTACGCCTTTCATCCCTTCATTAACTTAACTTTCGGTAAAATAGCACTTTCTAAGATTAGTTTTGAGGTTACATCCCCTTGCGTTCTTGATCCTGGCTTCATATTGAATATACTGCCCTCCTGAACCTTATTAACCTCCTTGACATATTTAAAGGTTTCAATCATGTTTTGCCTTCCCTTCTTTCCTCCAGATTAGAGGTATTACGTTAAAATGCACTAAGGTCCAGTCTGTAACATTTTCTTCCAGCAGAGTCCAAATCACATGCTTGTGCAAATGACTTAGATCCTTCACAACAAAGCTCCCCTCTTCTTATATCACAATTCCAATCTTACATCAGTGTCTTCCCCTCGCACATCACAAAGCCCTTTACATCACAGTTCCCTCCCCTTTACATCAAAATCTCCCTTTACATCACAGTCCCCAACTTTACATCAGAGTCCCCCTGTTACAGTAGTGTTCTCAGATCCCCTTCACATCAACCTCCCTTCTTCAGATCAGTGTCCTCAACTCCCTACAGCAGTGTCCTCAACTCCCTACAGCAGTGTTCTCAACCCCTTCACGTCAACCTCCCTCCGATGATAATGTTCTCAGCCCCTCTTTGCAATAGTGTCTTCAGCACCCTCCACAGTAGTGTCCTAAACCCCCTTCACATCCAGCCTCCCAATGATAAGGTTCTCAGCCCCTTTACAGTAGTATCCTTAGCATACCTTCACCGCAGCGCCCTCTGCTCCCCTTTACATCAGCTCCCCACAGCAATTCCCCCCTTCACATCACCTCTCCCTCACATTACTATCCATAGCCCCCCTTCACATTACCACCACCCCCCATCCTTCACAGTAGTGTCTTCAGCAGCCCTAATTCACATTGCCCCCCCATCCTTCACACTAGTGTTCTCAGTCCCCCTTCACTGAAGTGTGCTCTGCCCTCCTTCACATCAACCTCCCCTTCCCCCCACACAATAGTGTCCTCAGTCACATAACTCTCCTCAGCCCCCTTTACAGGGTAGTGAGTGTACAGCTTGTACAAAAGTGTAAAGTTGCTGTCCCCACAAAATAACTCAACACACAGCCATTAACGTCTAAACCACTGGCAACAAAAGTGAGTACACCCCTAAATGAAAATGTCCAAATTGGGCCCAAAGTGTCAATATTTTGTGTGGCTGGCATTATTTTCCAGCACTGCCTTAACCCTCTTGGGCATGGAGTTCACCAGAGCTTCACAGGTTGCCACTGGAGTCCTCTTCCACTCCTCCATGATGACATCACGGAGCTGGTGGATGTTAGAGACCTTGTGCTCCTCCACCTTCTATTTGAGGATGCCCCAGAGATACTCAATAGGGTTTAGGTATGGAGACATGCTTGGCCAGTCCATCACCTTTACCCTCAGCTTCTTTAGTAGGGCAGTAGTCATCTTGGAAGGGTGTATGCCATAGTTATGTTGGAATACTGTCCTGCGGCCCAGTCTCCAAAGGGAGGGGATCATGCTCTGCTTCAGTATGTCATAGTACATGTTGGCATTCATGGTTCCCTCAATTAACTGTAGCTCCCCAGTGCTGGCAGCACTCATGCAGCCCCAGACCATGACACTCTCACCACCATACTTGACTGTAGGCAAAACACACTTGTCTTTGTACTCCTCACCTGGTTGCTGCCACACACGCATATCGCCATTTGAACCAAATAAGTTTATCTTGGTCTCATCAGACCACAGGACATGGTTCTAGTAATCCATGTCCTTAGTCTGCTTGTCTTCAGCAAACTGTTTTCAGGCTTTCTTATGCATCATCTTTAGAAGATGCTTCCTTCTGGGATGACAGCCATGCAGACCGATTTGATGCAGTGTGCAGCGTATGGTCTGAGCACTGACAGGCTGTCCCCCCACCCCTTCAACCTCTAAAGCAATGCTGGCAGCACTCATACGTCTATTTCCCAAAGACAACCTCTGGATATGACGCTGAGCACGTGCACTCAACTTCTTTGGTCGACCATGGCGAGGCCTGTTCTGAGTGCAACCTGTCCTGTTAAGCCACTGTATGGTCTTCACCACCGTGCTGCAGCTCAGTTTCAGGGTCTTGGCAATCGTCTTATAGCCTAGGTCAGGCATGTCCAATTGCGGCCCGCGGTCCTGTTTTGAACGGCCCGCCTGGTCTTTCTCAATTTAGTGTGTTGCGGGAGCAGGGCTGTCAGATGAGCCCGATCCCTGGCACTGTGAGAAGCTCTGTTAGCTTCAGAAGTGAAAGTAAAGTCCAGAGGAGTGTGCTGTGCTCTCTGTTCCCCCCTACAGTGCAGTACCCGGCTGAATGAGGAAGCTGCAAAGGTACTGTACTATGCTAAAAGCTAAATTAGTGTTAAAAAGGCTTTATTCATGTGTGTGTGTGTGCATGTATGTCTGTATGTGTGTCTGTACATGTATGTCTGTATGTGTGTGCACATGTGTATGTATGTGTGTGTGTGCACATGTGTCTGTATGTGTGCACATGTGTCTGTATGTGTGTGTGTGTGTGTGTGTATGTGTGCACATGTGTCTGTATGTGTGTGTGTGTGTGTGCACATGTGTCTGTATGTGTGTATGTGCGCACATGTGTCTGTGTGTGTGTGTGTGTGTGTGTGTGTGCACATGTGTCTGTATGTATGTATGTCTGTATGCAGTGGCGGAACTACCGCCATAGCAACACATGCGGGCGCTATGGGGCCCGCAGTCAAGTGGGGCCCGGTGAGGATAGGCTCCGTGGCTCCGCGGGAGATAGCGGGTGAGAGCGGGCTGTCCGCGGGTGGTCCGCGGGCGGCCCGCGGCTCCGCGGGTGGTCCGCGGCTCCGCGGGTGGTCCGCGGCTCCGCGGGTGGTCCGCGGGCGGCCCGCGGGTGGTCCGCGGGTAGTCCGCGGGTGGTCCGCGGGTGGTCCGCGGCTCCGCGGGTGGTCCGCGGCTCCGCGGGTGGTCCGCGGGCGGCCCGCGGGTAGTCAGCGGCTCCGCGGGTGGTCCGCGAGCGGCTCCGCGGGTGATAGTGGGACTGGGAGGCAGATGAGAGTGGGCATGAGTGGGCTGGCCAATCAGGGAGCTGACGGGCGGGGGAGCATAGAGATGACATCATCTCTCGCTGCCCTCTCATCCCTGTAGTGCAGTTCCCCCTCACTGTGCAGGCAGCCAGGAAGCAGAGAGATGACATTATCTCTCTGCTGCCTGACTGATAATCTGCTGCCTGACTCTGTGACACAGCAGGAAAGTGGCAGAGCAAGTGACAATCCATAATGTGTGGCAGGCGACGTGGCAAGTGACAACCCGGGACGTGGCAAGTGACAATCCGTAACGTGTGGCAGGTGACATGGCAAGTGACAACCTGGATGTGGCAAGTGACAATCCGTAACATGTGGCAGGTGATGTGGCAAGTGAAAATCCATGACATGGCAAATGACAATCCATAATGTGTGGCAGGCAACGTGGCAAGTGACAACCAGGGACGTGGCAAGTGACAATCCGTAACGTGTGGCAGGTGACATGGCAAGGGACAACCTGGATGTGGCAAGTGACAATCCGTAACATGTGGCAGGTGACGTGGCAAGTGAAAATCCGTGACATGACAAGTGACAATCCGTAATGTGTGGCAGGTGGCGTGGCAAGTGACAACCCGGGACGTGCAAGTGACAATCCATAATGTGTGGCAAGTGACAATCTAGGATGTGGTAAGTGACAATCTGTAATGTGTGGCAATCTAGGACGTGGCAAGTGACAATCCGTAATGTGTGGCAGGTGACGTGGCAAGTGACAACCTGGATGTGGCAAGTGACAATCCGTAACATGTGGCAGGTGACGTGGCAAGTGAAAATCCGTGACAAGACAAGTGACAATCCGTAATGTGTGGCAGGTGACATGGCAAGTGACAATCCGTAATGTGTGGCAGGTGACGTGGCAAGTGACAACCCGAGACGTGGCAAGTGACAATCTAGGACATGGCAAGTGACAATCCGTAATGTGTGGCAGGTAACGTGGCAAGTGACAATCCGGGACGTGGCAAGTGGACAATCCGCAACATGTGGCAGGTGACATTCTGCAAAGTGTGACAAGTGACAATCTGCATCTGGTGGCAGGCGACGTGGCAAGTGGACAATCCGCAATGTGTAGCAGGTGATGTGACAAGTGACAATCCTTAATGTGTGGCAAGTGACAATCCAGGACGTGGCAAGTGACAATCCATAATGTGTGGCAAGTGACAATCCAGGACGTGGCAAGTGACAATCCATAATGTGTGGCAAGTGACGTGGCAAGTGACAATCCAGGACGTGGCAAGTGACAATCCATAATGTGTGGCAAGTGACGTGGCAAGTGACAATCCAGGACGTGGCAAGTGACAATCCATAATGTGTGGCAAGTGACGTGGCAAGTGACAATCCAGGACGTGGCAAGTGACAATCCATAATGTGTGGCAAGTGACAATCCAGGATGTGGCAAGTGACAATCCATAATGTGTGGCAGGTGACTTGGCAAGTGACAATCTGGGATGTGGCAAGTGGACAATCCGCAACATGTGGTAGGTGACATTCCGCAACGTTTGACAAGTTACAATCTGCATCTGGTGGCAGGCGATGATGGCAAGTGACACGCTCAGGGATCCCACTGATTTTGCTTTATGGTGAGTTGAACTATTTCATTTTATATAACAGAACAGAAATTGGTTAAAAGGCCTGGAGGTCAGCAATGTGTTCCCTTCAGGGGCTGCATAGAGTATACTGCATACTTTGTTGTTCAAAATTTATATAAGCTGTTGCCTGGGTACTGTGCCACATGGGTGTGGTAGTCTGTTGTTTAATAGCATTAGTTCATTTTTTTTTGGTGGGGGGGGGGGGGGCCCATACAACATTTTGCTATGGGGCCCTGTGATCTCTAGTTACGCCCCTGTCTGTATGTGTGTGCATGTATGTCTGTATGTGTGTGTGTGTATGTATGTGTATGTGCACATGTGTCTGTATGTATGTCTGTATGTGTGTGCATGTATGTCTGTATGTATGTGTATGCATGTGTCTGTATGTGTGTGTGGCGTGCATTTGTCTGTATGTGTGTCTGCATTTGTGTGCATGTGCCTGTGTGTATGTTACTTTTAATCCGGACCCCTCCATTCTTATACCATCAAAACTGCTTTTGTGGGGCTTGTGTGTGATATTAGCCAGGACTGCTGCTCCTCTGAAAAGCAATCCATGCACCGATCTCTTTTCAGAGGCATTTAATTGGCGGTAAAGAGGCATTATGTTGCCTCCTCACAACTGTTTTAAGCCCGTAAATGCTACATCTGTGTAGCTGCGTAGTGTGTGTAGGGCAGCCTATTAATTTCAATGGACTTCCCTACTCACAAAAATGCAGGGAAAGAAGTTCCCGAGCTTTTTTTTTTTTAAATTGCACTGCACCAAAAGCACCCACCATTTTCCAATGTGTGGGGTACCATTAAGAATTAACGGTACCCCCTAAAGTGCAGAGCATTCGTCTGTGTGTTGGGAACGAGTGCGACAAAGGCAAGAGAATTCTTGTTGGGCAGTGCATTATTGCTTGGATGGACACACTTAGACCGAATTTTCAATGTTTCAAAGAATGTCAGGCAAAATGGTCGGCCCTCATGCATGTTCACTTCATCAAATCTGGCCCTCTTTGAAAAAAGTTTGGACACCCCTGGCCTAGGTCATCTTTATGTAGAGCAACAATTCTTTTTTTCAGATCCTCAGAGATTTCTTTGCCATGAGGTGCCATGTTGAACTTCCAGTGACCAGTAAGAGAGAGTGAGAGCGATAACACCAAATTTAACACGCCTGCTCCCCATTCTCACCCGAGACCTTGTAACACTAATGAGTCACATGACACCGGGGAGGGAAAAGGACTAACTGGGCCCAATTTGGACATTTTCCCTTAGGGGTATACTCACTTTTGTTCCCAGCGGTTTAGACATTAATGGCTGTGTGTTGAGTTATTTTGAGGGGACAGCAAATTTACACTGTTATACAAGCTGTACAATCACTACTTTACATTGTAGCAAAGTGTCATTTCTTCAGTGTTGTCAAATGAAAAGATATAATAAAATATTTACAAAAATGTGAGGGGTGTACTCACTTTTGTGAGATACTGTATATACATAATAATGCATGTTGTTTGCTGTGAACAAGACCTAATTGTGATAGGATTTTGGTGGAATTTGGAATTATTTTTTCTTATCATCATGGTTCTTTAGCTATAGAGATCAGTAAATATTATTTTAACCCACAAACATGCAACGTTGAAACATCACTGGTTTTAGGAGTTTGCCTTTAAATAAAAACCATATGAGCACTAATCATGTTGCAGAAATATTACATAATTTATGATGGAAAAACATTTCTCATGGTGTCATAAGAGGCACAGATGAATCGGGTCAGTTAATGTCATGGGATAGAATTTTTGAACAAGCGTTCCTCTCTCACTTAAGGCGAAAGATGAATCTTTTTACTATCCTGTAAACTGCAGGTTCATGGAGAAAAAGACAAATGAGGTACAGTGAAGACTAAACACCGAAAAAGAAGCATTAATTTAGACCAAGAGCTAATAATTTTACTGTAATGCGACAATCTAATGGTTTAAGTGCTCGCTATTGTCATTATGGCTGTGAAGAATTGGACACCTGCAACCTTATCAATATTAACCTGATGAACTCATGAAATCAATTGAGGAACCTTCCTCGGGAATGCAACTAAAAGCCATTTCTTTATACTTTCCACTGTTAACAATGGCCCTTGTTTTTTAAGCGCAGTATGTTTTTTTTTAAACACATGATAAATAGAATCTCGTAATGGAAAAAAAATAGAAATGATTGAAGATGTTCTAACTCCTGAAAAAAAAAAGAGATTAAAAAAAAAAAAAAAAAATAGGGGTTATAACTCCCAGTCTCACTAGTCTACTATATATAACACAGCACAACCTGGCCTGAACCACAGCTGCATTCCATCAAAGGTCCCCCCCCCCCCAAAAAAAAGAGATAAAAAAAAAAAAAAAAATAGGGGTCATAACTCCCAGTTGCACTAGTCTACTATATATAACACAGCACAACCTGGCCTGAACCACAGCTGCATTCCATCAAAAAAAAAGAAATAAAAAATATATATTCAAATATTTAAATATATTAATATTCATGTTCTAATGTATGAAAACTTTGCAAATTACTCTTTATTCCAATCAGTTGTACATAGGAACATGCATTCCTGTATATTCTTGTATGATCTTATGTGTGGCTGATTGCAATAAAGAGAAATTTGCAAAAGAATGGAGTGCTATGTTTCTTAGACTTTATGTAACAGGCAAAGTAGCATGGGCATCAGGACTAGTCTATACAGTTCCTCCCACTTGGTATGTATGAATGTTAAAACATTTCATTGTATATTCTAGTCAAGTATTTGATATTATTGCAACAAAGTCTAACCATTGTTAAAAAACTTCATTACAGGAACACCACCTCCTGAGCCTTTTGAATCTGCAGGCCATGTGATTTGAGGCTTCATGTTCACTCTAGAAGACTTGGGAACAGGTTTTAATTAGGGTATTAAGTGAATTATAAATAAAATCTCCTAGACCAGGGGTCATCAACCCCTGGGCCGCGGCCCACTACCGGGCCGTAGCATCTTTGCAGCTGGGCCGCGGCAGGCTGTAAGGCACCAGTGGATCAGAGAGGAAAGCGGGCGGGTGAATAAGAGAAGCACGCTGGCGAGCAGAGATTACATCTCTCTCCGCCCGCCTAGCATCACTGCTCTTCCACCTTCACAGCATACAGAATGTCGGAAGTGCGGCAGGGAGCAGAGAAATTACATCATCTCTCACTGCCTGCCCCGCATCTCTGCTCTCCTGCTCTCATTTAAGAAAGACCACTGAACCAGTGTCACCAATGCAGTGACAATCCTTATCTGGTGGCACTGGCAGGTGATGTGGCAAGTGGCATTCCTCATCTGGTGGCACAGGCAGGTGATGTGGCAAGTGCCATTCCTCAACTGGTGGCAGGCAGCATGGCAAGTGGCATTTCTCAACTGGTGGCAGGCAGCGTGGCAAGTGGCATTCCTCATCTGGTGGCAGGCAAGTGTGGCAAGTGGCATTCCTCATCTGGTGGCACAGGCAGGTGATGTGGCAAGTGGCATTTCTCAACTGGTGGCAGGCAGTGTGGCAAGTGGCATTCCTCAACTGGTGGCAGGCAGTGTGACAAGTGGCATTCCTCATCTGGTGGCAGGCAGTGTGGCAAGTGGCATTTCTCATCTGGTAAAAGGGCGACATGGAAAGTGACACACTCAGGGCTCCCACTGTTTCGGCATTATGGTGAGTTGAACTATTTCAATGTAATATAAGAAATAATGGGCTTCAATCATTCTGACACCATACAAACCATGGTGCCGTGATGATTGAAGTACCAACAGCCGAACACCAGCTATTGACCCGATAAATTGCCCCCCCCTCCCCCGCCGGGCCTTGGCACAATTTTCCTCCACGCAGCTGGTCCCCAGTGCCAAAAAGGTTGGGGACCACTGTCCTAGACAGTTAAACTGAACAGATTTTGTTACAGATAGCTGTACTTATTTATTTATTTTTATTTTTTTTAGTTTATGTGTCTCTGACATAAAAAACTGAATTTATAGGGTATATACAGTATAGATTTGTTCATGGGGAGTGCATGCTGTAATGTTCCAACTTGACTAGAAATAATCAGAGATGTACCTACCAGTATATTTTTGGATTGTGGGAAGGCACTGATGATACTGCAAATGGGCACAGTGAGGCTGCAGATGAGCACAGTGAGGCTGCAAATGGGCACAATGAGGCTGCAGGTGGGAACAGTGAGGCTGCAGATGTGTCATGCCCATCTGCAGCTATACCTTTGATTGCTAAAACAGCTAGCGCCTCACGCTGTGTCATGCAGTCTGTTCGGCGGCCGTCCATTGTAACAAAGCCCCGCCTCCTCCTTATCTATGATAAACGGAACACTGATACAATGCTGGGAAACTGTATCAGTGTTCCGTCTATCACGGACGAGGAGGAGGTGGGGCTTTCTTACAATGAACAGCCCTCGAACAGACTGCATGACACAGTGGGAGACACCCGCTGTTTTTAGTAATCAAAGGTACAGCTGCAGATGGGCACAGTGGGGCTGCAGAGAGGCACAATGAGGCTGCAGATGGGCACAGTGAGGCTGCAAATGGGCACAGTAAGGCTGTAAATTGGCAAAGTGAGGCTGCAGTTAGGCACAGTGAGGATACAGATGGACACAGTGAGGCTGCAAATGGGAACAGTGAGGCTGCAGATGGGCAAAGTGAGGCTGCAGATGGGCACAGTGAGGCTGCAGATGGGCACAATGAGGCTGCAGATGGGCACTGATGATACAGGTGGGCACAGTGAGGATGTAAATGAGCACAGCGAGGCTGCAGTTGGGCACAGTGAGGCTGCAAATGGGCAAAGTGAGGCTGCAGATGGGCACAGTGAGGCTACAAATGGGCAAAGTGAGGCTACAGATGGGCACAGTAAGGCTGAAGATGGGCACTGATAATACTGCAAATGGGCACAGCGAGGCTGCAGATGAGCACAGTGAGGCTGCAGATGGGCACAGTGAGGCTGCAGATGGGCACTGATGATACTGCAAATGAGCACAGTGAGGCTGCAAATGATCACAGTGAGGCTGCAGATGGGCACAGTGAGGCTGCAGTTGGGCACAGTGAGAGCTGCAGATGGGTATTGAATACCCAGTAGCTGCTGCCCTAGGTTTATACTCAAGTCAATAAGTTTTCCCAATTTTTTGTGGTAAAATTAGGTGTCTTGGCTTATATTTGGGTCGGCCTATACTCAAGTATATACGGTACCTTGTGCTGATTGACAAAAAATAAATAAATACACATTTAGGTTTTAAAATCTCTTTCCAAGGTGTAGGTCCACTCCATTTTTCCCCCCAGAAGTCCTTCTTTAACTTACCCTGGCCAGTGCATTTTTTAATTCTTTACCAAAGTTGGAATTTAGCTTAAAATTCAAAAACATCTACGTCCCAGTGTCATGTATCTTTTTTCAAAAAAATAATTTTTTTCAATTCTTTCAGCAACATTCTAGCATAATTATAAAATGCAACATGCCACATAAACAAAAATTAAATGATCACAGTAGTTTCTGAACTGTAAAAAAAAAAAAAAAAAAAAGAAAAACTACACAGGCTGTTGACATTTGGATAATTCAGTGGCATTATGCGTGCTCAGTGTATTGATGTAGGTGAAACCTCCTTATGCATAGGCTACCTGGCACCGAAGCGCTGGATAAACGCTGAATAATCTATGATTAGATATATTTAGTCATTAGCTGTGAAAAAGACACTCAACTGCAGTAAAGTGTCACCGTAATAGAAGATAAAAAGCTGGCGCTTGGCTGGTAGCCCGCATTTGAACGTGCAACGATCTAACGGAGGGGAAAAAAATTAAATAATAATTTAGAGAGACGGGAAACAAGACAGTCACTCGAACTTTATATCAAGGTACAGGTGTTGCGAATCATTAGCCAAACATCACCGCTATTGATGTGCTTGGCCTTGAAAAGTTAACAGGTTCCTGTTCTAATTCCCCAAATCATCCGAGCTACCCAGTGCCCACAGCCTCTTCCTCACAGCTGCTTCCCATCCTCATTAATTAAATTCAAATCGCAGAAATATAAACATGCAGTAGGACGTACCAAAAATGAACTCTTTCCAAACACACAAAATAAAAATCTCGTAGCGAGGCAATTCTGGAAGATGCAATGTGCGCTGCATACACAAAAGCGGATCTTTTTATTTTAAATTTTTTTTTCTCTCTCTCCTCGCGGCCTCGTCAAGACAGACTCAAATCATCTTGTCTACACGCGCCGCAGGTGTTGTCATTACCCAACTAACTTTGCCATCACCTGTCGTATAATGCGCTTAAAATATCAATAAAGGCCCATTGCTTATTCTTCCCGACATAAATGAGTCTTTGCGGCCGGGCATTGTCTGCTGTAGATAATGTCTAAAGAAATTTAAATTTGTTTTTCGTGCTATTACTTTACTCATGTTGTTATCTCGCATCCTGCTATTGAAAGGCTGTATTCATTGTGCCGAAATTGTGCTACATTATGGAACCCTGTGAATAGGTAGCAATCATCCATTGAAATCCGGAGAGAAGTTTTTGCTGAAACTGCTCGTGTTTTGTTTTGATCTGAGGAGAAGATACAGTCTTCAGATTTTTTTATTTTTTTAAATCTTTTTATAATCGTTCAAAGAGTTTATACTTAACAAAAGGAAAGGTTGCTAATATTGAGCTAAGGGATGAAATGATATTGTGAGGTGGGTGGGAGTTAAAGCTTAATTATGGACAGGTATAAAAGACACAAATTAATGCAGCTCTCTATTTATTAACCACTTGAGCTCTGGAAGGTTTTACATACTTCATGACCAGCCCATTTTTTTTTTTTTCCTTTTTAGCACTTCTCTACCTTAACTGGTAATTGCACGGTCCATGCAACGCTGTACCCAAACAAAATTGAAATCATTTTTTTCACAAAAATATAATTTTATTTGTTGGTATTTGATCACCACTGCATTTTTTTTGTAATATTAAGGGGGAAAAAAACAAAAAAAAAAACAATATTTTTTACTTTCTGCAGTAAAACATATCCAACAAAAAATCGAATTTCTTCATAAATTTTGGTCAAAATGTATTCTGCTACATGAAAAAAATAAAAATAAATTTAAAAAACCCCAATAGTGTATATTGATTGGTTTGTGTGATTTATTTTTTATTATGCTACTAATGGCGGTGATCAGCGACTTTTAATGGGACTGTGATGTGCAGCGGCCAATCTGACACTAACTGACGCTGGGAGGGAACTGACTAACTGACACTGACATCACCAGTGACACTAATACAGTGATCAGTGCTAGTAATATATACACTCACTGTACTAATCATACTGACTGGGAAGGGGTTAACATCTAGGGGGTTAAATGTGTGCCTAACAATGTGTAATATGAATAATGTGTGCTGCTTTTACTAAAGATCTCTTTGTTTCTTATCCCTGCTTTGCAGAGATCATTCCCTCTGTACAGAGCCCTATGTTGATTGACAGGGCTCTGGGCTGTGATTGGACACAGTTGATCAGCAGGTCCCAGAGATGAATCATTAGCTGGGACTTGCTGACAGACTTCCACTGTGTACAATCACAGCGAGTGTCAATGGCGGATGTGCACGCCCTAAACCTGGGAGCAGGCATCACAGTACATTGCCGGCGGGTGGTCCGTAAGCAGTTAAAGCAGAACTAAACCCATCAATTTAACAGTTTTAAAAAATGTTACATTCCTGACCCCAACCCCTTCCCTCCCCGTCACACTCAGTGACATGCTGGGCAGGAGAGGACATGTACATGTAGCCCTCCTGGTAGTCTAAGCAGTAGTTCTAGGGCTAAGTCTCTCACCTCTAACAGTTACTGCATATGTTCTGCATGAAGGGAAAGACTGTAGCATCCGCAGAACTTTTTTTTTTGGGGGGGGGCATAATTTTAAGGTCACCCATGCACTGACCCTTTTCGACAATGTCAGAGACTGTAGACGTAGTACAGGAGAATGTCAGAGACTGCAGATATGGCACAAGAGACTATCAGACTGCAGACATGACACAAGAGACTGTCAGAGATTGCGGACATGGCCCAAGAGACTGTCAGAGACTGCGGACATGGCCCAAGAGACTGTTAGAGACTGCGGACATGGCGAGACTGTAAGAGACTGCATACATGGCTCAAGAGATGTAAGAGACTGCGGATATGGCACAAGAGATGACCAAAGACTGCATATATGGCCCAAGAGACTGTCTGAAACTGCATACATGGCCCAAGAGACTATAAGAGACTGCGGACATGCCACGAGAGACTCTAAGAGACTGTATACATGTGAGGGGTTATAGAGAGAGTCAGGGGGAGTGACAGAGAGAGAGAGAGAGGGGTTGACAGAGAGAGGGGGTGACAGAAAGAGACAGAGTTTGTGACAGAGAGAAAGGGGGTGACAGAAAGAGACAGAGGGGGTGACAGAGAGAGACAGAGAGGGGTGACAGAGAGAGAGAGGAGTGTGACAGAGAGAGACAGAGGGGGTGACAGAGAGAGAGTGGGGTGAAAAGACAGGGGGTGACACAGAGAGAGAGAGGGTGTCAGAGAGGGGTGATGGGGTCAGAGAGAGGGATCCACTAGCCCTATCTGCAGTCCCTCAAGTGCCCCTATGTCCCAGTGGTTTGTGTAATTTTCAGTACGGTACCTTGCACGTCAGTACGATGTCCATGATGGCCAGCAGCTGGCAAGACCCATTTTCATTCTGAGTGAGGACAGGAGGTGCTGTGTTCCTTCCATCGTATCTATTATGTGACATGGTGCAGTCCCTGGCTGCTTGCATTTCCTGCCCGTCCTTGTTCTCTGAATCCCCAGTCAGTCTGTCATACAGGCCTGCTCGCTGTTCCTGGCATGTTGCTGCTCTACTTTCTCATGGCTTCCAGCTCCTGGGCCACTTGCTCACACTATGTAGACCAGGTGATGTCATCCTGCCCACCCCTTGAGGCCTTCGCTGTCCTGCTCTTCACACCAGCTGTCACCGGTCCTGCTAAACTGGGTACCGGTGTGAGCACGACCGGCCACTGGCGCTAGGATAAAGACTAAGTGGGGAATTCCTGATCCCCTTGTCCCTACCTGCAGACGCCCATGGACTGTAGCAATAAGTTAGTGGAGGTTCTACAATTACTCCAGTACTCAAATCCCAAGGAGTGGTCCATTAACATCCACTGGAAAACAAACAATTCCAGGAGTGTTGACCTTCTGGGTTCCCCACAGCCCTCCGTGATTTCTTTCCCCTGCCCTCCACCCATTACAGGTGACAATGGAATGGTGATGTAGAGGTCAGCAGGAGGAATCAGCTGCAGGGGACTAAGGACATTGACACTCCCGGAAGTGTTTGTTTGCCATTGGATTTCAGGGGACCGTTCCTCTGGATGGGAGCAGCATTTGTCGACAAGAGCAGCGGGAAAGGTATGTATTTTGTATGTCAACAAGCTCACATTTATTAGGAGCTACATGGTGTTGCAGTGTGGAAAATATAAGTTTATAACAAGACTGGATGGACAGAATTATAAATCCTTAAGCAGTTAAAACATTAAATATATATGTATTTCATCCACATATTCATAAATCCTAGGAACTCCAAATTTGGCACAGTGAGTCTTCTCTATCCCCTCTACGTGTCTCCCAGGTTTGGTGTTGTCGCTTCATATGGTTCGAAAGCAATGCCTTTTCAAAATGAACAATAATTCCCATAGCCGCCAATGTGAAATCTGTGTGCTAGAAGTTTGCCTTACCAGTAATGCTAACCAAAGTGTTTTTTGGTCATCTCCAGTATTGCTCCACTTTAGTCCCTTTACCAAACATCTTACAATATTACAATCTCCTTTCGGTTTAGTAACTACTATGCAACATGATAGCCTACCTGAGCAGATGAGTAGTTGAATGCATTGTTAAGGTAGGCTCTGATACTAGACAGATTTTGGCATATATTAAGAAGTTTTACAGAGAAGTGGGTTCAGATTAAAGCTTAAATAAAACTTGTATTCACAACCTCCAATTCCACAGTCTTCTTTCTATGTTTCTGTCATAGCACATGTGCAAGGATTCTAAAAATGACTGCACAGTCTGTTAGGCACTGGAGTTTGACCAAGATTCAACTCTCAGTAACGGGTCTGATATGACACCCACCCCTCGTTTCTCCTTGCAATACATGTCTGGTTGAGCCTGCTTGTGCTGAGGAATGTGCCGATTTTTTACCTCTTCCAGCATAGAGGACTGAAGTGGCAGAGTATGAAGCAGCATTTGAGAGAAAATGTATTTTAAAGTATTTCTAAGCAAATGTCAGTTATCAATTTTAACATACAGAGGTATATGGCTTTAAAGAGTTAACAAGGTGTGAGACTCCATCTGGGCTTTCTGTCCCACTTACATGTATTTGTTATGCGTTGTGTTGAACTGCATCAGGTTACAATTGTTCAGTAGTACGTTGATTTTTGTGGAGATTTGGGTACACTACAACTTTACTTTGTGATTTGGTTTCTCCCTTTGTCCTCCCCTTCTGTTTAGTTAGTTCAGCTCTAGCTAGTTTCTCCCCATTTTTTCCATGTTCCCTCAGTCAGTGCTAGTACTTTGCAGATACAGGGCTTGGAAAGGTCATTGTCTTCTTACCAGTGGCGTATCATCCATGTGTGCAGGGTATTGACTGCACACAGACCCCCGAAAGGGGGGGGGGGCACTGTGACCCACACTGCACACATGGATTATTTTCCCTTGATCGGGGCAATGTGTTCTACTGACACTGTCCACTGCCCTACTGACACAGTCCATTGCCCCA
Source organism: Lithobates pipiens (assembly GCF_037356315.1). Lineage (NCBI taxonomy): Eukaryota > Metazoa > Chordata > Amphibia > Anura > Ranidae > Lithobates > Lithobates pipiens. The sequence continues at coordinate 71,987,615 of NW_027507784.1, forward strand.
TCACCCCCCTCCCACCCCCTTCCCTAGAAGCACTGTGAAAAAATAAAAAGTAAAAAAAGAAATAAATCAATTATAAAAAATAATAGATAACAAAATAATAACAAACAAAAACTGCTGACACCGTCCACTGCCCTACTGTCCCTATCCACCCCCCCCCCCTCCCTATGTGAAAAAAGTACCATTCTGACACTACCCATTGTTCTACTGATCCCATCCAGTGTCAAAAACATTTTGAGCATAAAGGAAAAACAAAAAAAAATCATTGCAAAAAAATATCATATTTATTAGCATATACCACACACAGATGTATAACACACATCTTCATTTTAAGATGGCAGTTTCTGGACAAAAACTAAAATTTTAAATAAAGAACTTTGAAGTAAAATAAGGGTCACAATCCATCAATGCAGCCTGATCAGTGCCCATCTGCAGCCTCACCAGTGCCCATCAATGCAACCTGCACAGTGCCCATCAGCAGCCTCTCCATTGCCCATTAATGCAGCCTCACCATTGCAAATTAATGCAACCTGCGCAGTGCCCATCAGCAGCCTCTCCATTGCCCATCTGTAGCCTCAATATTGCAAATTAATGTAGCCTGCACAATGCTCATCAGCAGCCTCTTCATTGCCCATCTGTAGCCTCATCATTGCCAATTAATGCAGCTTGCACATTGCTCATCTGCAGCCTCACCATTGCAAATTAATGTAACCGACACAGTGCTCATTAGCAGCCTCTCCATTGCCCATCTGCAGCCTTAACATTGCAAATTAATGTAGCTTGCACAGTGCCCATCAGCAGCCTCTCCATTTCAGATTAATGCAGCCTGCTCATCTGCAGCCTCGCTAATGCCGGAATACACAGCGGCGTGATCTCTTGTGTACCCGGCGATCAGTTACACACAGTTCCGCCTCTTGGCTCACCTCTTGTGATAGACAGAACAGTGGTCCAATCCTGGGCCAGAAGGCAGGACATGCGCGTGACTGAGTGTTGGGTACACAGGAGATCACTGCTCTGTGTAATCCAACGGCGGCCGTCCCCTCCTTTCACTCAGAGGCAGCAGGAATCGACGTATAAAACGCACACATGGTTTCCCCCTGATTTTCAAAAAATGAAAAAAAAAAGTGCATTCTATGCATCCAAAAATATAGAAAATATACCAAATCAAATCATTATTATTCAACCAAAAAATAAAATAAAAGCCTCATGCATGTGTCCTGCTTCTTAATATAGGGGGTCAGTAATACCAAGAGTTGGTGAAAGCAGGGGTCCGTTATTCGGAGATAATTCCGAAAATCATCCGGATTATTCTCCTGGAACTCCCACAAAGGCATATGACATAATTGGTCACGATTAATAAACCAACCAATTTTTGGTCTAAGAACTCCTCCTCCTGTTCCTGGACTGGACTTGGGTCAAAGCAATAACTTCAAGGCCAATAATAAATAACACGTTATCTCCTATGATTCTGCAATGTTTCTGGTTGATGAACGGCCGTTCAGAAACTAACTGAAAAGCACAAAATGAAAAGAGCGAAATGAAAAGCACGAAATGAAAAGCATGAATCAACACTCACCAAACTTCTACTAACATGAGATTAACAGAAGGAGCCCAAAGGGCGGAGCTAAAGAACTGAAAAACCCAGTAGTACATCAGTGCATTTCGTGTTTGTTGGCCGACAATTCCTTGCCATTTGTATGCAAGACAAAATCCAGGCACACACCTTCAAATAAAAGTCTGAGGTTTTGTCTTCAGAAAATTTGATCGGGTGTATGAGGCTTTAGGGTCCAGCAGTATTTTCTAATTTCCTCAACTACCCTTAAATGAACAGTTTCCCTAATAATTGTGATGTGTAACACCTTCCATTTTAAGAAGTCAGTAATCAAAACTTCAACAAGTAATGGGTCTCCTTATAAAAAAATTATTCTTTTCTGCCCCCTGGCCTGGGTGAATTCTCTCCTTTTCTACCCTGCGCTTCTTTTCTCTCCTTTTGCTCTGTGATCTTCTCTAATTTCCTGCTTCTCCCTCTCCCTTTTCTAATCCCCCCCCCCCCTTTTTTTCCCTTTATTATTTTTTTTTTATAATTTTTTGATTCCTCTATCCCGAGTTTACGAACTGTCCACACCCGAATCCATGAGCAATCCTGCTCAAACATCTTGTGTCGACCCCTAGCTTTGGCTAGAGGGTAGTTAAGGTTTAATAGTTTCTCTTGCGGAAAACTTGCATGCATGTATATTCTATTATATTCTAGATGACACAGACAGTGTCATCTTGGGAATCTCTCCTTCTGGGCCATTGTCTTCTCCCAATGGGGGAACGGATGGAAAAGCAGCCCCCGCTGGGAGAAGACAGAGATTATTGCTAGCAGCTATAGCAGTCCCTTATGATAATCCCAAGAGAATCCGGCAGGCTGGTTGCACTGGATTCGTTAACGAGCAGGCCGGTACATTCAACCTGCTCATTAATGATACATGGTCCAAACTAGGTCCTGCCAAGAAGAACTGAGAAAAGCTTGCTGAATTTCGCTGTAATGGATGGAAATTTCAAATTAAATGTAAACGAGGGGTGACTTTCTAATTTAGGAACAGGTGCAGTTTTTCCCACATTAGTGTTTCATCGATTGATTTTTCTTATTGCCTGAGGCTGCCCTACCTAGGTGTCTTTTGATCATTGATACAACATCCTAAAGAAAAGGACAACCAACCAACAATATCTGTTTATCCCACGGAAGGGCCCTGTCTTGGAAAGAAAGGATTAATGTTTATAGAAGCCATATACGAGATCAGTCCCTTGAACTTCAGCTTTTTGAGCTGTTTTGAACAATTCTATGGAGAGTTTCAGATAGACATTTTTGTATTATACCATGCCCAGGGGAGAACTATACGATCATTTTAACAAGGGCTTTTTCAGTCTCGGCTGAATAAATATGCATTTTATTTTATTAATCTTCAAACAACTGCAATGAATTTTACCCAGGACTTTTAAATCACAGAGAACAAAACAAATAATAGAATTCTTTAGAGGGAAAGGCTATGCTAAAGGACCTGAGGTGAGTGTTTCAAAGCAAACAGTCCTTAAATGATGTGCAAATGATTTCTTCCTTATAACTTGATTTATGGGAGCTGATTGCTTGACTGAAAACTATAACCTGCGTAAAAACTCGAGGCTTTGAAAAAAATATATATATCAGATGTGAAATGGAGACAATGTGGCGGGCAAAATATGACACTTCCGAGGAACAAATAATGCAGAGCTGAAAGATGCAAGTCCCTTTCTGCTAACTCCGGGATCTTAGTAGATTCAATTGCACACCTTCAGCTCTAGGAAATAATTGTCACTGATACAAAAATGTTTATTTTTCAGAACAAGGATGCTATGATTTTTTGCACTTTGATATTAGTAAATACAGTGGAAAGCACTTGCATATCAAAGCGAGTTTCCCCATAGAAGTCAATGGAAACGAAGATAATTCATTCTGCATTGACTTCTATTACATGTTATACCACATGTGGCCAGAGGTGGGGGGGCACCGGAGAGCCTCTGAAATACTAGGAGATAGCTCAGCTGAACTTGGAAAGCCTCAGAAAAGTTTCGGAAACACTTGCAAACTGAGTATTTCCAAGTGTTTCCAAGTATTTCCGAGTATTTCCGAGTGGCTCCGAACCACCCGTGCCCCCGCACCTTTGGCCAAATGCAGTACTGCACACCCCATTATCTTGAATTCTGCTCATTTTGTGAGACAACACTTGCAAACCAAGTCAGAATTGAAAAAAAAAGTTGCTCATCTTTCAAAACGCTCGTTAATCGCATTACTCGTTAACCACTGTATATATGTTTAAATGTTGAATGCTTATTCCCCTTAGACCCTAGGACTAGGCTGTACATGGGGCCTTTGAATTTCCACCAGGTCAGAATTAAACCTGCCCCCTGCTGGTGCTAAGCCCCACCTCCTGCCATTCAGCTGACCGATGGAAGAGACTTATCTGCCCACTAATGCTCTTGTTTAGGAGAGGTAGCCCTCATTCACACTGAACATGGCTTGGAAATCATGCAAGTTCAGTTGAATGTGCACGATTTCAAAGCTGCATTACAGGCCGACTTTGGGGGACAACTTGAAAGACATCTGTACGGGTTCATGTATAGATGTCTATTGAAGTGAGTGTTGGTGTCCCTGGGAGCCGCACACATTTATGACAGAATACAGATTGCATCAGTAATACCTGTGAAAGATTGTAGGGCCCCCTCCCTTCCTTAGGAGACCTTTGACCCATGGATGGTGTTGGTAACAGAGGAAGAATTATAGAGTTGGCTGCGTTCTGGTCAGGCAACTGATGCCGTCTGATATATCCCTAGGCTCCCAGTCTGTTTTACTCAAAATACGTTTTTCAAGTTACATACTCTTTAGCTAAGTTTACTTCTTCTTCCATATCCCTCCCTATGGGAGATCCAAGAAATTTGGTGGGTCAGTTGCATGGTACAATTGGACCTCACTCCTCTATCTTTTGGCTATAACCTGGCTCCCATGCTCAGTTACTGAGTAGATTAAATTCCACGTTTTTTCCTTAAGAAGTCGTATGGGGAAACATGTAGAAATATGAACATGGATGCAGTGTTTTAACATCACTAAAAGTGTCCTTACATACAATTGGACATGGATGTATTGTATGTAATATTTTTATGATATTTTTCCATTTAATAAAATTATATATATTTTATAACTGTGGTCTGTGTATTTATATTGAAGTCCCTAGGCTCCCAGTCTGTTTTACCCAGGGCCGGATTAACATAGGGGCTGATGGAGCTGCAGCACCAAGCCCCTGCCTTAAAATAGGCCCACCCAGCCAGCAGCATAAGCCCGATTTTTTTTTTTCCTGTCCATAAACTTCTATGGGACAGGAGAAGTGTGTGTAAATGTAGGGGTGTCTGGCTGCATCTGTGTTTGCTCACTGTGGTTATTACAATGTCACAGTGCACAGTTCCCCCCCTACACAAATGGGAGAGGCTGAGTCGGCTCTGCCTTTCCCCTCCCCCTCTGTGAAGTCTGTGCAGTGAAGGAGCCGTGTGGGTGGGAAACACCGGCAGATAGAAGGTGAACAGGATATCTCTGAGTGATGAGCCTCCAGGGACCGTCCACATGTGAGCTCAGTGACTGGTTTCTTATATCCCTTTCCCTCGTTTTTAACTTTTTTCTCCAGCAGTAGCTGTTATAACTGCAGCCAAAGTGTTTATAATTGTGTCATCAGCCTGTGGCAGTGCTTGGTGGCCCCTTGTGCTTTTAGGTGGTTCACACTGATTTGCTGTGTTTTGGCCCATTGCTGGTGTATCCACAGTTTTCCTGCGTTTTACCCCCAGTCCTATAGGTTTCTATTAGGTTGTTTGTTTTTTCTGCATTTTCTGAAAGCGCACCAAAATTCCTGCATGCTGCATCTTTGGCACACTGTCAGAAAATGCAGCAAAAACCTGCAACCTGATATAAATCAATAGGACTGCAGCTAAAACTGCAGATACATGAGCAGTGCAGCCAACTGCAGCACACCAGTGTGAGCCCAAAAGCTTGCACACACAACCCTGTACAACTTGGTCTAAACAAAACTCCTGGCATACAGCCATACCATCCCAGCTCAGGAGGGGTGGGGGCTCCAGGGATTTGATTGACTATGCAGGCCCTGTCTCTTCTATCCAATTGGGGAGAGTCTTGGAGGCAGTGGCAGGCTGCTGGTGGTAAGTGGCACACTGTATCTGGTGACAGGCTGTGGGTGGCGAGTGGCACACTGTATCTGGTTGCATGCTGGTGGCAAGTGGCACACTGTATCTGGTGGCAGGCTGCTGAAGGCAAGTAGCACACTATATTGTGGAAGGCTGCTGGTTGCACACTGCTGCTGGTGGCAAGTAGCACACTATCTGGTGGAAGGCTGCTGATGGCACACTGCTGGTGGCAAGTGGCACACTGTATCTGGTGGCACACTGCTGGTGGCAAGTGGCACACTGTATCTGGTGACAGGCTGCTGGTGGTAAGTGGCACACTGTATCTGGTGACATTCTGCTGGTGGCAAGTGGCACATTGTATCTGGCATGCTGCTGGTGGCAAGTGGCACACTGTATCTGATGGCAGGCTGCTTGTGGCAAATGGCACACTGTATCTGGTGGCATGTTGCTTGTGTCAAGTGGTACACTGTATCTGGCATGCTGCTTGTGGCAAGTGGCACACTGTATCTGGTGGTACACTGCTGCTGGTGGCAGGCTGCTGATGGCAAGTAGCACACTGTATCTGGTGGCAGGCTGCTTGTGGCAAGTAGCACACTGTATCTGGTGGCAGGCTGCTTGTGGCAAGTGGCACACTGTATCTGGTGGAAGGCGGCTTGTGGCAAGTGGCACACTGTATCTGGTGGAAGGCGGCTTGTGGCAAGTGGCACACTGTATCTGGTGGAAGGCTGCTTGTGGCAAGTGTCACACTGTATCTGGTGACATGCTGCTGGTGGCAAGTGTCACACTGTATCTGGCATGCTGCTGGTGGCAAGTGTCACACTGTATCTGGCATGCTGCTTGTGGCAAGTGGCACACTGTATCTGGCATGCTGCTTGTGGCAAGTGGCACACTATATCTGGCATGCTGCTTGTGGCAAGTGGCACACTATATCTGGCAGGCTGCTTGTGGCAAGTGGCACACTGTAACTGGTGGCAGGCTGCTTGTGGCAAGTGGCACACTGTAACTGGTGGCAGGCTGCTTGTGGCAAGTGGCACACTGTATCTGGCATGCTGCTGGTGGCAAGTGTCACACTGTATCTGGCATGCTGCTTGTGGCAAGTGGCACACTATATCTGGCAGGCTGCTTGTGGCAAGTGGCACACTGTAACTGGTGGCAGGCTGCTTGTGGCAAATGGCACACTGTAACTGGTGGCAGGCTGCTGTTGGCAAGTGGCACACTGTATCTGGTGGCATGCTGCTGGTGGCAAGTGGCACACTATCTGGCATGCTGCTTGTGACAAGTGGCACACCGTATCTGGTGGCAGGTTGCTGGTGGCAAGTGGCATGCTGCTGGTGGCAAGTGGCACACTATCTGGTGGCAGGCTGCTTGTGACAAGTGGTACACTGTATCTGGTGGCAGACTGCTGGTGGCAAGTGGCACACTTAAAGAGGGATTCCGCCCCAAAAAAATATTAAAAGCCAGCAGCTATAAATACTACAGCTGCTGACTTTTAATAAATGGACACTCACCTGTCCCGGGTTCCAGCGATGCCGAGGCCGATCGACCGCTCGTGCCTCGGCTGCTGCCGCCACCATTCTAGGTGAGGGAATCAGGAAGTAAAGCGAATCGGCTTCACTTCCCGGTTCCCTACTGCGCGAGCTGCGCCGCGCAATAGGAAATCTCCGCGCTGTCACTGGGACCCGTGTGTGTCCCAGCAGACAGCGCGGCAGGGCAGGAAATGGCGTAGACTCCCGTGGGAGTCTATGCCCGGAAGTGGGTGAAAATACCCCCCTCCCCCCTGAAAGGTGTCAATTGTGACACCGGATGGGGGGGGGGTTCCGATCAGCGGAGGTTCCACTTTAGGGTGGAATCCCGCTTTAATCTGGTGGCATGCTGCTGGTAGCAAGTGGCACACTATCTGGCATGCTGCTTGTGACAAGTGGCACACCGTATCTGGTGTCAGGTTGCTGGTGGCAAGTGGCACACTGTATCTGGTGGCAAGTGGCACACTGTATCTGGTGGCAGGCTGCTAGTGGCACTGTATCTGGTGGCACACTGTATCTGGTGGCAAGTGGCACACTGTATCTCGTGGCAGGCTGCCAGTGGCACACTGTATCTGGTGACAGGCTGCTGGTGGCAAGTGGCACACTGTATCTGGTGGCATGCTGATGGCAAGTGGCACATTGTATCTGGTGGCAAGTGGCACACTGTATCTGGTGGCAGGCTGCGGGTGGCATCTGGCAGCAGGCAATGGTGGCAAGCGACACACTGCATCTGGTGGGAAGTGACAAGCTCAGGTTCCCACTGATAATGCATCATGGTGAGTTGAACTATTTCACTATATATTACAATGTAGTAATAGAAATAATGGAATTTGATCATCCCGATGCCATATCAAGCATAGCGTCAGGATGATTTTAAGTGCTAAGTGCCATTTGCCTGAAAAATCACCCCCCGCCACCTATTTCCCCATCAACCCGAGACTACATCCCCCCTCTTTTTTTTTTTGGGAAGGGGGGGATCTCCCTGAATGGCAGTTTGGAAATGTGGTCTCCTATGTTGCTGCTGTTGAGATACCGCATAGCAGGTGGTATTGGGGGTGTTCCTGCTGCTCAAAGGCTGCACGGCCGATATTACTGGTGAAAGTATATTTAATTTGTTTTAGCAAAACATTTTTGCATTTTCATTTTGTTTCCGTAAAAAAGGCCCACCAAAATCCTCAGCACCAGGCCCATGATGCTGTTAATCTGGCCCTGGTTTTACCCAAAGGAAGTTTTTCAAGTTACATACTCTTTAGCTAAGTTTACTTCTTCTTCCATACCCCTCCATATGGGAGATCAGGCACATATGGGGCGATCACTGGGTGGGTCGGTTGCATTGTACCGTTGGATCTCACTCCTCCATCTTTTGGCTATAACCTGGCTCCCATGCCAGGTTATAGCCAGGTTTCCCCCCTCCCCTCGCTCGTGGCCGGGAGGCCCAACTGTTTTGTGTTTCACTGCAGGTTTGCGCATCGAAAAACCTTTGCATTTTATGATTCATTGGAGAGCTCTAGATAACTCCAGGAATTCAGAGTGATCGGATGGCCACCTTGCCGCTTCCCCGTGGTGACCAAGAGGAAAAGCAGGACGTCCGACGAGTTCCGGAACTCTTCGACTGGGGCCAGTAATCTTCGAATGATCCGCACGTACTCACTCGGACCTCAGTAGTGTGTGGGGATGGAATATGAACAAACGAACCCTGCAGAGGGCTGTCTGCCAGCGCTAACGACTCCGTTGAACTACAGCCATTGTGGTAAGAGTCAAACTTTTTTCCGGTCTGGAAGCGATAGTGGCAAAACCAGGAAGGTCTCATCGAATTTGTGAAAAGGACTGATTTCCCTGTTCATTATTATTTTTTAGTTGGAACTAGGATTTCTTAATTATAAGGACTTTCTTTTTTGATTGCATTTCATATATGGTGCTTGTTTGATTTTTTTGCTCCTTTTATACAATTTATACTGAGTTTTATTACTCTTTTCACCTTAGTTTTCACGCATATTTAGCGCAACTTTATGTATAACTTTTTTGATTTGATCCATAATTTGATATTTGATGGTTTTTAGTTGCAGCTCTTAGGTTTTGCCCCAAGCGCAATATTTTTGTTTGTTTATTATTTAATCAATATAATTTTATATAAAATGCACTTTTAATATTTCAAAAAGTGTTTCCCAGTGCTAAGCCTTTAATTCAGTTTCTAAATTGCTGCATTTGTAAATTCCAAAAGCCAAAATAAAAGAATAGTAGTGGTTAAAAAAAAGTACTTGTAGGTTTATTCAATCATATTTTTAGTAAAATTCTCCTTTAAAGGGGTGTGACAGGTGGTGTGTCCTGTGCCTACATACTTTTGCTAATAGGTGTCCCCCGATGCCATCTCAAAAAGTTTGGAGGTATACTAAACCCACAATAGTAAAATCAGTCTGTATATTCAGTAAAGCATGCTTGTTATAGTCACTGTGTGGTGCATGTGATCAGCACAGGGCGAATTAGCAGTGTCCAGACAGAGGGTCAGGGGTCCTGCAGCCTCACAGGACAATCAGAGTAGAAGTAAAACTCCTCCTACAAGCTTTAACCAGACCCTGATAGAAGTTAGAAGACTGCTATATACTGCTGATGAGAAAATGTATTTAGCAGTTCATATTTACTGAAATAATTGCATTTCCATGATCGGTGTACTGTGGGAGACCAGATATAGTGAATGCAGGCTCCTAGGTTTAGTAACACTTTAAAACCCAACTTCAGGAAACTTGAAAATTATCCCTTGCTGCGGGGCTACACACATCCTACCAGGGGTAATTGCTTGTTTAGGTCTAGGCGATTTGCTTAATTTATTTAAAGTAGAACTGTAGGCAAAACTCTTTCATTTTGGATCGAACAAGGGAGGGTTATAAACCCTGTCAGATTTTTTTTTCACCTCTGTATCCCGTTACAGAGATTTCCTATCACTTCCTGTCCCATAGCTAAAACAGGAAGTGATCAGAAATCCCTACAAATTAAGGGAAATCTTTGGGGGCCCCCAGGTCACTAGAAATAGTGTCCCCATTTAAATATTTCCCCATGGTTCATGGGGTGTATATGGGCTTTCCTGCACCATCCCCATGGAAGGAGTGTGGTAAGATAGTTCTCCTGTAGAAAGGCAATGGCATACTGGAGGTTAGCTTGTCTGTTGCCCTGCTACCTGTGGTGGTTCTCCTTCCCTTTCCTCCCTCCCCTTTTCCCTTTCCCCCCTCCACTTTCCCTTTCCCCTTCTCCCCCCCCCCCGCATCCTTGTCCCTTGTGGGGAGATGAGTGATGTGGTACGTATGGTAGGAATAGGTAAGGTGCGGTATGTAGATTGTAGGTTGGAAGAGGATGTATGTGGGTGTGATGAGGATAGTGCGGTGGTGGTCCCCTGTGTTATAATTCAGTATGGATGTCAATTTGTTGATTGGAAGTTAATGCAGTACATAGTGATCTTGTGCTGGTTTGGCTATCTGATATTGTCTGTGTTTGTACTATAGTTGTTTGGGCATGATAAACCATACCCACCTAAGTCCACCTGTGCGTGATCCAGTATTTGCTAGACCCGGTCCTGGCTCCTGACACCATGGACTATTTGCCCAGCTTGCAGTGCTGATCCCCTGTACTCATACAAATATACCCAGTCACATTTTGATCAAGTCAGTGAGCACTATTTCATGTTTTACATTTTCTGTATGTATTATTGGTTTCTTTGATTAATATGAAGATATTAATGGATTGTTGTGATTTTAATGATGTTCTCTTTTCAATCTAACAACAGCTAGATTGAGTTTCCCTGAAAAAGCGAAGCACAACTCTGCGAAACACATTGGATTACTCTGTATCAACAAATTTGATATATACCCTTATGGAAACAAGTATTAATTACCAACTTAGCTGTGTGTTAATGTTTACACATTGTGATATGCTTTTATATATTCTTATATGATTTTAATCATGTTTTTGTACAATAAAATTCTTTAATCATACCTCAGTGACAGCCTCATTTTCTTGAAAGTCCTATTTTTTATGGGAGTATATCTCCTTTTTATGTGCTGAAACAGTCTTTTCAAGCTTTGTCCTGTACAGTAGAATGTCAGATTGGGAGTAACGCGGTTTACGAGCGTTTCGCAATACGAGCTGTTTTAAAAAAAAAAATCCCGACTCGCTTTACGAGCATTGTCTCGCAAGACAAGCAGGATTCCAGCCTCTAGGGTGTGCAGTACCGCATTTGGCGAGAGGTTCGGGGGTACCGGCAGGTTTTATTGGTAAAGCTTTATAAAAAAAGTGCCCTCTCCTGCTTGTCTGTTTGTTCCCACCAGACTGTGGGTGCATTTCTCTACCTAATGCTATGGGTTACTCTACCAGATTTGAGAAATTGTGGGCTGAAGGGAAGCTTTATGCTAGATGGCGTCACGTTGTTGGGAAGCCCACTCCTATTAAGTAATATTAAGGGTTGCCCATAGGCATCTGCAAGACCCAAGGTCTCCAGGAACTGGTACATTGTGCGAACAGTTGACTTCTATGGCCGGAGAGAGTGGAAGGTGAAGATTGAGAACTGTAGCAATCAAGGTATGTTTATCGCCTCCTCAAATTAATTACATACCTACAGGCTGGCCAACCTGCCAAGTAGTTCAATCCAACTCAAAATGCTCATTTTCAGCACCTGTCATCTCCTCTCTATAACTAGCTTCCATGATGACCCACTACATACATGTATATGTTGCACTTTACTGCCACCCCTTCTTACATACGCGCCATAGCCTCTCATAATTTATACAACCCCAGTGGCCCCGCCTGAGGCTTTAGGTGGTAGTGATTCCAAATCAAGGTGTCAACTTGCATCCTTTTCCGATATAACAAAGTTTCCATTCCTGTAATAAAATGATACGCAGCGCTCATAAAAGATATGTAACAATCACGCTGAAGAGCTTGTAAAGAAAGAAAGTAAAAGATCTCACGCATTATGCCGATTTGCATACCAATGGCCACAATGGTGGAGGGACCAGCACAGCTGTGTTTTGAAGTGCGATTGAAAAGAACAGAATTGAAAGTTCTATGCAGCAGCATTCCACGCGAGCATCCCGTCTTTGTTTAGTAAACTAAATTGTGAAGGAGAGCGCTTGCCTCTTTTGTGCGCGAGCTGGGAAATACGCCTACCTCACTTACTCGGCCGCATTATCTTAATAATATCGGCTTCTTTTTTTTTTCCTTCTCTCTCTGTACGGCATATACAATATATATTAACGTGCTGGATTGTGGAATAACGGAAGCAAAGCTTATATTCATGGGCCCATTTGCATACTCAAACCCAGATTGAGCTTTGATGCCACACAGCTGTGATATGACTGCACCAAATTTAACATCTGCTAGCAAAATAAAAGCCCAGGAAAATAAAAGGAATTAAGCCTCTCTATCGTATTGACTTCTGCATTATATACATATTTTTCCTAAATTTATATTAATACAGTTAAATAGCTGGAGGTATTAGGGATTCTAGTTAGAGGAATAATTAATAGTTAAAGAGAACCTGCCATTTTGCAGAAGACACTGATCGGCAAAGGAGAAGAAAGTCTGAGGTTACAGAGTGTGGGATTGTCATCCTCAATAGATGGCAGTGCTAGGAGGTTAGGTTGAGAGAGAGTTAGGGTTTCAAGGCATCTATGCTCTCCTAAGAAGATGATCATAAAAAAGATGGAGCTAAACAATACCAGAAGGAGACATTTTCTAATCTCTCTCTATTCTCACTTCACAACAGGATATCAGAAGAAGACTGTTGCTAGGCTACTACTATCACCTTGTTCAGGTTGAACTCAAGCCCCGCCATGACAAGATGTATATATATAATGATGAGGGTGTAGAAGAGATGGCTTGAGTTTATGTTAACATTTTAAAAAAACATTCAAATATGTATTATAGTAAGCAAGGATCTTATGTAACCCTTTTCCAATTGCAATACAGCAATTATTATAGAATGGTAGTTCCACTTTAAGATAAATGGCTGACCCCAAAATACAGCTAAAACGTGAGCTAAAAATTTAAATTTTCAGATTTGATTTTAATTTTTAAAATCAAAATATTTATTGATAAAGGCAAACGAACCGTTTCCCCCACAGCTACTACAACCTAATGCTGCATACACACGACTGGACTTTTTGACAGGAAATATCAGACGGAACGAATCTGGCGGACAATTTGATCGTGTGTGGGCTCGATCGGACCTTTGCTGTCGAATAATCTGACGGACTTTAGAAATAGAACATGTTTCAAATTTTTTCTCCGGAATTCCGCCAGACCCAGTTCCTATTGAGAAATCCGCTCGTGTGTATGCTAGTCCGACAGACAAAAACTGACGCTAGGGCAGCTATTGGCTACTGGCTATGAACTTCCTTATTCTAGTCCGGTCGTACGTCATCACGTTCGAATCCATTGGACTTTGGTGTGATTGTTTGTGGCCAAGTCCATTTATTCGGAAAGTTCGTCAGAAGCCAAAAGTCTGTTGGAAAGACCGTCGGACCTAGTCCGACGAAAAGTCCGCTCGTGTGTACGCGGCATTAGGTAACAACGATAACCATAAGGGTGTAGAAGAGATGGCTTGAGTTTAAGTTAACTTTTTAAAAATACATTCAAATATTTATCATAGTAAGCAATGGTTTTATCTAACCCTTTCCATTTGCAATATCATGATTAATATAGGATGGTAGTTCCACTTTAATAGATAAATGGCTGACCCCAAAATACAGCTAAAAAGAGAACTAAAATTTTTATTTTTCAGATTTGATTTTAATTTTCAAAATCAAAATATTAATTGATAATGTCAAAAGAACTGGTTCCCCCACAGCTACAACAACCTAGGGTGACAACCATAACCAAAAGGGTGTAAAGAGATGGCTTGATTTTAAGTTAACTTTTTAAAAACACATTCAAATATTTATCATAGTAAGCAATGGCCTTATCTAACCCTTTCCATTTGCAATATCATGATTATTATAGGATGATAGTTCCACTTTAATAGATAAATGGCTGACCCCAAAATACAGCTAAAAAGTTACCCAAAATGGAATTTTTGATATTTGATTTTCAAAATCAAAATGTTTAATGGGAAAGGCAAAAGAACAGGCCCTCCCACAGCTGCTAATATCTACTGGTTTCTTCACTCCCACCAACCATTTGAGTTGCTGGAATGTGAAGGACAAGTCATATGTAAGTAGCAAACCACAGCTTGAAGCTATAACAGGGATAAGGACAGTGCTGGGTGCCTTAGCAGGCAATCATAAGTATGAGCAATATATTTCCTCTTCTAGGAATTACCGATTATGTCATTTACAAATTTAGAAGAAATGGCCGCACACCACTGTAGATCAAAATGCTTTTTATTTGGACATCCCAGAAACTACAGGAATCAGAAAGCTCAGTAGACGCGTTTTGCACACTTCACGTGCGCTTAGTATGACTAAGCACACGTGAAGTGCGCGAAACGTGTCTACCCAGCATTTTGATTTCTGTAGTTTTGGGATGTCCAAATAAAAAGGATTTTGATCTACAGTGGTGTGCGGCCATTTCTTCTAAATTCATTGTGTGTGGAGGCGAGCCGAGGTGAGCACCTACTGGATCGTTAGGCTTCCTGGTCTAACCTGGAGCGGCAGGTGTGTCTTTTTCCATATGTCACTTACTGTAGCTCTCATAGGTGAACAAAGCAAAGGGAAAGTAATTACTGCATTCATAGTTGAAACATGTGTTACTTGTCTTACCTACTGAAAAATGTTGTAAGTTTGTTTAGCCAATTTTCAAATCCAGACATCTCTGCCAGAACCAGCATGTGACCTCACTTTTCTCCAGTAGTTAAAGGATAACTAATCCAAAGAACAAACATGTAATATATTACAGCTTACAGTCAGGGATGCCATTAGAAATCAGGTGGTCCCGTACAGTCTAGCTGACTATTTTATTTATCTTTTATTATTTTTTAAATGCATTTTTTTTTACTTTTTCTTTAAGAACACTGTGGGGGTTTGGATGAAATATCAGGGGTCTAAAAAAGACCACTAACATCTCACTTTTGAGAGAAAGGAATTGAGAACACAGATTTATTCTTTTCTCTGTAGCCTCAGTTGCACTGAAGATGAATGAACCCGAGACACAGACTCCTGTTCATTCAGAAACGAAACCATAGTAAACACAGTTTACTATGCTCAGTTATGAATGGGCACAGGAGCGATCCGTACTGGTCACTCACTATGTTCAATTCAGAAAAAAAAGAAGATACTGGTAAATTACATATGTACTGGCCCCTTCCCTCCACTCTCCATCTACCTGTGCACCTGCATCAGCCAGCAGGAGAGGGGAGCCGATGACACTGAGGGGGATAAGGGGGAGCCCGGGCACACAGGTGGGAATCAGATGTGGGCCACAGAACAGGAGGATAAGTACAGAACAATGCATTATGTCTGTGTCTCTCCCTCCAGCAGCAGAAAGCCGGCAGGAGGGAGAGGGGGAAAAAACAGCTTTCAGCTGTTGGAGGGAGAGACACAGACACAGTGCATTGTCCTGTAACTGTCCTTCCTCCCACCATACCGATCCCCATACTGCCTGGGATTCCCTTTGGGTGCGGGCCCCCTACAGGAGGCCCGGTGGTGCCCCCCTTTCGGTGGCCCTGCTTACAGTCCTTAGATGTAGTGGTTGCATTAGTCTTTTTTTTTTCAAGTACATTTTCAGAAAATACCTGCTGATCCTTCTAGAAATGCAACATCATTGTCATTTCCTGTGAGCTTAACTAAAGAATACCTTCTTTCCTATCCAGCTTCTGTAAACAAACAATTGCCTGGCCCACCATGTAATAGAGATAAAATGATACAGACATGTTTGGAGTCCATATCAGGAGAGAATCCTAGGGTGACAACCATGCCCCTCTCCTCAGATACAGTGGAGGAATGACACAGCCACCCCTGGGCAGGAAGTGTTGTTGATTGAAGGATTACAAGGTAAAAATAAAGCAAAGGAAGCACGAAAAAAGAAAACAAATACAGCCACCTCACCAAGGGTTAGCAAGCTCCGATATATTTTTTTGTGTTCAAGTTCAGATACATTTTAACCACTTAAGGACTGCCTCACGCCAATGTACATCAGCAGAATGGCATGGCTGGGCACAAGCACATACCTGTACTTTGCTCTTTAAGTGCCCAGCCGTAGGTCGGGAGCACGCCGGTCCTGAGCTCCGTGACCGTGGCCGCGGGACCTGCGGACCCGATTGCCGCTGGTGTCCTGTGATCGGGTCACAGAGCTGAAGAACGAGGAGAGGCCTGTGTAAACAAACCTCTCCCCAAGCTTCCAACTGTGGCTGTCACCAATCGTCTGTTCCCTGATATAGGGAAAGACGATCAGTGACGTCAGATGCCAGGCCATGCCCCCTACAATAAAAAAAAGACATAACATCATACATAATCCCTACACTGCCCCCTAGTGGTTAACTCCTTCACTGCCAGTGTAATTTACACAGGAATCAGTGCATTTAAATAGCATTGATTGCTGTATAAATGACAATGGTCCCAAAAATGTGTCAAAAATGTCCAATGTGTCCGCCATAATGTCGCAGTCAAAATAAAAATCGCTGATTGCCGCCATTAGTAGTAAAAAAAATAATAATAATAAAAATGCTATAAAACTATCCCCTATTTTGTAAAAGCTATAACTTTTGCGCAAACCAATCAATAATCGCTAATTGCAATTCTTTTTACCAAAAATATGTAGAAGAATATGTATCATCCTACACTGAGGAAAAAAAATATATATTTTTTTTGGGGATATTTATTATAGCAAAAAGTAAAAAATATTGCATTTTTTTTTTTTAAATTGTCGCTCTATTTTTGTTTATAGCGCAAAAAATAAAAACCGCAGAGATGATCAAATACCACCAAAAGAAAGCTCTATTTGTGGGAAAAAAAGAACACCAATTTTGTTTGGGAGCCACGTCGTACGAATGCGCAATTATCAGTTAAAGCGACACAGTGCCGAATCGCAAAAAGGGGCTTGGTCCTTTGGCTGCAAATTGGTCCGGGGCTTAAGTGGTTAAAGAGAAAATTGAGTATTGTCCGTGATATTTTTTTTATTTGCACTAACATACAATTTTTCAGGACAAGCTTTCTGGGTATGTCCCCTTCTTCAAGGTCCAAGCAGTACTCTTGGAGTACTCTTGAGTACGCTTGAGTGCAAATAAAAAAAGTATCACGGACAGTACTCAATTTTTTCTGTCACAATTGCACTAATACGGCTACAATCACATGAAGTATACATTTTAAAGAAATACAGCTTGGTCAAGGAATGGTCTAAATTGTACTTAGATAGTTAAGGAGCAACAACATACTGGTGAGGTCAACCATTGCTCTCCCCTTCTAAAAGACATCTTCCAGTCTAAACCATGCTGTGCAAGGAACTGAATTTATTTTTACAATTAACACAGAATAAGATACTGTTTAATTAAAAATACATTAAGTTGTATGTAAATCCTAACAATAAACCTCTCATTTGCTTCCTCTTTGTCTAAATACACAATATATATATATTTTTTTATATCTTTATGGTAATTCACCCCCCCCCCCCCCCAAAAAAAAAAGAAACACAATAATGGGTAATGTAGGATGGCTCACTGGTAATAACGAGAAGCTGAGAGAACACAAAAATATCATAAGGTATTACAAATGTAGCATAAAATCTCCCAACAGTGGGTATTACAAACAGTACTGATCAAAAAATACAGTCAAATAATTCCTTTTTCTATATACTATATTAATATCATATGCTACATTGTCAACATGTTTCACGGCCTCAAGCTGCTTCTTCAGGACTCAGATATGGCATAGTTCTTGGAAGAGCATCTAAGAGTTTAAACAAAGGAGGTATTATACATTTTTTTTCTTCTTCTTTTCTTCCTCCCTTTGACTTTTTTTTACCTTCGACTCCTAATGGTAAGACTTTCTTTACACTGGTTTCACATGATGAATGTTGTTTATAGATGTGCATATGCATTACTGTAATGTTATTGTATAATTCCTTCTTTCCTTGAATTCTTAAAATCAATGTAAGCTCTTCCAAGAACTATGCCATATGTGAATGTGAAGTTCTGAAGAAGCGGTTTGAGACCACAAAACTTGTGGACAATGTAATGACGGGAGGGAGAAGCTGTCCATCCTGGGAGAAAACAATAATTATCACTAGCTGTTATAGCAGCCACTTGCGATAATCGCAAATGAATCCGGTGGGCAGGTTGTACCCAAGACGATCGATCGATTCAGCCTGCCCAATAATGGTTAGAATCTTGTCCGGTTCCTGCTATGGATGGTCTTATTTTGCCAACTTTTTACAATCACTACTAGAGACACTACTCATTTAAATGCACATATATACAGTATTACCTTAGATGTCAACTCCACCCATCACATTAAAGAGGAACTAAACACTGGAGCTGTGCCCAAAAATGCAGGCTGAGGGTAGAGGACTAGTCACCAGTATTGTCTGCAGCTGATCATTACCCATTACTGACTTTCCATGCCTTATTCTGCACCATGTCTCTGTGCGGAGACAGCCATGTTGGTAGAGGCAGGGCTTTGCTTCCTCATGTCAGTGCCTCCAGAAAGGAGGACAGTGTGCACCACAACAGTGACATCACCAAATCTCGCTCCAAATCATCTAAAACTAGTGATCAAAGGTAGCAGTTCCTTAGATCTCATATATACACCTATTGGGCTATAGGCACAGGAGTGCCTAGGCACACTCACATATCAGGAAGTTCATATTTATGAAACAAAATTCAAGACAAAAATTACAATTTTGCGTTTAGGTCCACTATATACAATTTATTAGGTTCTGGAGTGGTTTGTAAGTGAAACTGTTTTACTGGTGACACATGAAATGCCACAGTGGGCAGATGAGGGCAGTGCAGGAGTGGACTCCTTTTATTTTCAAGGAGTGACCACATAGGTACATGTATTAGACCATCTACGAACAAGATAATTCTAGGGTGACAAATCCCCTTTAAGTGGCTTGAAACATATTCCATATTCGCTCAGATACAACCAACTGTTGTTTATAATTCTTAATGTCAAGATAGTGATGTGGAAAAAAAAAAACAGTCACGTGATAGTCAGTCAGTAGGATGAAAAATAAATCAAAACTGCATTTTGCCAATCTGTACAGTGGGACATATTGGAATGTCACAGCCAATACTCTTTGGCTCGTGTGGTATTTTGCAAATGGAGCCAAAAAACGTAGCAAACTTCATTCCCTGACAATATCTGATATTTCAAGTACAAAAATATTGTATATTTTGATAATTAACTGAATAGATCATATAACATTAAGTCAAAATATTACGCTCTAGTCAATATTGTTTAATAAGACATTTCTTTGATTTTGACCCAGACATTTTCAACATACGAAATTTGGAGTTCCAAGAAATAATACATATTAATGACTACATTTTATAACTGGGATGCTCATTGTGTATGTCCGAAATTTGCTGGACAATATATTTCTTAATTTGCTTACTCGGATATTTCATCTATAAGAAGATGCTAGTAGCTTGATACATCAGTTGGTGTCTAACTTCTCCAGGACTTCAGCTGTAAACTCTAATCCGATCTCTCAATCTTTGTTTCCAGCTCTACCCAAATTTAACACCAGGTTTGTACAGAGATGAAGATACAGGTTAAATGAGGTTGATGGTCTATTGTTCACTAGACATGTGCATTCTTTTTAGTCCAAATGCATTTTCATCCGAAATTCGGGTATTTTCACTATCCTTTTAACAAACAATAACGAACGTACAGAATCCGAAAACTGAAAGATCCAACATAAACAAATGCTTTATTTTCATTTTCGTTGTGACAACAGTTCGATATAGTTAGGAGATTCAACATGACGCTGACAATAATCTGTGTCCATCATACCTGTGGTCGAATGTGCCTAACCTTAGCTCTATTAGTCCAAGATTATTCGACATAGAGAGAAAAGATTCAACATAGATAGAAAAGATTTGACATTATAGAGACTAAGGCCCCTTTCACACGGGACGGATCCGTAATGATCCGCCCCGTGATGATCCGCTTCCTCAGCGGGGATCGCTCCGTTTATCCCCACTGAGCCGGCGGATGACACTGTGCAGGGACCACCCTGTCAGATGTCCGCTCTCCTCTATGGGGGATTGGATGAACATGGACCGTCTGTCCGTGTTCATCCAATCCACTCTGCAGACGGATAGAAAAATAGGATTTTCCTCTGTCTGCAGAATCGGACCAAAGCGGAGACGGACGATATCAGGTGTCAGCTGATGTTCATTCGCAGACCCCCGCTATCCTATAGGGATGCATGTATGTCCGTGCTTCATCCACAAACGGATGGATGAAATACAGACATACTGTCCGCATGTGTGAAAGGGGCCAATAGCAAAAAAGGTCGAATGTGCCTAACCTAACTCTATTAGTCCAAGATTATTCGACATAGAGAGAAAAGATTTGACATGAAGATGCAAATTCAAAAAAGTAAAAAGACACAAAACACACACACAGCACTGTAATCTTACAGATTACAGTACAGTATTAAAAAAATACACACCCCCTTTGTCCCTAGTGGTCTGTGCAGTGCCCTGCATGCACTTTTATATTATAAATACTGTTTTTCTGCCTGAAATTTGTTGATTGTCCATAGCAACCAAAAAGTGTACCTTTTTAAGTGTTTTAGGATTTGATTACATTATTGAATAATGTTTATTATTATTTATTATATTATAAACTTGATCATACCCAGGATGTCTACTAGACTCTGGTTTGAACAGATTTAAGAGAGTTATTCCTAAAGCCGCGTACACACGGGCGGATTGTATGGCCTACTTAGTCCGCCATACAATCCGACGGACAGTCCGTCCTACTTTCGAATGAACGGACTTGACCACACACGGATGCACAAACAGTCCGTCGAAAGCTTGCGCGATAACGTGTACAGCACGTACGACGGGACTAGAAATAGGAAGTCCAATACACAGCAATGCAACCTTTCGCCGTGTAAATCCTTTCTGAGCATGTGCCATTCTTAGTCCGTCGAACTAGCCTACTGACGAGCGGATTGTCCGCTGAAACCAAAGTACGACGGACAGTATTTCGAAAAATCCGAAATACTTAGTACGCCAGACTGCACGCTGAAAAAGTCCGCTGAATCCCACACACGAGCGGACTGTCCGCTGAAATGTGTTTCGACGGACTAAGTAGGCCATACAGTCCGCCCGTGTGTACGCGGCTTAAGAATTACAGGACTACAATATAAAACGCCAAATTTCCATGCAAAATAATTGTACCGCTTTCAGCACCTAAAACCAGAACTAATCATACCGCCAGGGAGGTTAATAAATAAATATAATTATTACTAGTGTCATACAACATTAGAATTCTACTATAGCTTGTAGACGGAACATTTGACCGGAAATGTATGATTGCGGCGTCGTACAGTTTAGCTGCTCCATTGAATCTTCTTAGAACATTCGACAGACACCATAAGCCTTCAATGACAGATTTGACCTTAATTATTTCGGATTTTTGGATGAATGCATTTTTTAACGAAACAAAATAAATAAAAAACGAATTTCGGAAGTAACTAAATAAATTCATTTTTTGGACGAAAAACTAAATTCTGAAACGAAATATTTCAGTGTGCACATGTCTATTGTTCACACAAGAGTACTAAAAATGATGGGGTAGATTTACTTAAACTGGAGCGTGCAAAATCTGGTGCAGCTCTGCATAGAGAAGTCATGTGCAGCCTGTTGGTGGGAGCAACCATGTGCAAATTTATACATGCAGTTGGTGGGAGGAATCAGGAATTCATGTTTATACTGATACCTGCCACTGGTGGAAGGAGCCATGGACACTGTACAGCCTGATGCCTGCAGCTGGTGGGAGGAACCAAAAATACAGGGGAAGACTAATGCCTTCAATTGGTGGGAGGAGCCAGGAACTCATATTTAAGGTGATACCTGCAGCCGGTGGTAGATGCTAGGGAATCATGCAGCCTGATGTCTGCAATTGGTGGTGTGCAAACTCATGCATGCAGTTGGTGGGAAGAACTTGGAAATCATGTGCAGAGCCTGCAGGAGGTGCAAGTAGTCAGGAACCCATGTTTAGACTGATGCCTGCCACTGGTGGGAGGAGCCAGAGACTCATATCTATCCTGATGCCTGCACCTGGTAGGAGGAACCAGGCACTCCTGTCTAGCCGGATGCCTGCAGTTGATGGAGGAACCAGGAGCGCAGGTGCAGACTGATACCTGGAGCTGATAGGAAGAACTAGGGACTCATGTCTAGCCTGATGCCTGCAGTTTGTGGAGGAACCAGAAACTCAGGTGCAGACTGATGCAGTTGCTGGGAGAAGCCAGGGAAACAAATTTCATGTGAGTATAATTTTTGGTGGAATGACTTTTAAATTATTATTTTAGCATTTCAAAATATAAGCATGTGTTCCATTACTGATACTTATGTAGCTTGTACAAAACCTGCGGTGTTTATAAATTGCTGTTTGAAATATCCTAATTTTTGGGTTTCTGTGCAGGCACACTGGACAATGAAAGAGCCACCTGTTAATTGCTAACAATGTGGCATTTGTTGCTCTGTGCCAATATTACAGAAGTCGCTTTTGGCTCTCTTATTATGTAGCACTGGCTTCAGTCTTGCACATGAGTCTGTGATTGTATAAAAATCCAAATTGTGGAAAGCATTTTATTTATTCCACTAAATCTCCTCTATATTAATGTTTATGGCACCATTCATTTATTTGAAATTTAGTCTGATGGTGACAGATGTACATTTAAATAAATACAGTATACAATTTTTTTTTTTCATAATCAAGTGTCCTTATTTAAAGAAATACAGTCAAGTTAGAAATTGCCAATAAATTCACATAACCATTTTTGCTTTAACCAATGAAAAGCCAATTACTAGGAGGAAGAGAGGTAAGAAACCAAACAAAAAATGCATATTACCTGGATTTTCAGGCATTATGTCCATTTTTAACCTATTTTTCCTAACCAGACCAATTTTCAGCTTTCAGCGCTCTCACATTTTAAATGACAATTACTCAGTCATGCAGCACTGTACCCATGTGATATTTTTCTCCTTTTTTTCACACAAATTAAGCTTTCTTTTGGTAGCATTTAATCACCACTGGGTTTTTCCTATTTTATTGCGCTATAAATAAAAAAAGACTGCACATTTTGTAAAAAAAAAATGCATTTTTCTTTGTTTCTGTTATACAATTTTGCAAATTAGTAATTTTTCTTCATACATTTTGGCCAAAAGATATACTGCTACATATCTTTGGTAAAAATAACCCAAATCAGTGTATATTATTTGGTCTTTGTGAAGGTTACAGCCTCAGTCTACAAGCTATGGTGCCAATCACTTAAAATTGATCACACCTGATGACCCTTTTTGGAAAGTAGACAGTCCAAGTTATTTAGTAAGAGGCATAGTGAGTTTTTTTCATGTTCTAATTTTTTCCCACAATTATTTGCATAATAAAGATTTTTTTTCACAAAATTGTCTTATTAACAGGTTATTTTTCTCACATGACATATGCATACTTGCAACTACACCCCAAAACGCATTCTGCTACTCTCTCCGGGGTCCAAGGATGTCTGATCTGATCCAGCGATGGGTGATCTCTCCCTCCAGCGCAGTGCAGTCCATCCATCCTCTGTCTCCACTGGCGGAGACACTGTGGGATCCCGGCAGCCTGACATTCCTTAACCACTTTCCGACCAGCGCACGACGATGTACTTCGACAGAATGGCACGGGCAGGCAAATGGGTGTACATGTACGTCCCTTTAAATTTGACGCCCTGCCATCGGGAGCGCGCCGCCGGCGAAGCGCTCCAGCGCTGGTCGGGACCCCCATGAGTCCGGTCGCGGGACCCGCGGACTCGATCGCCGCGGGCATCCCCGCAATCGTCTCGCGGAGCGGCCAAATGAAGAAATGCCGTTGTAAACAGCATTTCTTCATTCTGCCTAGCAACTAGTGACACTGATCTCTGCTCCATGTGATTGGAGCAGAGATCAGTGTTCACTAAATGAAAGCCCAACCCCCCCACAGTTAGTTACACACCCCTAGGAACACTTAACCCCTACACTGCCACCCACTGGTTAACCCCTTCACTGCCAGTGTCATTTACACATGAATCACTGCATTTGTATAGCAGTGATTACTGTATAAATGACAATGGTCCCAAAAATTTGTCAAAAATGTCCGATGGGTCCCCCACAATGTCGCAGTCACAATAAAAATCGCTGATCGCCGCCATTACTAGTAAAAAAAAAATAATAAAAAATTATTAATAAAAATGCTATAAAACTATCCCTATTTTGTAAACGCTATAACTTTTGCGCAAACCAATCAATAATCGCTTATTGCGATTTTTTTACCAAAAATATGTAGAAGAATACGTATCGGCCTAAACTGAGGGAAAAAAATGTTTTTTTATATATATTTTGGGGGATATTTGTTATAACAAAAAGTAAAAAATAATGCGTTTTTTTCAAAATTGTCGCTCTATTTTTGTTTATAGCACAAAAATAAAAACCGCAGGGGTGATCAAATACCACCAAAAGAAAGCTCTATTTGTGGGAAAAAAAGGACGTCAATTTTGTTTGGGAGCCACGTCGCACGACCGCGCAATTGTCAGTTAAAGCAACGCAGTGCCGAATCGCAAAAAGTGGTCTGGTCTTTGACCAGCAAATTGGTCCGGTCTGAAAGTGGTTATATGAGGAGGACGGGGCCACCTGACCCCGTCCCCCTCTGACGCAAGTGGGGAAGCCTGGCTTCCCCAATGACGTGTGGGTAACCCCGCCCCTCTCTGATGTAATGTCAGGCTGCCAGGATCCCGCAGTGTCTCTGCCAGTGGAGACAGAGGATGGATGGACTGCGCTGCACTGGACGGAGAGGTCACCTGTTGCTGGATCAGATCAGCCATCGCTGGACCCCGGAGAGATGATCATCCATCGCTGGATAGCAAGAGTGGATTACCATTGCTGGAATCTTTTTTTATTTTTTTTTATTTTTAATAAAGGACTTTTTCAAAAGTGTTGTCTTTTTTAACATTCTTTTACACTTTCTTTGTGAAATGGTAGGGGTACTTTTGTACCTCCTTACCATTTCAAATGGGGGGCAGGATCTGGGGGTCCCCTTGTTAAAGGGGACTTCCAGATTCTGATAAGCCCCCCGCCTGCAGACCCCACAACCACCGGCCAGGGTTGTGGGGATGAGGCCCTTGTCCTCATCAACATGGGGACAAGGTGCTTTGAGGGATCTTTGACCCCCAAAGCACCCTCCTGATGTTGAGGGCATGTGGCCTGGTACGGTTCAGGAGGGGGGGGGCGCTCTCTCGTCCCCCCCTCTTTTCCTGTGGCCTGCCAAGTTGCGTGCTCAGATAAAGGGTCTGGTATGGATTTTTAGGGGGAACTCCACATCATTTTCTTTTTAATTTGGCGTGGAGTTCCCCTTAAAATCCATACCAGACCTGTATTTAGGGGGAACCCCACATCATTTTTTTTAAATTTGACGCAGGGTTCCCCTTAATATCCATGCCAGACCTGAAGGGCCTGGTAATTGAATTTGGGGGAACCCCACGCTTTTTTTTTTAAATCAATGACTTCTCTGTATTACGGGGAGCCGACAATTCATTATAGCCTTGAGTGGTTTTAAATTACTTTTTTCCTGCAGAAATGACACTTTGTGCAAGGACAGTTCTAAGCACAGGAAACATGCGCCCCTTTACAGGCATACTATACACAACCCCCAGGTACGAAATTTAAAGGAATATTACACTTTTATTGTTTCATTTTAAGCATTATTAAAATCACTGCTTCCAAAAAAACAGCCGATTTAAAAAAAATTGTTTGCATTGATACATGTCCCCTGGGGCAGGACCCAGGTCCCCAAACACTTTTTAGGACAGTAACTTGCATATTAGCCTTTAAAATGAGCACTTTCGGTTTTGAACGTTCGAGTCCCATAGACTTTAATAGGGTTCTAAAGTTCACGCAAAGTTTAGGTCTGTTCGCAGGTTCTGGTGCGAACCGAACCGGGGGGGGGGGGGGGGGGTGTTCGGCTCATCCTTACCGATGGGACTCATTGATGGGAACTGTAGTTGCACTTATGAACACTGTAGGTGTATTGTAGTTGTACTGATGGCACTGATGTGACACTGAAGGAAATGTAGGGCACTGATGCGGCACTGTAGAGCGCCGATGTGGCACTGATGGGGCACTGAGTGACACTGATGGGGTACAGATGTGGCACCAATGTGCACTGATGAGTCACTGATGGGGCACTGTAGAGCACTGCTGGGCACTGACGTGGCCCTGATGTGGCACTGATAGAGCACAAATGTGCACTGATGGGGCTCTGCTAGGAACTGATATGGCACTGATGGGGCACTGATGGGGTCCTTTAGAGCATGACTGGGCATAGATGTGCACTGATGGGGCATTGTAGTGCACTGCTGGGCACTGATGGGGCACAGATATGCACTAATAGGGCATTGTAAAGCACTGCTGGGCACTGATGTGGCACAAATGTGCAGTGATAGGGCACTGTAGAGCACTGATGGGGCACAGATGTGGCACTGTAGAGCACTGCTGGGCACTGATAGGGTGCACATTTGGCACTGTAAGGCACTGCTGGAGCACAGATGTGGCATTGATGGGGCACTGTAGAGCACTGCTGAGCACTGATGGGGCGATCACTTGGTAAAGGGCCGCTGGGATTGGCCCTTTACCCCGATCCGTGACGTGATGGGTCCCGAGGACCTGGCAGTCACAGACACTGCCAGATGCACGCCCCAGGGGATGATCGAGAAGCTTGTTCTCGGAAGGACATCACTAAAGTTTTTAGTGGCCAAAAATGCACCACTCTGCCCCAAAGAAGCTAATTTATGTTATTGAGCTTTTAGCAGGAAGCTTCAAGTGACACAATGCCCAGATTTGAATAGGCACGATTGAATATAATTACAATGAATTATAATGAAGGACACAAAGTGTTTGGTCAGATTTTTCAAGATAATTACACTCAATCGGTTGGATGGCCGATTGTTTCACTCTTTGAAATGTATTTTTTTAACTTTTTCTTTTTTCACAAACTGTGCTGAAGAGTATGACATCACAGCAATCTGAATGTCTTTTCACAAAATCTATTTCTTTGGACTTTATTTGGGTTGATGCGCAACTATTATATGTGTATGTTCGTATTCTTAACAAGTTTCTGCCTGTGCTATAGCCAAAAGACGGCTACAGCGTGGGCTTACACCACCAGGAGGGCACGTGGGTGGCACGCTCTGTGACCGCTGCATCCTTAGCACACAGCTGATAACAGATAAAAGGCCAATCACAGCGGTCCCTTACAATGTGATCAGCAGTGTATCCAATGGCAGCTGATCACGATGTAAACATATGCCAGTTATCAGCATTCCTTTCCTCGTGCTGATAGCGTGAGGAGAGGGGAGCCGATGATTGGCTTCTGTGAAAGGGACATCTTCACTGATTATTAGTGCAGACCCAACAGTGCCCACCAGTGCTGCCAATCAGTGCCCACAAGTGCTAGCTACCAGTGCCTATCAGTGCCCATCAGTGCCACCTCATCAGTGCCCATCAGTGCAGCCTATCACTGCCCACCAGTGCCACCTCATCAGTGCCCACCAGTGCTGCCAATCAGTGCCAAAAAGTGCTGCCTACCAGTGCCTATCAGTGCCCATCAGTGCCACCTCATCAGTGCCCCCCAGCACCACCCCATCAGTGCCCATCAGTGCCACCTCATCAGTGCCCATCATTGCAGCCTATCAGTGCCCATTAGTGCCACCTCTTAGTGCCCTCCAATGCAGCCTCATCAGCACACATAAGTGAAGGAGAAAAATTACCTGTTTGCAAAATTCTATAACAAACTATGAAAACTTTTTTTATTCCTCAAAATTTTCAGTCTTTTTTCCTATGTTTAGCAAAAAATAAAAAACCCCAGTGGTGATTAACCACTTTAAGACCGGGCCTATTTTTTAAACTTGTTGTTTACAAATTAAAATAATTTTTTTTTTTTTTGCTAGACAATTACTTAGAACCCCCAAACATTATACATACATTTTTCTAACACCCTAGAGAATAAAATGGCGGTCGTTGCAATACTTTCTGTCACACCGTATTTGAGCAGCTGTCTTACAAGCGCACTTTTTTTGGAAAAAAATACACTTTTTTGAATTAAAAAATAAGACAATAGTAAAGTCAGCCCAATTTTTTTTTAGTTTGTGAAAGATGATGTTACGCTTAGTAAATTGATACCCAACATGTCATCCTTAAAAATATCCATGTGCGACGTTTGAAGAATTGCATGTTTTGAGTTACAGTCGCTCTAATGATTGTGGTGATACCTCACATGTGTGGTTTGAGCACAGTTTTCATATGTGGGCGCTACTCACGTATGCGTTCGCTCAGCGGGACATGGTGAGTTAAAAAATGTTTTTTCCTTTTTTTATTCATTTTACTCTTTATTTTTACACTGTTCTTTAAAAAAAAAAAAAAAAATTGTGTCACTTTTATTCCTATTACAAGGAATTTAAACATCCCTTGTAATAGAAAAAAAACATGACAGGACCTCTTAAATATGAGATCTGGGGTCAAAAAGGATCTCATATTTACACCAAATTGCAATAAAAAATAAATGCAAATTTTCTTTTAAAAAAAATAAAATAAAAAGTCTCTTTAGTAGCTATGGGCAGAAGTGATGTGTTGACGTCGCTTCTGCCCTGCAATGGTATAGAGACAGGTGGGGGTCACCTTCCCCTCACTCAGCTCCATACCACAGAGGGGAGAAGATGCCTCCGCTGCTACAGACGGCTCCGGTAAGCGGTGGAGGGGCACCTGTGATCTTGTGGCAAATCTGACACTGAGACCAACATTTATCTGAAAGCGGACCGCCCACTTAAAAAGAGGATAACGGGGTTATGGCATCTCGCTGTTCCTCTTCAAAGTACCGCTGTATAATGACGGTGGGTGGTCCGTAACTGTAAGTGATTAAATACCATTAAAAGAAAGAAAAAATGATAAAAGTTTCATATGGATACAGTTCTGGATTACTGTGCAATTGTCATTAAAGTTTGACAGCTCTGAAAGCTGATAATTGGCCCGGACAGGAAGGGGGTAAAAGTGAGCGGTAGGAAAGTGATTATTATGCCTTAATGCAGCTTAAAAGCTATTTTACACTTGCTTCAAAACAAGGCTTTGGACAGGCTTTGTTAAAGCTCTCTGAATGTCAGTCAAAGCTCCGGTCACTAAATAAAATGGTTAGCCTACAGTCCTGTTTACACCTTGCGTTTGCTTTTTCTTTGTTTCGGGTTCGCTTAAAAAATTATACCCCATGACGCTTTAGTGGTGCTTCAAAGCATCTCCAAAGCCCCCAAAGAACTCTCAAAGCTTGCTTGAAGCTCGCTTGAAGCACCTGCGGCTTTTGAGAGGCTTTAATTCAGCTTTAGCTTTGCTTTGTTTTGGAGAAATTGCATGTATGAGATCTCCACACACAAGCACAAGTTATCTGCCAAGCTTCAACAAATCTTCAAAAGAGCATCACAGAAGCATCACCAAAGCTTCATTGAAGCACCACCAAATCATCATCGAAGCACCACTGAAGCATCATCAAAGCACCACCGAAGCATCAAAAACACTTCATAAAAGCATGGTGAAGCTTTAGGCGCTTTAATGTGTGTTGAAGCCAAAGCAGGTGTAAATGCGCCCTAAAGGTGTTATACTTTCATGAAAGGAAAATCATGACACCATCACCTGAATTTTCAATGGCAGTGGCAGCTGGGCTGCAAAGGAAATGTTGTTGGGAATTATCCCACCACTGGGCCGAGATATAAGAAACAAATAATGTTTTTTAGCTTGCACTTGCCAGCAAAGTTTTGGATGAAAATGACCTTTTCGGGTTCATTTACATTGAGGCTTCGGCTTCAATACACATTAACGGCTAGTTTACACTTGCTTGAAAACATGGCTTTGGACAGGCTTTGTTAAAGCTCTCTGAAAGCTAGTCAAAGTTCCTGTCATTAAATAAAATGGTTAGCTTGCAGTCCTGTTTACACCTTGCTTTTGCTTTGCTTTGCTTCAGCTTTGCTTCAAAAATTATACCCCATGTAGCTTTAGTGGTTCTTCAAAGCATCTTCAAAGCCTCCATAGAAGTCTATGGTAAAGCTCGCTTGGAGTCCAACTAAAGCCTCATCAAAGCCCCACCAAAGGCTCGTCGAAGCCACACCAAAGCCTCACCAAAGCACCAAGCAAAAGCAAGGTGTAAACAGGACTGTAAGATAACCATTTTATTTAATGATAGGAGCTTTGACCCACGTTCAGAGAGCTTTAACAAAGCCTGTCCAAAACCATGTTTTGAAGCAAGTGTAAACTAGACGTCATAGTTGTATCAGGCAAAAAAAAAATGGGGAAATCCTTGAATGCCGCAAAGGAATGTGTGTAAATATGCCACAATTTGAAAACATATCAGGCAATCCTGAACACTTACCCAGTGATTTCCTTTGCTCACTCTTCCTTTCTCTGATCTCTGGTCCTGGGTGTAACAGTTCTGAACTCGCGGATTTCCGAACGCTAAGTCCCAGCAGTGGATGTTGCGGTCTTGTTTCCTAAAAGACACACACATTGTAGCAGGATTTTAAACAGCAGAGAATCATATGACAAAAAGCTCCAGTCCCTCCCAGAAACTATTCTGGACGCCTGTTAAATCTAGCTACAAAACTGGATGTGAATGGACAGGACAATATAGCCACAGTACAGTTGCAATGCTTTCTATAAAACCTCTGCACTCCAGGCCCCGTTCACACCTGGGTGTAGCAGAAACGTTCCTGCCCATGTTTCTGCATCCGTAAAAAGCGCATAACGTGCTTTTGGTGTCGTTATTTCCTAATGGAACCCAAAATGGGGTAGCTGTTGCTCAATTTT
This sequence comes from Lithobates pipiens, assembly GCF_037356315.1. Lineage (NCBI taxonomy): Eukaryota > Metazoa > Chordata > Amphibia > Anura > Ranidae > Lithobates > Lithobates pipiens. Next base: position 72,018,851 of record NW_027507784.1, read on the forward strand.
TCCACACAATTTCAACGCAACAAAACATGCAGAAAAAGTGCAAAGCAAAATGCTCTTTGCTCATGTCCAAAGTTTAGTACATGAGATTGTTTGGAAAAATATGTTGAATAATAGAATAATACTGCGCTAGAGTTTCAAGTGTATATCGCTGCAACAAAAACTATCAAATATCTCTATAGAGCAAAAAATAAATAAAAAAATTATATATATATATATATATATATATATATATATTTTGTGCGAACACATAAGAAGTGCACTCTTACAATAAAACCAATTTCTGAATGAACAAAACATAGGTAAAATCTATATATAGAAAGTGTATATGAAAAACTTTTCATCAAAAAGTGAAAATAATAATGATTGAGTCCGTGGTGAAAACAAAAATGACAATATGATTTCAAAAAGTGTAGTAAAAGTCCAAGAATCCTTCAACCTTCACCAGAGAAAAGAAAGGATGAGACAGGAGGAGGGGGAGGGAGATCCTGGGACCAGAAGACCAAAATCACTCAGTGTGTGGGGACCCTTACCCGAACTGGTGGACCCCCTAAAGAGCAAGGTCTAATGCGCCAGCAGATTTAGCCCTCTGCAGGGTCTAATAGGCCTCCAAACGTAGCAATCTTCTGTGATGTCCTAGTTGGAGATGGAGACTCCGGTCTATGAAGCGCACTGCTCCTCCAGAGCCACCTTCGGTCACAGGTGGCGATAGGTAACCCAAGACGGGGGAAAAGCAAATCCGTGGAAGCCAGTAAGTTGCTAGTGAGATCCCATCCCCCAGTTGGTAGTGTCTCCTTGGCTTCTCTGCCCCAGTGACCCTCTTCTTCCCACCTCAAGTATATCAGTGTCCGGGACTGGCTTAGATCGTCTCCCAGCCTCCGCCAACCTGGCACAGCTCACAGCAGCCTCACACAGCAGATGGAGGCCTGTTAGACCCTGCCGAGGACTAAATCTGCTGGTGCATTAGACCTTGCTCTTTAGGGGGTCCACCAGTTCGAGTAAGGGTCCCCACACACTGAGTGATTTTGATCTTCTGGTCCCAGGATCACCCTTCCCTTCCCTCCTGTCTCATCCTCTTTCTTTTTTCTGGTGAAGGTTGAAGGATTCTTGGACTTTTACTCACTTTTTAGAATCATATTGTCATTTTTGTTTTCACCACGGACTCAATAATTATTATTTTCACTTTTTGATGAAATGTTTTTCATATATACTTTCTATATATAGATTTTTGTTCACTCAGAAATTGGTTTTATTGTAAGAGTGTATTTCTTATGTTTTCTCACTTGCTACACCAGAATCACTTATGTTATCAGCACAACGTATTTATATATAAACATGAGCTTCTTTAGAGCGCTTTTAGGAGGCTGATTCAAATCAATGGTGCCAGTCCAAAAATGTGCTATAGAAACAAGCAAAAGCTCTAAAAACTCAATGCTTTCGCTCAAGTGTGAATGGGGCCTCAATTTTTGATTATTTGCTGCTTTGTGTTGTTTTGTAAACCTTCACCACAGTTATACTTTCTTTCCTTTATTAAATCGTAGGCAACATGTTGCTTAAATTTTCTATGAAGCATAAATCCAGATTTTCCATGTTTGTTACTATAACAAAAAAAATTTGGTAGTTATTTTCCATTGCGGTTAATGAATAAATGGAAACAATTAAAAAGTATTATTTTTATAGAGAAAAAGATGAGTTTATAACATTCTTTTGCGCACAGTTGGGAACTCGTTTTTGGTTATAAATCACATTTATTTATTTCTCAGAATGATTAAAAAGTGGACATAAAAGGATAAAAAATAAAGTAAGGAAAGAAGACAGGCTGGGGGTAAATCCTTAGGGAAAATTTGACAGTTTTCTAGATAATAGAATTTATTTTTTAACAAAACTCAAACTCTCATGCAACGTAAGAATTGCTAAGTTTTAAAGTGATCACAAAAAGTGCTGGAAGTAATGGAAGAAGTGAATATTCCATATCAGCCGCATAATTCTTGAACAAGAAATTGATTTGCATTATCAGTAAACCGATAAGATTGTGGTAAGGCACGGGATCTCAGCAAAACACAGGGAGTCCCTCAAACAGGCCCAGATTTAAAGACTCACTTCAAATTTACTGTCAAATTTAGTTTACAAATATTTTATATTTTTTTATAATCAAATATTTTAAATATAATTATATATGAATTAACATCTGACATTTGTCAGATGAGGCCAAAAGTTCAATTTAGGTCTCATCTGATCAGAGCACCTTCTTCCATATGTTTGTTGTGTCCCCCACATGGCTTTTCGCAGACTGCAAATGGGACTTCTTATGGCTTTCTTTCAACAATGGCTTTCTTGCCACTCTTCCTTAAAGGCCAGATTTGTGGAGAGCACGACTAATGGTTGTCCTGTGGACAGATTCTCCCACCTGAGCTGTGGATCTCTGCAGCTCCTCCAGAGTTACCATGGACCTCTTGGCTGCTTCTCTGATTAATGCTCTCCTTGCCTGTCAGGTTAGGTGGACGGCCATGTCTTGGTAGGTTTACAGTTGTGCCATACTCTTTCCATTTTCAGATGATGGATTGAACAGTGCTCCATGAGATGTTCAAAGCTTGGGATATTTTTTTAGAACCTAACCCTGCTTTACACTTCTCCACAACTTTTTCCCTGACCTGTCTGGTGTGTTCCTTGGCCTTCACAATGCTGTTTGTTCACTAAGGTTCTCTAACACACCTCTGAGGGCTTCATAGAACAGCTGTGTGTATACTGAGATTAAATTAAACACAGGTGAACTCTATTTACTTAGGTGACTTCGGAAAGGCCATTGGTTCCACTAGATTTTAGTTAGGGGTTTTAGAGTAAAGGGGGCTGAATACAAATGCCCTCCACACTTTTCAGATATTTATTGGTAACATTTTTGGAAACCATTTATCATTGTCATTCCACTTCACAATTATGTCCCACTTTGTGTTGTTCTATCACATAAAATCCCAATAAAATACATTAATGTTTTTGGTTGTAACATGACAAAAGGTAGGGGTATGAATACTTTTTCAAGGCACTATTTAAAGTTTAAGAACATGTCCTGTAGCCTTTAAAAGACATGTACTGAAAGAAAAATGCATTGCTGACTGGCTTCTAAAAATACTATTTAACTGGAGGTTATGCTGATGCTTTGACGTCAATCGTTTTTCTGATTCACGGACTCTACACTAGTATAGGGATAAGGAATACTGACTGGTTTCTGATTTGCATGTGCTGCACTCTTGTGCCAGGTTGGTGACTCAGATGTCCTGAAGCCACAGACAGTCAGGCTACTAACATTTTCAGATAAATACAGATCAGCAAAAGCAGCCTCTATAGCCTTTCTCAACCTTTTCAACACAGAGGAACCCTTGAAATAACTTTCCGGTCTCAGGGAACCCATACTAAAAATGACTACTTCTACAACTCATGATACCTTAGTGTGATGGTCAGTGGAAAGACTGCTCCTTAAACGTGTGGTCATTGTGAAGAATTACTACTTACAGATAGCTAAAAAGATCAATGGTGCCGGTAGGAACTTATCTGAGGAGTAGAAATTGTTCATTGCTCAAGGAAACCCCTAGCAACCTCTGGAGGAACCCTGCTTGAGAAACCTTGCTCTATATGTTTTCAGCACAAGTTATGCTCAAAAATACCCAGCCAGTGTCACTGTATTAGTGTCACTGGTTCCCACAAAGTCAAAAGTGTCAGTCAGTGTCAGACTGTCTGCCGCAATATTGCAGTCCCGCCTTAAGATTGCCGCCATTACTAGTATAAAAATAAATAAATACAAATTTCAGTGTATATATATATATATATATATATATATATATATATATATATATATATATATATATATATATATCATAGTTTGTAGACATTATAATTTTTGCACAAACCAATCAAGATACAATTATTGTGATTTTTTTTAACAAAAATATGTAGCAGAATACATATTGGCCTACATTTATGTGCAAACCAATCAATATACACTTATTGGGATTTATGTCCCAAAAATATAAAGCAGAATACATATTGGCCTAAATCTATGAAGACATTTGATTTTTGTTTTTTTGTTTTTTTATTGGATATATTGATAGTATTTATTTATTTTTTGGTTAATCAAATACCTCCAAAAGAAAGCTGTATTTGTGTAGGGAAAAATGACATACATTTAATTTTTTACAGCGTTGCATGACCGCAAAATTGTCAGTTAAAGTAACACAGCGCCATATAGCAAAAAATGGCCTGGTCATGAAGGGGGTTAAATTTTCCTGGAGGGCAAGTGCATACTGCCTACTGGAACACTACTGAGGCTTAATCAGTCTTACTACACCACTGGGTATATTCAGTGATAAAACCATGGCTGGATTTCTGCATAGCCAACCTAGTCCATGGACATGGGCAGCAAGGCTACCTGGGGTGGCAAGTTGTGAACCACATATTATGTAGCTAAACTGTGATCCATACACTTATGCCCCATACACACGGTCGGAAATTCAGACAGAAAAAATCCGATTATGTTGTCGGGGAAATCCGATCGTGTGTGGGCTCTATCGGACTTTTTCTGTCGGAATTTCAAGAGCTGGATCTAAAAATTTTCGACAACAAAATCCAATCTGACGTTTTTTACGACCCTGTGTCGAGAATTCCGACACACAAAGTGCCAAGCGTGCTCAGAAAAAAATTGAAGACAAAAGCTATTGGCTACTGGCCTCTACGTAGTAATACGTTACGAACGTCACCTCGTTTCAAACGATCGGATTTTCCGACAACTTTGTGCGACTGTGTGTATGCAAGGAAAAGAGGAAAGGTAACAGCGCTCTCTACAGGGACAACTCAATCCATACACCAGGTCCACTCACAGGTGCCGAGGCTCAATGTGTCCTAACATGCTCCAATGCAACAGTAGTAAGAAGAGCCGGCAACACTGTAATCCTTGAAGTGTTGTTTATTGATACATCAGAGTGACAGTAAAACAATAAAGTTGACGCGTTTCGGCAATAGCTTTAGTCGTAGCTACGACTAAGGCTATTGTCAAAACGTGTCAGCTTTATTGTTTTACTGTCACTATGATGTACCAATAAACTACACTTGCCGGATCTTCCTACTACGTGCGTATGCAAGACGTGTTTCTGCCAAAATCCATCCGAAAAAATCGGATGGATTTTGTGGTCGGAATGTCCGACCGTGTGTATGGGGCATTAGACTCAAACTGCCAGCACAAAGAAGGATAGTCTACCCCAATGTTTCTCAACTCCAGTCCTCAAGTACCCCCAACAGGTCATGTTTTCAGGCTTTACATTATTTTGTACAGGTGATTTCACTGCCAGTTTCACTGCCTTAGTAATTACCACAGCCTTTTAATCTGAGGGAAATCCTGAATACATGACCTGTTGGAGGTACTTGAGGACTGGAGTTGAGAAAGATTTGTCTACCCTACTCTTTTGGATGTCCTGATGGACTTATTAGTGTTATATGAAGGCTCAACAGTCGACTTAGTTAAGAAGGGGGTGGCACAAGACAGTTTGCCTGGGAGGGGGCAGAAAGCATAACACAGTCCTGGAGGCAGTATGAAGTGCATGGAAGCTAATGGTGATCAAAGTGCAACCATGGTTTCATGAAACCAGTCATATTTTTGCAAATGGCTTGGGATTGGTTCTGGAGTACTATAAATGGCAGTTCTCGCACTCTACACTGCTTAACTGAATACTCCAATAAATCTGCAATTTGACCAGAGTAATGGAAGTTTTTGTACCGCAAATCTTTTTAGCCTCCTTTAAAATACCAAACAAATGACTAATTCTCCAAGAATTCCAAATATAATTATTTCATTATTGATGGCGAGCTCTGTTTGTTTTCGTCTGCATGTCTGTCATTTTGGCTATTCACTAAAGCACATAAACAGGCAAGACATCTGAAAGTGTAAAATAAAGGTAACAAACACGTGCATACCAAACTGTCAATTGTATTTCGGATGGCGTGGAACCATTCTTTTATGGTGATGTCTACATCCGACTGCAGAAGGATTTCACTTCCTGACAGTGTTGTGATCTGCGGAGAGAAATGTATTGTAAGCAAGTGTTGAAAGATTATTTATTGATACTAAACAAGGCTTGTCCGTGGGAATTCCATTGTACCCATAATAATGAGAGAGGTTTAAAATATTAAAATGGACTTTTCATGGAAATGCATGGTCCGCTTCTCTGGGATCCACCACGCCCTAATTATTTCATGCTAAGTAAAAGTCGTAAAAAAACACTGAATATAAAATGTATAATATATTTGCCTTTCACCACAATTTCTAGGCACTTCCAATAGGTTGTGCTGACAAACCTAGGCCTCATCATGGGACCATAAGAAAGCCAAGGATGCCAAATCTTGATGGAGCTTGTTCACACAAGATTTGAGATCCTTAGCTTTCCCAGAACCCTGCAAGAAGGGCCAAGACATCACCCTTGTCTAGATGAGCCCTCAGGAAGTCGGGGGTGTAAGGTATTTTTTAACGTTTTCTTTTCATTTTGTTTAAAGTATTGAGGCATACAGTGGGGAAAATAATTATTTGATCACCAGCAGATTTTGTAAGTTTGCCCACTTACAAAGAAATGAAGGGTCTATCATTTTTTATCATAGGTGTATTTTAAATAATATAGATAGAATATCAACCAACAATCAAGAAAAAAATATATAAAACAAATGCTATAAATTAAATTGCAGTTCAGTGAGTAAAATAAGTATTTGATCCCCAAGCAAAACATGAATTAATACTTGGTGGAGGCAAGCACGGCGGTAGCACGTTTCTTGTAGTTGGTTACCAGGTTTGCACACATCTCAGAAGGTATTTTGAACCACTCTTCTTCACAGATCATCGCTAAATCCTTAAGATTTCTCGGCTATCTCTTGGCAACTCAAATTTTCAGCTCCCTTCATACATTTTCTATAGGATTAAGGTCTGGAGACTGACGAGGCCACTCCATGACCTTAATGTGCTTCTTCTTGAGCTACTCCTTTGTTGCCTTGGCAGTATGTTTTGGGTCATTGTTTTGCTGGAAGACCCATCCACGACCCATCTTCAGTGTTCTGGCTGAGGGAAGAAGGTTCTCATCCCAGATTTTACAATACATGGCCCCGTCCTTTTCTCCCCTCAATGTGGCAAAGTCGGTCTGCACCCCTAGAGAAACAGCCCTGAAGCATAATATTTCCACCTACGTGCTTGACTGTAGGGATGGTGGGCCTTCTTAGGGTTATAGTAAGCATTTTTCTTCCTCGTTCTGCCACTGTACTAGGAGATCGTGGGTCACCAGCGAACATCAAGTCCACCTGACCTGCGGGCACACTCCCACAGCATGCAACGGGTGCGAGGGTGCACCCGCAACTATGCCTGCGAGAGCCGCGGTACAGCTATGGCGATTCATGCAGGAGAGTCAACCTGCCGCCATATAACGACGGCGGCTGGTCGGCAAGTAGTAAAAGAGAAGCTTTAGTCACATCTGTAAAAAATTTAAAATCAGCAGCTACAAAAACTTCAGCTGCTGACTTTTAATAAACAGACAACCAAGGATCCAGCATCGTCCTCACCCAAGCCGGTCCTTCACTGGTCTTTAGGACCCCGATGCTAGCATGTTAACCGTGAGTAGCTGGCTGTGACTCCTTGAGAGTCGTGAACTGTGAGAGCCGTGCTGTGCTTTGTGAACAGTCCCACAGCTTTCTGGGACCATATCCTAGAAGGTTGCAGGGGGGTGGGGCAACCAAACCAGATACCCGCTCCTCCCCAAAACAATTCTTCCAAATGTGACAGAAGTTCAATTTTAAGGATGTAACTTAGCATTTTTAACCACTTGACCCCAGGCTAATTCTGACATTTCTCTCACAAATGAAAAAATCTGCATTTTTTTTTATAACCCCAAATATTATATGTATATTTTTTAAGCAGAGGCCCAAGAGAATAAAATGGTAAGTGTTGCAATTTTTTATGTCACATGATATTTGCACAGCGGCTTTTTAAATGTTATTAATTCATTTGAGTAAAAATAAATTAATACAATATGAGATGAGTAAATAGATACCAAACATGTCATGCTTTAAAATTGCGAATGCCCGTGGAATAGCAACAATATATGGTATATTAAATTATCCATAGACAAAGCTTTAAATGCCTTTATAAGTTACCAGTGTAGAGTTACAGTGGAGATCTGGCACTAGAATTATTTTTCTCGCTCTGAAATTCGCATTTGTGTGGTGTGATTGCCGTTTACATATCCAGGAGGGGATGGGGCACTTTTACAAAATGTTTAATTTTTTTATTTATTTAATTTTTTTATTTATTTTTTTACACTGTATGAACAACAACTGTGACGAACAACATCCCTTGTGATAGCATAGGTCGTGACAGGCCTCTTTTTGGAGAGATCCGGGGTCTATTAGATCCGAGGTCTTTCCCCTGGCCTTCAAAGCAACAAGCTGAAGGTTTGATCAGATGCTGTACAAGCTGGTAACAGCGTTTGAACAAACAAACCAGAAATTATAAAAATCCTTGTGGCTTTGGGTTTTTGATGTCACGGAAGAAGGATGGGAACTTCCAATCCTTCCACTCTTCACAGTGAGTGTGACCTGAGGTTGACCGCTTCTGAAGAAACCTTGCAGCTGTTGGTCGTGGTGACCGTGCATCTACTCAACTGCTTAGTTAAACCAGAAGCTTGGTAGTTGTTTCCGATGTGTAACTCCCGCCAACCAAAAGAAGGGGGAAGAGAGGGAGAAAAGTGTTTTTATGATCTTCCAAAACAGAAGACCACTCTAGTCCTCCAGACTTACAACTGAAAGTTGAACTAAACTCAGAAAATAACAACTGCTATGAGGTAGCAATTTTTGGTTGAAGAAACAAGCAAAGTATCTTATTTACTGGACACTTTTACCCCCTTCCTGCCCAAGCCAATTTTTAGCTTTCAGTAATGTCACACTTTGAATGAGAATTGCGTGGTCATGCAACACTGTACCCATATGTTTTTTTATTATTTTTGTCACACAAATAGAGCTTTAAATTGATGGTAGTTAATAACTGTTGTTTTTTTTATTTATTTTTATTTTTGCTAAATAAAGGAAAAAAGGTCAAAAATGTTTTTAAAAATACGTGCTTTTCTTCATTTCGGTTGCAACATTTTGCAAATACATAATCTTTATTCAAAAAATTTAATGTAGGTTTTCTGCTACATTTCTTTGGTGAAAAAAACCCAAATCAGTGTATATTACTAAAATCTCGTACACAAGGATGGATTTTCCGATGGGAATTGTGTGATGACAGGCTGTTGGCGGAAAATCCGACCCTGTGTATGCTCCATCAGACAATTGTTGACAATTGTTGACCAACTTTCCGTGGACAAATGTTGGATGGCAGGTTTATAAATTTTCCGCTGACAAATGTCTGTTGTTGGATTTTCTGAGCGTGTGTACACAAGTCTGTCGGACAAAAGTCCAAAGTACAAACACGCATGCTCGGAAGCAAGGACGAGCCAGAAGCGGTCGGTTTTGTAAACTAGCATTCGTAATGGAGAATTAACATTCGTGACATGGCATTTTATGAAATCTAGAAATGCAGCGCAAAATTCTCTTCTTCTTTAATGTGATAATAATGAAGCTGCTTTGCTGGTGATATTGATGGAGTTCAACCAAACTTATTTTCAAAGGCTTTTTTTCTCTAGTGATACACAACACCATTGTCCCTTGTTAATTTTACATTGTATTTTTTAAAATGTAACTGCCTACTTCCAAATTTTAATTTGAAGTAAAACACATAGCCAAGTACTGTATTATTCTCCACATTTTTTTTTTATTGTGCTTTAAAAAAAGAAAACAAATAAAATTACACATGCTATCTGCCAATAGAATTTAAACGAAAAGTGAATTCTATGCATCCAAAAATATAGGAAATATATCATATCAAATCATTATTCAACCAAAAAATAAAATAGAAGCCTCATGCATGTGTCCTGCTTCTTAATATAGGTGGTTAACAATGCCAAGAGTTGGTGAAAGCAGGGGTCCGCTATCCAGAGATAATTCCGAAAATCATCCGGATTATTCTCCTGGAGTTCCCACAGCAAAGGCATATGACATAATTGGTCACAATTAATAAAGCAACGAATTTTTGGACCAAGAAATCCTCCCCCTCCTGTTTCTGGACTGGACTTGGGTGAAAGCAATAACTCCAAGGCAAAAAATAAATAACACATTATCTCCTCCAATTTCTCAACATGGCTGGTTGAAGAACGGCCGTTCAGAAACAAACTGAAAAGCGTGAACTGAAAATCACAAAATGAAAAGCACAAATTCACAATCACCAAATTTCTACTAACATGAAATTAGCAGTAGGAGCTCAAAGGGTGGCGCATGACAATTGAACTTCCTCTTTGTAGTCTTGCAGTACATCTAATGCGTCATTACGTTCTTGTTTGTTGGCCGACAATTCCTTGCCTTTTGTACACAAGACAAGTTTCTGGCCAATGCCCTTCGGACAAAAGCCTGATGTTTTGTCTGCGGAAAATTAAATCTTGTGTACAAGGCTTTAGTCTGTAGGAAAGTTATAGAGTCCACAAACTATGGTATATATATCTGAAAATCGATCAATCCTGATGCAGTGATGGATCTCATTTCTTGAAGCCTGAAATTGCCAGGACAGTACAAATATCCCTCAAAGGACACCTTTTTGGAAAGCAAACAGTTCATTATTTTTTTTTAACCACTAGAGATCCGACCTGCTTTGCCGGGACGACGTCTATTGACGTCGTCCCGTGCACGAGTGGCCTGCGCGCCCCCTGAGGGGCGCGCACAGCGCGCTCTGTGATCAGCGAGTCTATGAGACTCGCCTGATCACGGATCGGAGCAAGGGGTCGATCCCGACCCCTTACCACGTGATCAGCTGTCAGCCAATGAAAAAAAGCCGATCACCGGCGGCCGTGATCGGGACATCAGTCCCGATCACGGGCAGCTTATCAGTGCCCACCTGCCCCCTGCCAGTGCCACCTAAATAATAAAAAAGTGCCTCCATCAGTGCCACTCATCAGTGCCCATAGTGCCACCCATCACTGCCCACAGTGCCACCCATCAGAGCCCACAGTGCCACCCATCAGTACCCACAGTGCCACCCATCAGTGCCCACAGTGCCACCTATCAGTGCCCACAATTTGCCTCAACAACAGTGCTACACCCCAGTGCCACATATCCGTGCCCATCAGTGTCATCTACCAGTGCCCATCAGTGCTGCCCATCAGCGCCCAGCAGTGCCACCTATCAGAGCCTCATATCAGTGCCACCTATCAGTGCCCATCAGTCCCATCTATCAGTGGTACCTATCAGTGCCCCTGAGTGCCATCAATCCGTGCCACATATCAATGCCACCCATCAGTGCCATCTTATCTGTGCCCATCTTTGCCCATCAGTGCTGCCTTATCTGTGCCCATCAGTACTGCCTTATCTGTGCCTATCGGTGCCACCTTATCTGTGCCTATTAGTGCCGCCTTAACTGTGCCTATCAGTGCCCACCAGTGCTGCCTATCAGTGCCCACCAGTGCCGCCTCATCAGCGCATTTCAATGAAGGAGAAAAATGACCTGTTTGCAAAATGTTATAACAAACTAAGAATTTTTATTTTTTTGCACCTTTTTTTGTTTGTTTAGCAAAAAATATAACTCCCAGCTGTAATTAAATACCACCAAAACAAAGCTCTATTTGTGGGAAAAAAATAAAAAAAATTCATTTGGGTACAGTGTTGTATGGCCGCGCAATTGTCATTCAAAGTGCATCAGCGCTGAAAGCTGAAAATTGGTCTGGGCAGGAGGGGGGTTTAAGTGCCCAGTAAGCAAGTGGTTAAATACTGTCCCCAGTGCAATACAGCATCATCATATAACTTGTGTGGTGATGATCAAGGGCACTGACTGGTGAAAGTATGTAAAAAAAAAATATTTTTTTTTTCTCATTTTAAATGTTTTTTTTTTTTTTTTTACAATCTCTTTTACATACAGTGACCAGAGCAATACAGTGTTACCATAGTAATGATTGCTTATTTTGCATTGCTTGATTGTATTGCTTATAATGATTGTGGATTTTACAGTTATAAATAACCATTTTTTCCGAATTAAAACTATTCATTCAGTGTTTACTATTGTGATTCGCTGTGATTGGCCACATCTTTGATTCATGCCTTTCATTGTGTACAATTGTGCTCTGTGGTTGGTCACAGTGATCACATGGTACAGGGCCAATCTCAGCCCATGTACCATGTGATCACTGTGACCAATCACAGAGCACAATAGTACACAATGAAAGGCATGAATCAAAGCCTTTCATTGTATACAATTGTAATGTGATCTCCAGTGATTGGCTACAGCGATCACATGGTTACCAGCATCGTGCCGCTACAGTAATCTGTCTAGTGGACACGGTGGGTGACAGATCACGTTGAAAGCCTGCAGGGTACGAATGAGGCATGGTCCTGGGAGGGCGTCATATGACGTCCTCCCAGAACATCAGCGCTCCCATCCGGCCATCAATTTACAATAGTCCGGACGGGTAGGGTTAAAAAAAAGTCTTCTTATTTTCCCTTAGCAATATTTTTTTTCCTTGTACACTGTATGGTGCATGCACCAAGAAGTATACTCCTTGCTCATTACCAGTGTAGGGATCTGCTGCCCTCTACTATCAGCTGCTAGTATCGCACTGTAATGTAAATGTATGTATGTCACTTCCTGAGTCCGTGGTTGTTAGGAAAGGATCCTGGATGGAGGAAGGGGAGAGAGAGAGAAGGCCTCACCCGCATGTCCTGTCCATGCTACTAATACCAGACGATTATGCAATGACAGATACCTAGGACTGCAGTCCAGACTGGTTTGGTAATAGCTTTATGGTCTCCTCATTACCACAGATCTTGTCTTAAGGTCTCTGACACAGACAGATGCTGCCTCATCCTCAGGGGCTCCTACAACGGGACTTTGCAGCAACATTCATTTGAATGTATTTCAATAAATAGCTCTGTACACTCAGGTATTCTGTATATGCACAATTCCACCAGGATTCCTATCGGCCCTTTGCTGATAATATCTATTTGTACATTGAATGTATGTACAGTTATATATATCTTTTTTTATATAAAGCTTGTATTATTTCTATATTGGTGTGCATCTATATGCATATGGTTAATGTTATTTGCTGGTTGCAGTCATTCTTCTGTTTCCAATTACTTTGATTAGATTACTGGTTAATTTCCTAGGAAGGGATTCCCCTCTGTTCACAGAGGCCCTGTCCTGGGTGGAGGCACTGCCAAGCCTTTTATCAATCCAACTCTTCCACTTAGCGAAGGTTCTGGTTCTCTTATTTACCTACAGGTTTAGCACAATATCCTGTGTGAGGAGGGCCATCGGTCATAATCCTCCTCAAAAGATGGCCACACCAGCATCTGTAGAATGGTGGGAATAGAGCTGGGTGCTGGGAACAATATAACTACTGTGTGCATGTGTGAGTTATATTATCAGTGGCCACCCAATGGCTGAAGAGGGTGACTGGGAACTTGAAATAAGTGGTGGAGGAGATAGAGCAGGGGGCAGTACGGCTTCTGACAGTCTGGTTCATTACAGGAGGGCACACTTGAACATTTTGCTTACATGCCTGACCACTTACACATTGGAGTGGTTTGCTGCTACATTCACGCGGAGCAGTGCGCTGGCAGGGCGTCAGAAAAAGTCCTGCCAACAGCTTCTTTGGAGTGGTGAACTCACCGCTCCTCCACCGCTCCTCCCCATTGAAATCAATGGGGCAGCTCTGCGATACCTCCGGCAAACGCCGCTCTGGCTGCGTTTTTCGGGCGGATTTAACTCCTTTTCGGCTACTAGCAAGAGGTTAAAACCACCCTACCAGTGGCCGAATAGTGCCACAAAAACGACGGTAAAGCGGCGCTAAAAATAACACCGCTTTAACGCTGACGCCGGTGGCGGCTCAGTGTGAAAGGGGTCTTACCCACATACTGGGGTTGATTTACTGAAACTGGAGAGTGCAAAATCTGGTGCAGCTCTACATAGAAATAGAAACCAATCAGCTTCCAGTTTTTTTTGTATCAAAGCTTAATTGAACAAGCTGAGGTTAGAAGCTGATTGGCTACCATACATGCACAGCTACACCAGATTTTGTACTCTCCAGTTTTAATAAGTCAACCCCACTTTGGTCACCTGGAGAGGAATAACCGCTTGTGGTATTGACTAACCTGATTCTCCCTCCAAGTGGCCAATTACCAGATCCAAATGCTGTTAAAATTGGTCAGGAAGAGAGTCTTTAGCGCTCTGAAATCTCCAAGCAGACCAAAGTTTTCTCTTTGATGCTATAGGTGAATGGAGCAGCACAATAGTAAAGAGAAGGCAAGTTTAACCCAATAATGACCAACGTTTTATTAACCACTTCAGCCCCGGAAGATTTGGCTGCTGAATGACCGGGCCATTTTTTTGTGATGCAGTACTGTGTCGCTTTAACTGACAATCGCACGGTTGTACGACGTTGCACCCCAACAAAATTGATGCCCTTTTTTTTCCCCACAAATAGAGATTTCTTTGGGTGGTATTTGACTGCCTCTGTGGTTTTCATTTTTTGCGCTATAAATATAGAGCGACAATTTTGAAAAAAAACACAATATTTTGTACTTTTTGCTATAATAAATATCCCCATTTTTTTTAAAGCACATTTTTTCTCAGTTTAGGCCAATATGTATTCTTCTACATATTTTTGGTAAAAAAAAAATGCAATAAACGCATATTGATTGGTTTACGCAAAAGTTATAGCGTCTACAAAATAGGGGATAGAATAAAATATTTGAAAAAAAAAACACAATAGGGGATAGATTTATAGCATTTTTTTTTTTTAACTAGTAATGATGGCGATCTGCATTTTTTATTGGGACTGCGACATTATGGCGGACACATCAGCCCCTTTCACACATTTTTGGGACCATTTATATTTACACAGCGATCAGTGCTATAAAAATGCACGGATTACTGTAAAAATGTCACTGGTAGGGAAGGGATGATCAAGGGGTTAACTGTTTTCCCTGTGTGTGTTTCTAACTGTAGGGGGAGGAGACTGACTTAGAGGAAATGACAGATCGTGGTTCCTAGCTAATAGGAACACACAATCTGTCTCTCCTCACAGAACAGAACAAAGATTTGTTCTGTTTCTCGTGCCTGCAATCGCTCATGGCAGGCGGTTATCGCGACCGCTGGCCACGAGCGACCGTCGGCCACAAGCATCGGCACCCCCGTGGTGCAGTGGGCACATGCATGCGTGCCTGCTATCCCGATCCCACGAGCTGACATATAGCTATGATGGCTTGCGGGATTGTGCCGACCTGCCACAGTATAATGACGGCGGTTGGTCTGCAAGCGGTTAAGCCTAAACACCCAGGCCAGGTTTAGCAGGGTTGGTATGTGTCAGTTAAGTTGACAATAGCTTTATGGCAATTTTTCTTCTAATTGACAGAGAGTATAAGAACTAGGAATACACATACAGTTGCACATTCCTAATTCTCTGCTGCAAAGTTAAAGGAGAAGTATAGCCAAAGCTTGTTTGGCTGTACTTCTCCTGTAGATCATAGGAGTGCACTCCTGTGACCCATTTTTTAGCGGATAGCGGGCTGACGTCACAAAGCCGGTCCAGGCTTGGGCAAGGTTGCGACGATATGGTTGGAAACTGCCCACATGCCTGGACAGGAACCTGGCTCAGCCTCTCAGCGAGCCACTGAGACCCTGAGCCAGCCTCTCCTACCCCCTCCGCAGCCCATCACTCCAGGGAG